>NC_057403.1:41155177-41455177 GCF_019320065.1 Cervus canadensis
TCAGCTGGAATTCCATCACCTCCACTAGCTTTGTTCGTAGTGATGCTTTCGAAGGCGCACTTGACTTCACATTCCAAGATGTCTGGCTCTAGGTGAGTGATCACACCATCGTGATTATCTGGCTCATGAAGATCTTTTTTGTACAGTTCTTCTGTGTACTCCTGCCACCTCTTCTTAATATCTTCTGCTTCTGTTAGGTCCATACCATTTCTGTTCTTTATTGAACCCATCTTTCTTGAAGAGATCTCTAGTCTTTCCCATTCTGTTGTTTTCCTCTATTTCTTTGCATTGATCACTGAGGAAGGCTTTCTTATCTCTCCTGGCTATTCTTTGGAACTCTGCATTCAAATGGGAATATCTTTCCTTTTCTCCTTTGCTTTTCGCTTCTCTTCTTTTCACAGCTATTTGTAAGGCCTCCTCAGACAACCATTTTGCCTTTTTGCATTTCTTTTCCATGGTGATGGTCTTGATCCCTGTCTCCTGTACAATGTCACGAACCTCTGTCCATAGTTCATCAGGCACTCTGTCTATCAGATCTAGTCCCTTAAATCTATTTCTCACTTCCACTGTATAGTCATAAGGGATTTGATTTAGGTCATACAGAGTATAAACAGTAATAAAGGGCCAGCAGTCTTGATAAGATGGCGCTCACTGGAAACCTTACCCAGAGGAGTTACAACAAATCAATGGGACGGAAGTCAGGTTTCAGCAAGTTGAGAAGGCAATGGATGGGTAAGAATTGGAAGCATAGAAACAGAGAAGAGAAGGAAAATAAAAAGGATCACCATTAGGAAGAGTGACAGGACAGAAAAAGAAGAAGGGGGTTGTTTTGTTTTTTAATTTTTATTGGGGTATAGTTGCTTCACAATCTTGTGTTAGTTTCTGCTGTACAGTGAAGTGAATCAGCCATATGTATACGTATTTCCCCTCTTCCTTGGATCCCCTTCCCAGTTAGGTCCCCACAGAGCACTGAGCAAAGTTCCCTGCGCCATACAGTAGGTTCTCGTTAGTTATCTATTTTATATATAGTAGTGTGTATATATAACAATCCCAATTTCCCAGTTCATTCCACCACCTTCCTTTCCTCCCTTGGTATCCATACATTTGTTCTCTACATCTGTGTCTCTATTTCTGTTTTGCAAACAGGTTCATCTATACCACCTTCAGCGCTCATCTGGTTCCAAATTCCTGGATTTGTGGGAGAAACTAACTACATAGTTTGAGGTAAAAAGAGGAGTGAGAAGTTGAGGAGATGGATGCAATCTTCCACGCTAAGATGTGTCTTTAAAAGACAACTCTGTCAACAATGTAAAGCGTGGATAGAAGGAAGAAAGAGAAGGCAGAGAAACTAGTTTGGGTTATGGTTATAATTCATTCACAAAACGACAAGAGCATGAACTGAAGCAGCAGCAGCTGCACTGGAGGACAGAACAGACTGAGGATGTCCTAACCCCTTCTCCACTGGGAGAGCTTTGACTCTGAGAAATAGGGAGATGAAAATCTGTCAACAGACATTGCTTGGTGGTATTGATTGAGCCATGTTAGGCTATCAATTCCTAACATTTCTTCCTTGTGTTGTAAGACATGGCTATTTATCTTCAGTCTTCGATCCTGGATGAGATGATCCTTCTCAAGAAAAGAAAATCTAAGAGATAAATGACGGCCTCCAAGTGGCCGCACAGCAAGAACCACTGTAGTGTTACTATTGAGGTCAAAATACCTAACTCAGTTCCACACAGGTATCACAGCCCCTGTAGCAACTACAGCCTCAGCCACACTTATGACACTGCTTATATTCTGCTATGTTGGGTTTTTTTTTTTTTAACCAATTACTCTGAGTGAACCTGAGTCTCTATGTTGAATATATAGTATAAGTACAATGAAGATAGTTGGCTTTGACAATCTTTTGCTTTGGTTACCCTGCCTCTATCATGAGGTCAAATGTTATTTACTAATTTCTCCTACCTAGGGGGCACCTGTTGGGAATTAGATTCAGTAGCCAGAGTGCAGCATCTTGGGGAGACAACAATAGGATGATGTCATTCTCTTGGGAACACCATGTCAGGCTGCCTTGGTGCTTCAGAGCCCAGGTGTTTAATTCATTAACCACTCTTCAGATGGGTGACTGGGGAGATACCTGAAATTAATAGATCCACTACCTGTAACCACTGAGGGCAGAGACTGACAAACTGAGGAAAGCAGGTCATTAACAAAGGTGAGTTCTGTGACCCCTTCATTCCTCGTGACATCTCACAGAGGCTATGAAATTATCTTCCTTAGAGTCTTTATGAATGCTCTTTAGTGATGGGAAGATGGGCTTGGTGACCACCAGAGACTCTGATGTTCATCCACCAGACATTGACCATGAGTCTCTGTCCCCCTTTTGGGTGACTTCAACTGGGACAAGTTGGTCACCTTATGAGATTCTGCCTTCTAAACCTTGTAATTTGCTCACTTGGGGTGACTTTAAGCAAATCTTAATTTCTTCATGTACCAGAGTTGCATCCTGTTGAAGCCAGTGAGCTTGACATGCTATTGGGCCCATTACTTTATACTTTGGAGTCCAAATATTTATAAGAAACAAAGTTGATTATATCATTTCTTTGATACGTGCCATCATTATCACCTCTTGTATTTCTCACTGCATTTCCTTCCAAAGGTTATTCACAGCTATGGTCTCCTTTTATCTTAACAACACTGTGAAAGAGAAAAGGTAGGTCAAACAAAGTGTGTTAGTTGCTCAGTCGTGTCCCACTCTTTGCGACCCTGTGGACTGTAGCTCTCCAGGCTCCTCTGTCCATGGAATTTTCCAGGCAAGAATACTGGAGTGGATTGCCATTTCCTCCAAAGAGACACAGAAATTATCCTGATCCCCATTCAACACATACACAAACAGAATCCCAGGAAGAAGTGACTTTCCTGAGGTCTCCCCACCCCGTGAGTGAGCAGGTGATCCTGGCCTCTGAGTTACTGCCCAGCAACTTAGAGTCCTCACATTGGAATAACACTAAATGTTGATGATATGCAGCCCCATGGTGTCTTTGTACCCTACTCTGGCTCTGGTCTCTCTTAGGGAGCAGATGCAGTGTTTCACAATCACAAAATGGGGTCTTTCTTTAAGAGAACACTGATGAGACTTTAAAGGTGGAGTAATTGGGCTGATAAGATAATGAGCCCTAAAGTGGATAATAATATTGAGCTCTAGAAGGGATAATAGTATTGATCTGCCTATCAGGCCTGTTGGGAGGATTAGCTCACTGGCAGTTGGGAAGAACTTTGCAATGAAGGAACATAAATGATAGCACATTTGGGAGTCCCCTTGTTCCCTTTGGAATAACTCTCCCTGGAGTGATTTAAGCAGTCATAGGATGCTATGACAACCTAGGCCTGCCTAATGGAAACCATCATTTCTATATTCCTCCTTCAATTCCATATTCCTTACCTCAACCATCAGAAGGGGACTTGTCTTCTTTAAAAATGAAGTACAGTGAGAAAGCATTGACTTTTAGGCTTCTGGTGAGAAGAACAGTCCTGGGGGAAATGCTGGGTGTTTTTAAGAACTCTATCTAGAGACACTCTTGTCAGTGGTCTTCGAAGTCATGGGTGGAAGAATGACCCTTAGACGAGCAATCAGAGATGGCTATGAAGGGCTCTGCCAACTGGGGGCTCAAGAGAGGTTGATATGAGGCTGTGGGTTTGTGATTCTCTTCTGTCATCAGGGAAACATTAGCTCTCTCTCACACACTTCCATAGTCAGTTCATGTGGAAAAGCTACTCTGTTGTTTTCACAATGTCATTATTATAGTACTACTGGTTTCAGAGTAGGTATTCAATAAATGCTGATTGATGGATGGTCTGGTGTTTGTACATGTATCATTGCTTCCCCACAAGCAAGTTTTTCCAATTTTGGCAAATACTTTGCACTGAGCCATATTCCTTCTGTCCTAAACCCCTTGTGAAAAATACACGAATGAATGTAGTGGTTAGCTCAGGGTCAAAGCTCGAAAATGGCTGAACCAAGATGGCCCCAGAGCTTCCAACCCCAAGCCTAGATAGAGGTCCTTCCAGTCTGCAGCCTGGCCAGCCATAGCCAGGCTGCAATCCAATCACATGCCTTCCATAGGACTGTGATGGAAAAACCACTCCTGGGCTTCTCCTTCACGCTCACGCTACTACCATGGTCACAACACTCCTGATACCAGCTGTTGGGGGGTGGGTTCCTCACACAAAACAACGCTCTGTGACACTAACTGGAGTATCCTACAAGATTCAGTTCTAACACTGACTGGAGTTAGTGTAGATCCACAAGACTGCCCCTACTTCAGACACCAAGTGCAGTTATAAGAGGTAGGCCCCCAGGTTACCCACAGCTTCTATCTGACTTGGCTACAAATCAGAAGTTCCCATGACCCACCCCCACCCACGATTCGATTATTTGCCAGAACAGCTCACAGAATTCAGGGAAATAGTTACTTACTGTACTGCTTTATTATATAATACAGGGTATGATACAGTATACAGGCAAATAGCCAGATGAAGAGATAGACAGGGCAAGGTTGGGGGTGGGGTTGTCCTAAGTGCATGAGCGTCTGTCCCTCTGGGTTGGCATGCATTACCCTCCCAGAATATAAATGTGAACCATTCTGGAAGTTCTCTGGAGCCCATACTGTTGGAATTTTTATGCAAGCTTCACATAAGTACAATAAATTACTAACTTGATTTCTAGCCCCTTTCCTCTTCCCTTTTCAAGAGGGTGGGGAGGTGGGAGGAGATGCACTGAAAGTCCCAAGCTTTGAAACATAGCTCGGTCTTTCTGGTGACTAGCCCTATGCAGGAGCCCACCAGGAGTCACCTCATTAAAACAAAAGACAGTCTTATCACCCTGTAAATTCCAAAGGACTCAGAAGCTCAGTTTCAGACGCTCCTATCACTCAGGATATGACAAGGGTTTTAGAAGCTCTACATCAGGAACTAGGGTCAGAGACTAAATGTCAGAACAAAAGATTCTCCTAGCACCTCTGTTTAGAAGGGTTTTAGGTGCTCTGTGCCAGGAACTGGGGACAGAGACCAATATATACATATTTCTTATTATTTCCATGTGCTTGTTTTTATTTTCTCTGTGTTCTAACCAACTGAGCTAAGTATGCCCTTAACAATGGTGAACCACTCCAGGGAGGCCAGCATGCTAGGAGCCCAGCCTCCCCAGTGTCTGATGGACACCTGCATGCCTCCTTTTACACAGAAAAGTGAAGTTCACTTTTGCATTCCAGTTTCTTGCATAGCCCTCCTAGCTTTTCAATTTCTACCTTCTCAAAGGCACTTTAAAAAAAAGATTTAAAATTGCTTAGAAATTGAAGCAAGATTGCCTAGTTATTGATTCAAATTTTGGAAGGTCTGACTCAGAGCTGTCTCTCTTATTCCTGCCACCAATTCTGATGGCTGAAGAGGGATTCAAAGGATTTGGGATGTAATCAAATAACCCAAGAATCCCCATCTCCTCCCTGTGCAGGGGAATTTAATATTTCCATCCTACCTGAGGTTTCACTGCTAGGATGTTAACTGGAATTTCAGTTTTTCTCTCTCCATTCTGGGATTTTGCTTAAGCTAGTATTTTTGGTTCCTTGCTCCTGTATCTTGACAGCAGACAACAAACAACCTCTAAATATTCACAGAATGGCAAGAACTGGGTTTAGTCGGCATTTTGGCAGATAAACACAGTAACAGTGGCCTCAGAAGCCCTGCTATTGGGGATGTGATAGGGAATGTGCTGTGGCAAAGAAATCCTATACTCTGTCATCCTCTGCATAGAGAAAGAATCTGTGTCTATTGCATCTTATAAGAAAAAAGAGATATCAAGAGACAATAAGATAATAGTAATGAGTCAGTTTGTGTATTAAAAGGTTTGAGACATAATCATACAGATCTGAATCTACTTATTTTCTAGGCTTACTTTAGCAAATTTTCTTTGCTTGGTTTCTATGGAAACTGAAAACTGCACATGAGCCAGAGACACTCAATAGTCTTCCTTGGCAGGCATGTACATTTCAGATTTCTCTGCTTTAAGTGATAACCTACTGTAAATACTAAGAGTAAAATAATAATAATCTATACACTGTACTCTCAGAATCATCACTGAGGTCAATGTTCTGTTGAGCCCTTGCTGAGTTCCAGGGCATACACTAAACAATTGTAGACCTTAACTCACTTCCCAATAGACCTGTGGGTTTGGTGTATGTAACTGTCAGTCCAGCCAGTAGAAGGCAAACCACTCCAGGTATTTCCAATGGAAGGGACTGAATACAACGAGTTAGTCATGCATGTGATAGAATTCCTGAGAGGCCAAACTGGGGGCTGTGAGGCAGCTCATAGAGCAGTGAAAATAGGAAGGAAGCTGCACCAACTCTGGGGCTAGAGAGACAACAGGAGGAGGTAGTGTTTCCAGTGCCTAAATGTTGAGATCAGCTGTTAGGAATGAGAAATATCATGAGGACTGCATACAGGAGTTGAGACCATGGAGGCAGGGGTTGCCTGGTGGGCCCTGGAACCACGGAGGAGACACAAGTACCTACTACCAGCACGTCACAGGAAGCAGAGAGGGAAAGAGAGAGAACACCCTGTCTTTTCTCTTCTTCTTGCCCTCATTTCTAAGCAATCTTCTGTCAAGACCTCCTACTGACTGAACCTGCACAGAAGCCAGAGGGCAAGAGATCTGGGAAATAAGTTCCTCTGTGATGCAGAAGAGAGCAGAGGACCTGTGGGGGTGCATCTGAGAACAAATTAGCAGTTGGTTAGCCGATTATCTGGAGAAGGAAATGGCAACCTGCTCCAGTATTCTTGCCTGGAAAATTTTGTGGACAGAAATATTCTGCAGTTCAAGGAGGGCTGCAGTTCAAGAGGTCGCAAAGAGTAGGACACAACTGAGCAACTGAGCACCAGCAAAGTATTACTATACCCATTCCATGGATAAGAAAACTGAGTCACAGGCAATTTTCTTAAGACAAATGCTAGTCAGTTAAATGAGTCATTATCTGGTTAGGAGTATGTGCTCTCAACAACTTCATGATTTCCTCTCTGTAGAGAAGAAAATGACTTCCCCATGCTCATGAGAATTCTGTTTCACTTGCCCTTCACCTCAGTAGACCCAGTGGATTATGAGAACTTTAAGCTGTGGTGGTCTGTCCATCTGAAATTTGCCCATTTGGGGGGTCCTGGATATTTATTTGGTGTGTGCTTATTCCTGATGTTTCAGTCTGACCATATATCGTCATCTATACCTTTAGTCATAAAAATGTGAAAAGGGCCATTCACTCCTTAGTGACACAGACTTAAGAGTTAGAGGAAGATGGGACTGGAGAGAAATCTCACCTTTCTCATATTTTCTAGAGAACTGGGCTATGACTCCAGCTGGGTGATGGGTCACAATGAGGCAATGGGGGAAAACGGACAGAAATTCCCAGTTCCTACTTTCTCCCGTCATGTGTGAGCATTTGCCATTGCTAAACCTGTAAGAAAAATTTATCAGCTTTGTCAAAAATTTCTATCAACTCATCTTGTTTCTGAACTAAGGGAAGAAGACCATTTAGCTGAAAGACACCTTGGAAAACCTTGGAGAAAACTATTTCATTTAATAACAAGGGTAGACTCCTCTCAAATGCATTCATGTTTTAAGACAGTTTACTTTAAAAACCAATAAACCTTCTAATATAAGAATTTGCAGTGACTGGTTATGGAGGAGAACATTTTTTGATAAATCATTCTACTGTTTTTCTTTAAATTTATGCTCTATGTGCAGAAACCTCTGTATTTGGAAAGCATTTTGGGCCTTTGTGGGGATTTCAATAAGGTAATACACACAAGAGCTCCTGGCCTACAACAGGCTGTTAAATGATTGTATTCATTACAGTCATTGTCATCATCATCATCACCATCATCATGACTATGCCTGATTTTCAAAAATGTGTACAGAAAGACTAGCATAGTCAGGAAGCTTTCTGCAGGAGAAGGGCCTTCTGCTAGGTCTTAAAGGCACTCCTTTTACTTTTAACATCTACAAGTGTCTAGTCTTTTCAGGCAAAGACATATAATAACCCATTTCCAGGACCTGAAAATCCAGATGATGGCAGAGAATATATGGCAAGTTCATATTCGCTACAATTTCAGTCTGGACCAAAGGAAGAGGGTTTGATTATTCGAGTTATTTTAAAACTGCTCTAATTATATTTTGTTGAAACTCTAAGAGTAACAGAGGTTTAAAAAAAAGTAAAAACAACCAAGAACCTCAAAACTCTGTTTTTCCAGGATGATTTGGTTTCAAGAGAAGTTGGTAAAGTGATCTGATCTACCTGCATGGAGTTATCCTACAGAGAATAGCTTTCTGGAGAGACATACACACACAGAAATAGGCTGAATCTTTCTTTCCTCCCCAGAACCAGATAAAAAAAGTTACCTTCCTCATATCATGGGAAGCGGACCCATCTCAGCCCATGTTATTGGTGCCAAGAAATGGTATCAAAGGGAGGAAAGCCATGCTTCCACCTTCCCATGGAAAATTCCAGCTGAAGGGGAGGGATAAAAGGCGGGGTTTTGCCCAGGAGAGCAGGCACACTGCTAAGCCCCTCCTTCAGCAGCCTTACTGCCCCCACTCACACCTGGCCAAGCACCGCTGCAGAGGCGACGCCAGCCCTGGTGTGGAGGGAACACTTTGGAGGGTGGTGACAAGGCGCTCAGGTTCTCAGAGCAACAAAGCTCCCTCCATCTTGCTAGGCCTGAAACCATGCAAACTCCCTTACCCAGCCCCCAGGGTGGAGGGGGGCAGATTCCTCATACTTTCAGGATATTGATATGTAAAGCTCTCCTCCAGGCATTAACCCTCAGGCTGCAAGTGGACTATCTGCTGACCTAAGAGCAGGGCCACAAGAGGATGGGCATCGTGAGCAGCTTGTCTGGACCTCTCCACAGTGCTGTGCAAGTCCAGCTTCTGCTGTGGCAGTTTGGGCCACTACTTCCTGGAGCTTCACACTCCCCACTGGGTTCACACATTTTCCTTCATCTCCATGGCCCCAAATCTACCTCTCAGTCCATCCACAATAACCACAGAGGCTTTCCAATGGTCACTCCTTCCTCTGACCTCTCATAGTTTAAGAAATTAGTTATTTTTTACATTGATTCTTAGATATGTCTTTATTTTCACTCTACTGGTTGTTGTGTTTCCACTGTGTTTATGCTCACAAACACTTGCTAGATAAATGAACAAATGACAATTTGGAATCAGAGAAAATGGTCCAGGCGTGGTTCTGTGAAGAGTGTGACTGAGAAGGGCCCCAGAAAAGATGCTGGGAAGCCTGGAGGGTCCCTGAGGAGCGTGCCATGTGCTCTAGGGCAGAGAGCCCTCAACAGGAGAAAGAGGAGTTCTAAAAACAAATCCTGACACCTCATAATGCCTGCAGACACCCGACAGGTAGTCAGGATCCCTTGGTTTGCAAGTCACAGAAAGTCAACTCAAACTGACTTAAGCAAGAAGGGAAATATTGGCCTTCATGGATGAGAAGGTTGCTAGAGTGGCTCAGAGAACAGAAAGAAGAGTTCTAGGAACCAAAACTCTGGGACAAAAGGCTTCCTAGGTGGTTCAGTGGCAAAGAATCCACCTGCCAATGCAGAGAAGCAAGAGATGTGGGTTTGATCTTTGGGTTGGAAAGATCCCCTGCAGGAGGAAATAGCAACCTGGTTCAGTACGCTTGCCTGAGAAGTCCCATGGACAGAGGAGCCTGATGGGCTACACTGTACGGGGTCACAAAGAGTTGGACATAACTAAGTTAAGGATAAGAAGAAGGACGATGGATGAGAAGGATGCAGGAGTGACTCAGAGAATGGAAAGCAGAATTCCAGGAACCAAAACTCTAGGACAGAAAATGCAAACCCACTGAAATGGATGGAAAATACCTTTCTCCTCTCCTCTCCATATCCTCTCCTCCCTGTGTCTAAATCTCAGATGTGTTCATCTCACTTGACATCTCTTTCTTTTTACTCTCTCTCCTCCTTCTGTTTCTCTCTCCATCTCTATCTCATTGTGTCTCTATCAAAATCCTTTTCTCTTTCACATGAGAGAATTTCTTTTCACATATCAGAGAAAATAATTCTCAGCAACTCCAGACATATACTCTTAGCGATTTAAAATGAAGGAAAACTAGCCTTCCACCTCCAATCAGAAGATTCCATGCAATGTCCCCAGTGAGCCTGGATGCTGTGTGTCCACCCTTCGGATGAGTCACTGTTATGTGATGACAGAGTCTAGACAACATTACTGATGGCTGCACCAGGACCACATGGAGGGAAGAAACAAGAACACCAGCAACTCATGTTGTTAGCAAAAACCAGGGCCTGGGAAAGAGCTCTAGGAAAGTGTGGAGAGAACTTGGAACCAATTTCGGGCAGTTCAGTTCAGTTCAGTCACTAGTCATGTCCGACTCTTTGCAACCCCATGGACTGCAGCATGCCAGGCCTCCCCATCCATCTCCAACTCCCAGAGTTTACTCAAATTCATGTCCATTGAGTCCGTGATGTCACCCAGCCATCTCATCCTCTGTCATCCCCTTCTCCTCCCGCCTTCATCTTTCCCAGCATCAGGGTCTTTTCAAATGAGTCAGCTCTTCGCATCAGGTGGCCAAAGTATTAGAGTTTCAGCTTCAGCATCAGTCCTGCCAATGAATATTCAGGACCGATTTCCTTTAGGATGGACTGATTGGATCTCTTTGCTATTCAAGGGACTCTCAAGAGTCTTCTCCAACACCACAGTTCAAAAGCATCAATTCTTCAGTGCTCAGCTTTCTTTCAGGGGCGATATCAAAACTAGGGATAAGCAGGCAGCAAAAGAAAGGCCCTTCCAAAACTTTCTAGGCTTTTGTCTTCTAGGGATATGCTGCCTAAAATGATCTCAGCCCAGTAATTTACAGCATGTCAACACAGGTATTGTGAAACACCTTTCATGCTAAAGTTGAAGCTCCAGTACTTTGGCCACCTGATGCAAAGAGCTGCCTCATTGGAAAAGACTCTGATGCTGGGAAATATTGAAGGCAAAAGGAGAAGAGGGCAGCAGAGGGTGAGATGGTTAGATGGCATCACTGACTCAATGGACATGAATCTGAGCAAACTCCAGGAGACAGTGGAGGACAGAAGAGCCTGGTGTATTGCAATCCATGGGGCTGTGAAGAATTGGACACAACTTAGTGACTGAACAGCAACAACTTCAAAATTACAATACATCGACCTCTAGGTCTTGTTTTTGGTATGCTCATAAAAAGCATATATTACTATATCATTATTTTACTTTGTAACAATTTAAAACCTGTATTTCAATGTAATTGACTTCCTTTGTACTCCTATGTATTTTATGCACTTCAAAGTATTATTCTGAGAAGGGGTCTGTAGGCTTCATCAGATTGCCAGAGGGGTCTATGGCCCAGAAAAGGCTATGAACCCCTGTTTTAGTTGACTGTCAGATGCTGAACCGCTTGGTTTAATCCTCTAATTTTTACAGCATTTTCTCTATTTTCTGTATTTTTGTCTTTTTGTTCTACTTTCTGCACAATTTCCCCAATTTGATCTTCTGATCCCATTCTCTGACTATTTTATTTCTGCTGCATTCCCCTTGATAATATCCTGGTCTTATTCCAGAGTTGTTCTATCTTCTCATCTATTAGGCTATCAATTCTAGGGTGTAATTTATTCCTGCTGATCTTTAGCTGTCTGCTCACATAGGGAAAAAGCACTGCAAAGCGACTGGGATTTCTGTACTCAAATGAAGGGGTTATTGGATGACGGCTTCACTGTGGGATTTGCAATCAGGGACCAACCATTTCATCATGGGATTCCCTACATGTCAGAATCTGTGACTTTCCTTTTGGGGAAGCCCGTATATCTAGAGGAACGCTCTAATCCCATGCTTGGAGGGAGTAGGCATATAGGGTCAGCATACTAGAACACCCCCCCACCCCCATTAAGGACCCTAGGCCTTACCCCTCATTCTTCATCTAGCTTAGGGCTGTTCTCTGCTGTTTCCTGCTCTTCCCTCAAACTGAATTCTCTCTGGTTCAATTACCCAGGAATTAAATCTCCTGTTTCCTGCTGGAGCAGAAGAGAAACAACTGTCTGGCTGTTTGGACTGGGAAGAGAGACCTCCTGAGAAAAACCTTCAGCCTTTCCTCCTATGTGCCTTCCTACCCTCTCCAAGCTTTGAGAGTTGATCGGTGCCTCCAGTCCCTGAGCCTTCCAACTATTTTTGGATGCAAGCAGGCCTGCTTCTTCTTAGCTTTCCCCTCTGTGGGCATCATTATCCACTCTGCCGAGACAGCACCCCCTACTCTTCATGTATTGTTGATCTTTCTTGCTTGGTATCACTTTCTCTCCTTTTGTCTTTGTCTCTGTAGGTTTATACCTCTTCTTTTAGTGGGGCTTGGGGAGGGACCAGAGGTTATAGGGCATAATCTGCCACGTTTACCCACATTTCTCACTTCAGCCCAAAGAGTTAAAAAAGACACCATCAGCCTTGTACTGATGCTTGTTGGGACTTTTATGTATAACTCAGTGTTTCAGTGAGGGAATGGCTGTCTTGAGCTTTGGTTGGCACCCAGTAACCAGTATGTCACCTCCCAACCTGATAATGATTAACCTGAAACTGCAGGAACTGAACCATAAGATTATAAAGGAAGGAGAGAAATCCAATGTCCAACATGGCCATCTTCAGACAGAGTTGGGAATGTCCACCTCTTCCAGGCAGACTGCCCAGACTGAGGGAACAGAGGCAGAAGCCACCCTCTCTGGCCCCAAACATGATGCACACCTGACGTTCTCCTCACCACGGCTTCCCCGAAGCAGTCTCTGTACTTCAGTGTGACCACAGGTCTCACTGTTCTGTTCATATGCTGGTTCTATGGATGCTATTCTATTGACAGTGTATCCTTTTGAGGCAGTTTGTGTGTTTACTGAATGGCTACCCAACTGTCTCAATTCAAGCACAAATTCTTGCAGCACCAGATTTAAAATATTGATATTCTGATGAGGAGAGCAAATTAATTTGAGAAGGACAGGAAAGAAATCTGACATACTTCCTTGATTTTAAAAAAAAAAAAAAAGAATGCAAGCATCTAAAATAATGTGTCTAGAATCTTGTACATATTTCTTGAAAGTAAGAGAAAAGTCTTGTATTTCTATGGCACTTTTCTTCAGAGGGCATGAAAGCGCTTTCCTTTAAAATTATACAAAAGAGAGACTTCCCTGGTGGTCCAGTGGTTAAGAATTTGGCTGCCATTGCAGGAGATACGGGTTCGCTCATTGGTCGGGGAAGATCCCACCTGCTGTGGGGCAACTAAGCCCCTTCTGCCCAACTATTGAGCCTGAGCTCTGCAACAAGAGAAGCCATTGCAGTGAGAAGCCTGTGCATTACAGCTACAGTGCAGCCCATGCTCACTGCAACTAGAGGAAGCCTGTGCACAGAAACGAAGAGTCAGCACAGCCAAAAATAAATTAATTTAAAAAATTAAAAATAAACTATATAAAAGAAAACAAAGGCTCCAGATACAAATGTTTTGGTGTCTGTGCAGCAAGTCCTTGTTATTATTTAAAGACGTGAAAAGACAGATCCTTAGACAGACTGGAGCTCAGTTCACTTCAAAACCTGGGGCTGGGAGGGGACCGAGGATTTCTTTCAAAGCCCTATGGCCCCACCATGAACTACTGAGCAGCTTGGAAGTGCTGGCCCCACACGTGTTGCCACAGTCCTCCTCAGCCTCCACCTGAGACTGGGGTTTAAAAGATGAAAGATGGACCACGTGAAACAAAGTGAGAGGGACAGTGGCCAGAATATGATTCCCATTATGACAAAAGAAAACAGAGTATTTTGAATTTACCAGAACTCTAATTGGGTGGATTTTCTGTAATATGCATCATGGTCATGGGGCCTATTTTCTGGGATCTGATGAAAAATCAGAGGTGAGTTTTTGGTTTGAGGGCATTTTTAGAAATAATAGCCTAATAGCTTAAAGTCTAAGGTTAAAAAAAGAAAATGTCCTGGCCAGAGCTTCCTACTGTACTGATGAGAAAGTCCAGTGCTGGCCAAATGTCATTTGAGCCATAGGTTTACTACACATTTTATTGGAGTAAAATTAAGTAGAACTGGCAACACTGCCATAGAGAAAGGCCATAGTGAGTTATTTGACCACAAGTTGCTGCATCAGGGCCATTCTGAGACTGCTGTACCCCAACAATAGACAGGTCCAGATGGAGAGACTCCCAGAACCCTGCCAATCTGTGGGAAGAGCCTGTGAGCACTGTGGACAGAGTAGCGGCCAGAGGTGGACATTTCCATGTGGGAGAAGTATCTCCCTGGAGATATCGATTACAGGCTTGAGGATTATAAAATTCCTCCACTCGAGAGATCCACTCTAAACATAAACTACACGAATAGTGGCTTTTCACTCATTGATGTGACTAGAAAGCAGAACTGGTTGCTTTTGGTAAATTTCAGAATCTTTCTGAAGAAGGGGAGAAAATAATGGGTGGGAGATTCCTCTTTTCTATATTTAGGCTTTTTAAAAAAAATCTTAAATGTCTTTTTAATTTAATGAATTAGTTCATTTATGGCTGAACTGGGTCTTCATTGCTGCGTGGTCTTTCTCTAGCTGTGGCGAGGGGGCTACCCTTTGTTGCGGCGCGCAGGCTTCTCGTTGTGGTGGCTTCCCTTGTTACGAAGCACAGGCTCTAGAGCACGGGCTCAGTACTGCAGCACATGGGCTTAGCTGCTCTGTGGTATGTGGGATCTTCCCCGACCAGGGATTGAACCTCTGCCCCCTGCACTGGCAAGTGTAATCTCATTCACTGCACCATGAGGAAAGTCCTTGGATTTAGGTTTAATTTATTAAACTTCCACCCAAAATATAGGACCTGGGCCACCACCAGGTAAGGTTGTGCAGGCTGTGCACTGAACTCCAGGACATTGTCACATCATAAATAGTAACTACAAATGAAGCCTGATCAAAGAGGCTTCCCATTTCCAGATGTTGTTGTCACAAAGCACCATATAAAAGTTACACAATGAAAGAACAGACCCTAACAATTACTGTCAAGAGTAACTACAGTCTGAGGCTCCAATCTCAGGGTCTCTGAATAGCCATTATTCTAAGCCAGGTTCTATTGCCATGAGTAGGGACATGGGTGCTGTGGATGTGCAGGGTCAACTCCTGGCAGGCCTGTTTCCATATTAGCCTCAACTTCTTCCCAAGGCTGCAGCTCCCCTTAGCCTCTATGGGGGCAGCCAGGCCAAACTCTGGATGCTTCCTTTCTAATCTGACCAGGATATGTTCTAAGGCCCCCACAGAGGCTATAACTTTCTCTTTTCCAAGTGCAACGCAGCTCTCTGGCTTCTCAGAGCTGACTGTCTCCCTAATACCATCTCTGCAAGGGTATCATCAACCATAACTGGGCTCTAAGGATCCTGGAAGAAGAGCCTAAAGTCTTCTCAGAACCCTTCTCTATCCACCAGCTGAAGTCAGCCAGCACTTCTGGCTCTATGATTTAAATACATGGACTAACTTTGTCCTGCCTGGTATTCATCCTGACCTGTCAGCAAAGTCATGGAAATTCATCCTGAAAGAAGCAGACCCCATTCTCCATGCAATAACAAACCACTTTAGCTGCTCCTCAAACCTCTGCCTTAAGCACTGAGGGGCTTTATGGACACTGAGCACTCACAAACCCAGCACACTTCATGTACACTTCTTATGATGACCATTAAAATATATATTCACATTGAGAGCACATCACTTTTATGTATCTAAGCCTCGGGCACCAAGATACGTGAGTTTGAAATATTCTAATAAAAGTTTTTCTGATTCCAACCTCTATTCTTCTTGCTCACAATCACTCTCCAGCAATGCGGTATTCCATTTTCTTTTCCCCATCTTCATTTCTATGAAGATAAAAGCATTTGAAATGAGTAGTTGAAATTACCTACATTTAAACCACTCTGTTGGAAGTTGACGTCTCTTTGTTTCCCTTCTTGATTTCTCTGTGTATACATACTGTTAGGTATAGTTGTCTTTTATGGTCTAAGATCATGGTGATACTCCCCCAAAAGAAAAATGAAAATGAAAACCATCATCATCATCTTCACCAACATCATCACTGTCATCTACCATGATCCTGGTGAGCCTCTGAATCATTTTGGCCAACCCTATCTAGTATCCGATAACTTCTCAGGTAAATAAAAGTCCTGACACCTGCCTGGGTTTTGTCCTCTCAATCTGTCCCTCACAGCCACACTGTGGAGTACTTTCTAATAAAAACAACAACAACAACACTTGTTTAAGTGCTTGCTATGTGCCAAGCACTGTTCTAAACCAATTGTACCTTTTATCTCATTTAATCCCCCTGAAATCCCTCTGCAGTAGATATCATCACTATCCCCATTTTACAAATGAAGAAACTGAAGCACAAGGGATTGAGCCATTTGGCCCAGGTGACATGACTGATAAGGATTCAGACCTAAGCAGTCTAGCTCCAGAGCATACAGGCTGAGCTCCAACACCGCCAGGAACCTATATGAATAGCCA
Organism: Cervus canadensis; assembly: GCF_019320065.1. Classification (NCBI taxonomy): domain Eukaryota; kingdom Metazoa; phylum Chordata; class Mammalia; order Artiodactyla; family Cervidae; genus Cervus; species Cervus canadensis. The sequence continues at coordinate 41,171,779 of NC_057403.1, forward strand.
TCGTTCAGCTAAATCAGAGCAAAGCAATACACAGCTCCTCATGTTTATCGACAGATCCCTTTTTAGAGACACGGGTTCTCAGAGAAAAAATGTTCTGCACCTCACTGGATCTTCCCCTGATGGTACCACTATGCTGCTGGCCAGATCAGACCTGCAAACTTTCAAGGGACTCTAGTGAAATGTCCCTCTGGCCGGCCCCAGTTCCCTCAGCATGTGTCCCCCAGGCCCTCACTCCCACCTATTCATCTTTGGATTGTAGTCTGTACATCCAGCACTGTGCTTCCAGGCAGCCCTGCAAGTTTTCACAAACCATTACCTCCTTCTCCTCCCCGCCCTACAAGTTTCACATGCCGCCCAATCAGTCCATCCCTATGCTAATTGCCCTTTCAAAGCTAACATTTCCAAATGGCAAGAGAAGTTCAGAGTCATTTAAAGGAAAAATAGGCATACATGAGACGTACCATGAAAATCTTGGACTTGAAAAAAAAAAATCTCGTCCTTACTCTCCCTGTAGAAATAGTGAGCACAGGAGGCCCCCTATATATTGTTTTTCCCACAGAAGCCAGTTTCAGTTCAGTTCCCACTGTTTCATAACACAAGAGCTCAACTTACATACTTCCAAATAGAGGGATGGGTCCTTGGTTTTGTTTTCTTCTTTCCTCAAGAAAAAGCCTCAGTCTCAGTTGCAGGCTTAAACAGACTTAATAGCCATAAGCCCCGTAAGCTCTGGCATGCCACAAATAGTTCTTTTCATCAGAAACTGCAAATCACAATTCTACTGTAAAATCCAGAGCTGCTCTGATAGCCGCCCACAGCACTGAGCATGGGGCCTCGCATTTAGTGGCATTAATAAAGATTTGTTGATGGACTGCTTGATCTGGGTCTCCCATATCAGGTGTAACTTGAGTTTCTTAGTTTTTGTGTTTTTTTTAAGGGATTTCAACTAAGATTTAAAACCAAGTCTTAATGTACCAACTTCTCCATTCCCACAGTCCTTTGGGCCAGGATCTTAAAACCTATTTATGATGCCTGAGTTTCAAAGCAACTGTGGGACCAGAGGGCAAGAAGACAGGCAGGACAAACCAGTAAAAGCCCCTACACTGTCTGGGCCACAGCACAGTGATAAATGGTGTCCTTGTGACAGAGGGGCCCTCTAGAAGATCAGAGAAGAGTAAACCAAAACTCCATTGTGATGGTTGAGAGCTTTGGAGTGAGGAATCCAGACTCTATCACTCATAGCCTTGTGGCCTTAGGCAGGTTACTCAGCATCTCTGTGCAGAAGTTTCCTCAGAAGTTCAGAGGATTAAATGAGGAAACAAGTGTGAAGCCCTTGAGATAGTATCTGGCATGACAAAAGCATCATTTGTGTTTTAAATAACTAGTGTAGCAATACAGTGAAGGAAATTTTACCATGCTTTTAATGTTATAAAGACTGAGGGTCCATACATACCAATTATGGGAGCTTAACTCACCAGAACGTTCAATTAAACAAACACGCTACTCTCCCAAAATGCCAGACAAATTAGAGCTCACGGTTCACATGAAAGAGCTGAATGGAACAGAAACCAAGTAGGAACAGAAACCAAGTAGGGATAGGTTATAGGAGAATTTAACTGGGATCCCGAAACACTAAAGGTGCTGAACACCATGCTTAAAATTTTTTAAAAGAAGTTATAACTTCAGAGACAGGCACACCATATGAGTTATTCCAACTTTTAATAACCCTTTGTCATCACAGTGGGCTTCCCTGGTGGCTCAGCTGGTAAAGAATCTGCCTGCAATGCAGGGGACCTGGGTTCGATCCCTAGATTGGGAAGATCCCCTGGAGAAGGGAACAGCTACCCACTCCAGTATTCTAGCCTGGAGAATGCCATGGACTGTACAGTCCATGGGGTTACAAAGAGTCTGACATGACTGAGCGACTTTCACTTTTCATCACAGTGGAAGAAACAAAGCTGAGTGACTGATATTCTATTTCAGTCATCAGACTTTAGCAAGAAAATTTAAGGGAGAGGGATAGATATATACAGTTAGGAAGTGATTAAGACCATGTAAACACAGCTGTTGATTAAAAAAAAACACACAGGTAAGGAAATTCCTAGAAAAAATTAAATGTAATAAATCAGCAGCCAGGATAAAATGGATCCCTAGGCAGTGAAGAAACTTATTAATAGACTTGCTGAATTACTAGCAACTCAGAAAAGTTAATAGTGAGCTAGGACAGAAATTTTACAATACGTCTTGATGTAAGCTTGGGAAAGAGAAGACTTTTGGGTGACTAGTAACTTTCAGGGAAAGAGAAGCTATGAAATGACAAGGGTGGAAGTGGCAGAGTGTTTCCCTTCTCGGCCTCTCTCTGTGGTTACATCATGTTTCAAGGATGGATCATTGTCAGAGTTAGAATAATCTGAAAGAAATCAATTCCCTGAGTATTTATTGAGTTTCTCTCATGTCCAAGGCACCATGCCAAGTGAGAGATGCAAAGATAAACAAGTTTGGTCCTAGATTTCCAGAAACATCCAGACCATAGGGAACAACAGCTGTGAGCACAGTAACACCAGGTAAGAGGCAATCAATAACTGTAGCAGAGTTACACACAGCACATACATATAAACAGGAGGGAGGTGAATTTCCACCAAGAATATCAAGGAAAGCTTTCTGGAGGAGGCGGCATTTGACCTGACCTTGAAGGATGGATAGGTAAAAAGCTTCAGCCATGGTAAGAGCATTCACTCAACCATTCATCCACCTATCACCCATCCATCCATCCATCCAACCGTCCAACTATCCATGCAATTAACAAATAGTTACTGGGCACTTTCAAGGCAAATAGAAAGGGGAAAAGTGGAAACAGTGACAGATTTTATTTTCCTGGGCTCTAAAATCACTGCAGATGGTGACTGCAGCCATGAAATTAAAAGACACTTGCTCCTGAGAAGGAAAGCTATGACAAACTCAGCGTAATAAAAAGCAGAGACATCACTTTGCTAACAAAGGTCCACATAGTCAAAGCTATGGTTTTTCCATAGCCATGTACGAATGTGAGTTGGGCCATAAAGAAGGCTGAGCGCTGAAGAGTTGATGCTTTCAAATCGTGGTGCTGGAGAAGTTTTTTGAGAGTCCCTTGGATGGCAAGGAGATCAGTCAATCCTAAAGGAAATCAACCCTGAATATTTATTGGAAGGACTGACCCTGAAGCTGAAGGTCCAGTACTTTGACCACCTGATGAGAAGAGCTGACACACTGGAAAAGACCCTGATGCTGGGAAAGACTGAGAGCAGGAGGAGGAGGCAACAGAGGATGAGATGGTTGGATGGCATCACCGACTCAATGGACATGAGTTTGAGCAAAGTCTGGGAGGTAGGGGAGGACAGAGGAGGCTGGCATACTTCAGCTCATGGGGTCACAGAGTCGGACACAACTGAGTGACTGAACGACAACAACGCTGGGCACTTACTTTCTGCCAGGTACTGTGCTGGCTGTTGATGGCAGAATTTTGAGTAAGAAGAGACAGAATCCCTACCCTTGGGAGCTCCTGGGGAGGCAAACATTGATGAAAGCATAAAATCTTCAGATATAAACTGCAGTGTAATATTGTCATGAGGGGTTGTCCAAGGTTCTGGCTCTGTTAGAGTCTAAGGCTCTGACCTCTGACCACGGCAGAGAAATTATGGAGGGCTTTAACTGTGAAGTGGTCAGTGGAATTGAGATCCTATGGGTTAAGGGTAGGGGGAGAGTTGGAGACACCCAGGCAGAGAGAGAGGATGGCAGCATTCCCAACTGAGAAAGTGGCGCACTTCACAGTGGGAAAGAAGCAGTGAGAACAACAGGGTGACATAGTCCAGGGAGGCTGGAGGGTGTAGCATGGGATGAACAGTGTGTGGAGATGAGGCCAGAGAGAAGAGCGGGGTATGGGGGTCTTAGAGGCTTGATGAGAAGCTCCCAACCTTTAGTCTAGGAAATATTCTTAGAATACCTTAACTAGAAACAGTCTTAGAAATATTTTAATTGGTGCCATTATATGAGTTGGGGGAGGCAAGAGGTGGCATGGTGAGAGTTTTATTCTGGACAGATCGTTTGGCTTAAGTGTGAAGACTGGGGGCTTCCCCAGTGGCTCGGTGGTAGAGAATCTGCCTGCCAATGCAAGAGATGCAGGAGACATGGGTTCAGTCCCTGGGCTGGGAAGATCCCCTGGAGGATGAAATGAAAACCCACTCCAGTATTCTTGCCTGGAAAATCCCATGGACAGAGGAGCCTGGCAGATTATATAGTCCATGGGGTCACAGAGTCAGACATGACCGAACGACTAAGCACAAATGCATGTGGGGACTGGATTAGGGCCACAGTGGATGAACCAGTGGTTCAGCAAGAGACACAGTTGGTGGTGGCCAGGACTGGGAGAGCAGCAGTGGGGATGGGGAGAAATGACCTCAGGAGATATGTAAGGCTAAGTCAACAGGACTGGAAGGTAAGCTGTGGGGCTTTGGTATGAGAGAAGGAGGTGTCAAAGTTACTTCTGGTTTTTAGACCTGGACAAATGGAAGCACTGATCCTAGGTAGGGCAGAGCGTGGTAGAGAGACTAGCTGTGAGGAGCCTGAGGTGTGTAGGTGGGGTCAATATGTATTTCCCCCGGTAGACTGTTAAGTCCCCCAAGGGCAGGACTCTGTCTTTTTTAACTCAACATTGTGTCCTTGGCAACCAGTATGGTGTCTGACAGACAGCAAGTGCTCAGTAGCCACTTATTGAGTGGATAGTTGGATGAGTGGATGATTTTTTGAGGTGCTTTAAGACATCTGAGGCTTGATGGCTCAGAGGGTAAAGAATCCACCTGCAGTGCAGAAGACAGAGGAAACTTGGGTTCAATCCCTGGGTTGGGAAGATCCCCTGGAGAAAGGAAAAGGCAACCCACTCCAGTATTCTTGCCTGCAAAATCCCATGGGCAGAGGAGCCTGGCAAGCTACAGTCTAAAGGGTTGCAAAGAGTTGGACATGACTGAGCGACTAAGCACAGCACAAGAGTACTGAGAGATGATGGGTAGAAAGCTGGATCAATGGGCTGCAGCCCAGGAGAGAGGTTGGGACAGGAGCTATAGATGCATGATCACCCCAGGAGGGTAACTCCAAGGAGAAGATGAGGAGGTCCTGGATTCAGCCTTCAGAAATTTAACACAACAGGTCAGGGCCAGGTAGCAGAAGGAAGGCGTACAAAGGAGAAAGAGAAAGGGCAGTCAGAGAGAGTATTTCTAGAAGGAAAGGGTGGTCAATGGTGTCAATGGCAAGTAAGATGAGAACTGAAGAATGTCCTTTGGATTTAGCAGCACTGAGGTCATCAGTGACCTTTGTGGGAGCTGTTTTTGTGAAGCAGTGGGGTAGAAGCCAGATTGGAGGGGGTGAGGAGTGGGAGGTGATGAAACAGCCACAGGGAGTAGACACAAGTCTTAGAAGTTTGGCCGTGAAGAGTAGGAGAGAAGCAGCGCGGATGCTGAGCAAATGCAGGAATGTGCCCAGCAGGTTTGAGACGTTAAGACAACCTAGCCTGCAGTGTTACCTGGCAGCCTGGATGGGAGGGGAGGGGAGTTTGGGGGAGAATGGATACATTATATGTATGGCTGAGTCCATTTGCGGTTCACCTGAAACTATCACATTGTTAATTGGTTATACTCCAATACAATACAAAATATTAAAACAAAAACACCCAACAGTCTAGTATGGTTAGAACAGTGCTATCTGTGCCTCTTTTTCCTGTCCCAACATCCCCTGAGGAATAGACATCCCAGGTTCTTAACAGAAACCAGACTATCATGAGAAGGAGCTGATTTCATTGGGGTGATGAGCTTGAGTTTTGGAGATCTTAATTTTGGGGGGCTTACGGAGCAGGAGATGGAAATGGCAACCCACTCCAGTATTCTTGCCTGGAGAATCCCATGGATGGAGGAGCCTGGTGGGCTATAGTCCACGGGGTCGCAAAGAGCTGGACACAACTAAGCGACTTCACTTTCACTTTCACTTTCTATGGAGCAGGCAGGGGAGAGTGATGTCAGTATGGTGGTGGGAAATACAGTCTAGGGCAGCGCTGGCAAACTGCAGGCCCCAAATCCAGTCCTTCATTTACTCTCAATATGCCAGTCCTTAAGCTAAGAATGGCTTTTACATTTTTAAAAGTGAAAGTCGCTCAGTTGTGTCGGTCTCTTTGCAACCCCATGAACTATACAGTCCATGGAATTCTCCAGGCCAGAATACTGGAGCGGGTAGCCGTTTCCTTCTCCAGGGGATCTTCTCACCCCAGGGATTGAACAGGTCTCCCGCATTGCAGGCAGATTCTTTACCCTTACATTTTTAAGTGGTTGAAAAATCAAAAGGAGAATAATATTTCATAATATGTAAAAAGTGTATGAAGATCATATTTCAGTGCCTGTAAATAAAATTTTATTGGAATTAGTTTACAGCCACACTCATTCATGTATATATCATCTAAGGCTGTTTTTGTACCACTGCCGTAGAGCTAAGTAGTTGTAACAGAATTGGCCCTTGCAGCCTAAAATGTTGACTATCTGGCCAACCCTTAGCCAAAGCCAGAGGAGCACAATCAAAGCAATTTCCTGACAGCCAATTTTTGGGAAAGCATCAAGCTAAAGGGGTCCAGATCACACTGCACATCAAAGCAAACCACTGGCTGGCCATTTGTGGAGAGGGGATGGCAACAGCGTGATAGCTCTGGGTCTATGAGGGGCATCTGTTCTCCCTCATCATGCCCCCTGCTCGCTAATGTCATGAACGGGACCCTACAGGGCTCAGTGTAAAGGAGACTTCTTCAGGGAAACATTCTCCTTCCCTTCCCCAACTGAGACTCCCAGCCATCTTAAACAGAGCTCCTTGCACATCTCCATTACAGCATTTATCACCATGGTAATGAAATAATTATTTGTAGAATTCTTGGTTCACTGCCTGTCTCTCCCTCTAGGCTGGGAGCCACTCTGTTGTAATGACTAAGAGAACAGACTCAGCAGACAGGCTGCTCGGTTCAATTCTGGTTCTACCATTCACAAGCAGGTTATCTGTGGCTCATTTACACTCTCCTGGCTTCGGTTTCCTCCACAGTAAAATGGGGACAGTGAGAATCTGTACCATTTGGGGAGGGCTGAAGGATTAAACAAGATAATAAAATAATAGGACACAAGCTGCTTGAAGCAGTGCCTACGATCTACTAAGTGCCCAAGAAATATATCATTGTTGGTAACTGTCTGGATAAGGGAAGGAGTGGTAAAGGAGTGGGAGAAAACAAAGGTAAAACCTGAATTTGGGGGCAACTGAGAGGACAGTGATGTCATTTCTGGAGATAGGAAACACAGGCAACGGAGGAGGTTTGGAGAATTTGCCACTTCTGAAGTGCCTGGGGACAGCCAAGAGGCAACACAAGGTGGACAGGTAGACGTGGGGCTCTGCAGAGATTGTGGGGTGGAGTGAAGGACTGAAGAGTCTGGAGGCTTGAAATAGCTGGGAGAAATAGCTGTCAGAGAAACCCAAGACTGCAGGGCTGTGGTTCTGGCCTATGTAAACATGCAGATGGCAGATCAGGGGGTTTCTCAGCCTTCATAATTATGTGAGCCAATCCCTCATGATAAATCTCTTTCCATACCTCTATATTTAGCCTATTGGTTCTGGAGAACTCTAATACAGTATCCTTGGGTACAATTTCCTGAAAAGCCTTCTGTAGGTGAATTCAAGTTGCTAGTAAATGTCACTTTCCCCTGTCTTACACGAGAAGCACTAGGAAAGGGGAGACTTGCAGGGTATCATTGCTACTTTCCGCTACCAAGAATCTTCTCTCCTGTGTGGGTTAGCTAGAAGAACAGAACTATAGCAGGAAGAATTCTCTAGATATCTACACATCTAGCAATTGAACCTTTTTACCTTCCCTTTTTTACCTTCTTAACAATTCTAATTGAAATATCCTCATGTTATAGGTGAGGACTCTGGGGCTTGGAGAAATGAAGATCCTTGTCCAAGATCATACAGCTAATAAATAGCTGAGTGGGAATTTGAAATTATGAAGGTCTATATGGTTCCTAGCAACCCACTCCAGTATTCTTGCCTGGGAAATCCCATGGACAGAGGAGCCTGGCGGGCTATAGTCCATGGGGTCACAAAGAGTAGGACACGACTTAGTGACTAAACAGCATTTGGTTCCCCATGCTGCCCTTGGCAGGATTCTCCAGAAAAATAGAACCAATGGGTTATGTGTGTGTGTATGTGTGTGTGTGTGTGTGTGTGTGTGTACACAATTCTGGATGCTGACAAGTCCTAAGATCCACAGGGTGAACTGGCAAGTTGGAGACCCAGGAATGCTGATGCAGTAGCTCCAGTCCAAAGAACAGCAGTACTGGGATCCAGAAGAACCATTTTCCTGCACATGAGGGAAATCATCATGGTACTGCCTTGCCCCTTCTTCTTATCTTTGATTTTTCAGCTCTGAAGTCTTCCTGGGTTTGACGGTCATCTCCCACCTCTCAGGCCTCCTTTTCCCTATTTTTCTTATGGATAAAATATTTCATCCCCCCAAATATTTTGTTTATTCCTATGAATATAATGGCTCAGTTGTGAAGCTCCCTTGGCTAACCTTTCTGCTGGATTGCTGAGCCATTTGTGACCTGCAGATACAATAAATTCAGAGACTGCATAATTGTTGCTTACTCCTGGAGAGTCACACGTGACAGTGACTGCAGTCCTCATTAACTTGGCCTTGTGTGAATCTTTATGATGGTTCTTAGATACAATAGCTGAGTCTGTGACCAGGGAGCTCACAGAGGAAAGAAAGCATGGTCTCTAACACCTCATAGCAATGACATCCTATTCCCAAAGGAAGAGGTCCAAGGCTTTGGACTTCACCAGGTGCTTTGATCCTTCAAGAAACACCTGTCCCAATATAATTTTCTAGCCTTAAACACCAGCAAAACATCCCAGATAGATAGACCCATAGAATTTCTCTCTGTTTTGTCTTCAGCACCTATTAAATCTGTGTGATAACCAAAGAAATTTATAAGTGTCTCTTAGAACTCTGCTTTTGATCATGATGGAATAACTGGTGCCAAGTAGCCCTGCCAATAAACATCTTTATAAAACTGAGCAAAATGAATGAAACAATTCTTTAGACAGTGAACAACATGTGTAACCCTAACCTTAACCAACAAACACATGAAATGATGCTAAACATTCCTAATTACTAGAGAAATGCAAATCAAAACTACAAGGAGGTATCACCTCACACTGGTCAGAATGGCCATCATCAAAAAATCTACAAACAAGAAATGCTTGAGAGGGTGTGGAGAAAAGGGAACCCTCCGAAACTGTTGGCAGGAGTGTAAACTGGTACAGCCACTATGGAGAACTGTATGGATGTTCCTTAAAAAACCAAAAATAGAACTACGACATGACCCAGCAATCCCATTCCTGGGCATATACCTGAAGAAAGCCACAACTCAAAAAGATACACACCAATGTTCATTGCAGCACAATTTATAATAACCAGGACATGTAACCTAAGTATCTGTCAGCAGAGGAATGGATAAAGAAGATGTGGTACATATATACATTGGAATATTAGCCATAAAAAGGAATGAAACTGTGCCGCTTGCAGAGACGTGGATGTACCTAGAGATTGTCATACAGAGAGAAGTCAGAAAGAGAAAAACAAACATCATATAATGTCACTTATACATGGAATCTAGAAAAATGATACAGATGAACTTATCTGCAAGGCAGAAGTAGAGACACAGATGTGGAGAATGAATATATGAACACCAATCAGGGAAAGGGGTAAAATGAATTGGAAGATCGGGATTGATATACATACACTATTATGTATAAAATAGATAATTAATGAGAACCTACTGTATAGCACAGCAAACGCCACTCAATACTCTGTGGTGACCTAATTGGGAAGGAAATCCAAAAAAGAGGGGACGTGTGTATATACATAGAGCTGATTCACTCTGCTGTAGAGCAGAAACTAACGCAGCATTGTAAAACAACTACACTCCAATAAAAACTAGTGAAAAAGAGCGCGAAAAGGCAAGCCACAGTCTGGGAGCAAATACTTACAACACACAAACCTGACAGGACTTAGATAAAATACAGAAAGAGCCCTCAAAACTTCACAATTAAAAAGATAATCAAACATTTTTAAAAGGTAAACTTTTCAGTAGATAATTCACGAAACATGTGAATGATCAATAAGCAGATGAGAGGGTATTCAAATCTTAAATCATCGGGAGAATTCAAATTGTAATTATAATGAAATGTGACTACATACTCATTAAAATTTAAAAGGCTGACAATGCCAAGTATTTGGTGAGGTTGTGGAGCAACTGGAACTTTCACACTACTGGTAGGCATGTAAAATAGAGAAATCACTTTGGGAAATAATTTGTCAGTTTCAAAATAAAATTAAACATGCACTTACTAGATGACCTAGAAATTTCAGTCCCAGGTATACACCCAAGAGAATAAAAACATGTCCACACTAATACTTGTGCATGAACACTTATAGCTACTATGTTCACAACAGCCCAAAATTGGAAACAATCCCAGTATCAATCAACATGTGAAATTATAAACAAGTTGTGGTATAGCTTATACAGTGGAATATTAATTAGCATCAAAAAATCATGAACTCTTGATACACACAATATGGAAAATTCCCTAAAACATTGTGCTGAGCAAAAAAGACACAAAAGAGTTCACTCTTTGTGACTAAAACTTATGTGGAGTTCAAGAACAGGCAAAACCCACCTGTAACAATGAGTGGGTACCTGGGTTAGGGGGTGGAGAGACTGACTGTGTAGTGGCACAGAAGGACTTTTGGGGTGTTGGAAATGCTCTCCACCTTGGTTGCGGTGATGGTTAAGTTACATGGGTATGTACTTTTGTCAAAATTACTGAAAAGTTTTAAGCAGATGGATTTTATAATGTATGTTACACCTCAACAAATTTTAATAAAGAGGTTTTCATTCCCAAGGAGGCTGTAATTCAGATGGGGAAACAGGATTGGAAATGAGAAGGAACTCTTATAATAACTCACAAGTCAGAAGGGCATTGGGTACTAATTTATACCTTGCACCCAGGTGCTGTGGAGAGCTCAGGAGAGGTAGGTAAGCAGTCAGCATACCTTTCAGAGGGAACCTATCCCAGGATCTGAAAAGAAAGGGAGAATCTGAGGCATGGGGAGAAGGCTTAGGGTCTCCAAGGACAGATTCAGCACAGTGGTGTGGAAATGTGGATGGCCTCCATTGTGGTCATGCAGATGACTGTAGTTAATTCAGATGAAGTGAGATATGGAAAGGAATAGAGTAGCAAATCTTGGAAGCAGACCGAAAAGTACGTAAAGCTGAAGATGGGCATTCTTGTGAGTTCTGAGCTGGGCAATGGCAGATGGGAGCAACCTGGCTGTGGTGGGTTATCTGAGACCAAGAATCCTGAAGGAGGCCCTTGTAGGTGTGCAGACATGGACCAATACAGGTATGCTCTAGAGCATGGACCTGGGGAAACACAGGGAGGAGCAGACCTGAGAACCAGTCTGATGAGCACAAACCTTTGGGAGATGCTGACTCTATCTTCAGAAACTTCTGAGCCATGGAGGGGCAGCCAACCCCAGGGAATGGAGCTTAGACTCTGAAGTCCACACTCTAGCTCCAAGCCTGGTTCTATTACAAACAAATGGAGAAATTCTTTAAAGCACCTCAAATTTTACTTTCCTTATACATAATATGGGAATAATAATTCTTAACTTGTGGGGTTATTGAGAGGATTAGTGGTGAGGTAGGTGGAGCATCTGGTGCAAAGGAGATAATAAATGACAGACATTATGATGAGTCCTGTGGCTGATCAGAGCCTCTGGGACCACTGTACAAGGTGTCTCCTTCCTGAGGGTCTCAGGGGGTGGGGCCACAACTACACTGGAGGAATGAAAAGGAAAAACTAACATACACAGAACCACACCAGTATACTAGCCATCAAGGACAAGCAACACAAGGTATAAACATATCTACATATGTGCTGTGTGTGGGCCATGAAAAGAGAGTGAGGTGGGGTCCTCTCATTAACTAACAAAGGACCAGGGGGTCTGATTATGGAAATTTGGGCCAAGGGGTTCATAATTTGAAGTTTCTCCATTGGGAGAAGGATGCCTTTTTAATTTTCAAATTGACTGAGAGTAGCCTACTTAGCCCAACATCTCTGTCATTAAGTGGCCCCCTTGATGCTCTGACGCAGGCGTCTGGCTCTTGGAGAATCCTTAGAGACCACTGCTCCAGAATCTCATCTCCAGGGAGGGGCGTGTGGTGGGGATGTCAGGCAAGCACAAACTTAATGTAGCTGCTGAGATCTAGGGAAGATTATTTTCTCTATGCTGAAATAGGCAGGCAGGCATTTGTATGCCTGATATCTAGTGTTTACAAGGTGAGCACTGTGCTAAGAGGCTTTATCTGGATTGTCTGGAATAACCATTCACTCATTCAACAATTATTTATTAAGTTCCAAGAGGCACTGTGTGGGATGCTAGGGATGCTTGGGGATCAGGGTGACAGATAAGTAATCAGATCATAACCATGAGGGACAAGTACCATCTGAGAGTCTGGAGGACTCTGGCAAAAGTGGGTGAGTACATTTGTGCACCAAAACTCAGGGTTCCCCAAAACACAAGCCCGCTTTTCCAGCTGGATACCAGCTCCCCACTGGAGTCACCTTCACCTCCTCTCTGCCCCTCACTATCACGTTCAAACCAGATACAGAGCCATGAACTGAAAAGGTGGAAGGGACCTACAGGGCCAATTGCCCAGTGTCCCCCTTTGAGCAGGAAACCCAGCCACTGCTGTCCCCACAGACCCCACCTCCTCTGTCTAGGTAGACTCCAGCCTGTAACAGTCTTTCCCCCACCTTTCACCTCCACTAACAATAGGCTTAGGTGCCAGAAAGCACTTTACCAAGCTAATTAGAGCTGTGTGTTAAGTAAGAGTCAATGGTCTCTGAGCAAGGGCCCAAAAGGCTCCTCTGTGTGGAAAGAGAAACTGTAATGCAGAATCCAGCTGCTCAGGGATCTATCTCATCTCCTCCCCATCTTGTTCCAAACGGATGATCCTGCCTCCTACGTGGGTGCCACAGATGAGGTTAAACAACTGTTTGGATGAGCATGATCCAGGGTTGCTTTAGTCTATTTGAACAGCACATGGGAGAAGATGGAGGGGCGAGAGAAGGGTGATGTGCACTCGGCCGGCAGAATCTCCTGCAGGAAATTACTGACGCCAGCCGGCATCTCCGGGCCTCTGCCAGGCTGTTTCTCCTGCTCTCCTATCTCTTGGGGTTTGGCCATCCCGCTGGGGCTTGCCAGCTCTAAAAGACAAAGAGGGCAAAGCTCTCGGCCTGCTGCGTACCTACCTTCAACACATCCCTCCACAAAATCACCCACAAACACTGGTCTGGCCAACGGTGGGGGTGGGAGGAAGTGTCTGGCAATCCTCTTTTCTTTAGAAATAGGATTGGAGATAGGGTAATCGTCTAAATGGGCAGTCCTGATGAGTCGATAAACATAACTCCCATTTTTATTACAGTGATGAGGCTGCCTGAGTGAGGGTAATCCCTCTCCTGGGCTCCGGGGGAGATTGCCAGGCAGCCAGTAGCCACCCCACCCTACACCACGGCTGCATTAGTCTGATGGGAAGAGGCACTGAGCTCTAGACGGACTGCATTTCATAATGGCATTTAAAAGCCCAGATCCTCGGGTCGTGCCAGAGTCCAGGACACCACTGACCAAGCTCCCTATCCCCTTGACACTGGTCCCCCAAACACTGAAGGGGCAGAGATGGTCTGAAAGCAGGGCTGCCCTAGTCATGTAAGGTGTAAAAGGCATGAGGAATAGACCCCAACTTAAAATGACTCGAGCAAACAGGGTAGCATGGAAAAACCTCTGGGTTCTAGCCTCAGCCAAGCCACCAAGTCTTGAGTCCTCAGTTGCCTCAACTGCATTATGTGGTTTCCCAGTTTCCTCCTCAGCATTTCCTGCTTTGCCCTGTAAAAGAGAGATTCATGACTCTCCCAGCTGGCCGGGAATTCCACCCTAATAGAGTAATTCCTTTGTGTTTGAAAGGCTGTTTTATCTTTTTACACCTCCCTTGAAATTATAATCTTCCATTTTACTAATGAATGCCTTAAGGGAGAGGATAACCTAGTGGCAACTGGAAGAGAGGCCCTGAGAGATGAGGACAGGCAAGGGAGGGGTGGCCTTGTGTTTTAGGAAAAGGCAAGGGGTTCAGGAAAGGAATCAGAAAGACACTCAAGGTCACGTCATCCGGGGCCCACCGTGTGGGCAAAGTCCACATGGAAATGGTTGAGGTCCAGGCAGATGGACTGAGGTTAGGGCAGCTGGTTCTGCTGATGGCAGGTCTCTGGACCTTCAGAACAAGTCATGGACCTTGTGTGTTCATTTGGCCCCTGGGTGGAGTCTTTATCTCTCCCCATTCACTCATTTACTCAAGCACAGATCAGTCAAGAGGCCACAAGGCACGGCCAAATTAAGACTGGATTTAGATGCAGAAGCTGAGCCCTAGCTGCAGCACCAACATTTACTTGTCACGTGACACTGAACAAGGCATGTCACCATTCTGAGGTGCAAAATAAGGCACGTGCCTGCCTTGCATGCTTCACAGTGAGCCTTGCTACCGTGCGCACCTCCAGGGGTGCCATCCCATGGGAGTCTACAGGAGTGGCACCAGCCGGAACTGGGCAATGCAGTACTGGCATAACCAAATGTTGCAACCCTGCTTATAGTTAAAAACATCAAATGACACATTAGCCATGAACACTATAAAGACAACAGTGTTATTAATATATTGGTCACACTATAAAGGGGATGGGGGATGCTAGATCCACAAAAGACATTCATAAAAAGTTAAAATTTCTTGGCATCAGGACTTCCCTGGTGGTCCAGTGATTAAGAATCCATCTTGCAATGCAGAGGACATGGGCTCAATCCCCGGTAGGGGAACTAAGATCCCACATGTCCACAAGCCACAGTTAAACAGTCCATGTGCCACAATGAAAGATCTGCATGACACAATGAAGATCTAAGATCAGACACAGTCAAATAAATTGAAAAAAAATTTTTTTTAATTTAGTGGCATAAATATTAAAAAATTAGTGGCATAATCTAGTTTTGCATTCTATCTAACAATGATGGAACAGTAGAGCAATCCGTACGATCCTAGTGCTGTTGTTGTGATTCAGGCCTACAGGAACCACAGAAAATAATAAGCATGGGCTTCCATGGTGATCAGACAGTAAAGAATCTGCCTAGAGAAGGGAATGGCTACCCATTTCAGTATTCTTGCCTGGAGAATTTCATGGAAAGGGGAGCCTAGTAGGCTACAGTCCATGGGGTGGCAAAGAGTCAGACATAACTGAGCAACTAACACTTTCACTTTACTTTCCCTGGTGGTCCAATGCTTAGGACTCCGTGCTTCCAGTGCTGGGGGCCTGGGTTTAATCCCTGGTCAGGGAACTAAGATCCTTCAAGCTTCACAGTGCAGCCAAACAAAAAAAGAAAGAAAAGTGTAAGCAAAATAACAGGTGTGGCCCCCCCAAGCCCAGGTCTGACCTGGTGGTCCCGAGACCATTCTGTGCTCCATACTACACCCATTTCAAAATACCCTTCATTGTAAGACACCCAGAGTCTCAGTTAAGCCAGGCCTCCATTGGTAGACTTCTCAGATCAGGACTGGAAGGTGGGAATCAGATATGTTTAGCCCCAAAGGAGGTTCCCTAGATTTTGCACCCCTCACACACCAATTCACCATCAGCTCAGGGCAGCAAGTCTAAGAGTATCCACTCCTCTTAACCTTCCACAGGCCACAGTCGCCTGGGAAAGGAAAAAGACCCACAGATTCATGACCCCACCACACTGCCACTACCCCATCAGTTTCAAAACCCCTCATTCTTCTCCACATCGGTGACCTTGGGGTCGGGCAGACTAAAAATCTTAAACCATGTAAAGCCCCTTGATCCACTGTCTCCATCCTTAAGGGGGGAAAACAGAAATGGGAAATACTAAAAGCATTTGTCCCCTCCTCTCCATTTTTCCTCTCGCAGTCCCAGGACAGGGCATCTTCAGCAGATGCTTCCGAAAGTGTTGGCCTGGTTCTAAGATCTTCTGCCTCCACGCTACACGCCCCCTCAGAGCTACTCCTCTAAAAGACAGCTCGTGGGCTATCATATCCTTGTGTCCCGGGCTGCACAGCACCCCTGTGCCTAGGGGACAATATCCTGACCCAGCTTCACCTTTGGGTACTTCCTCCCACAGGGTGGCCCTCCATTCATGAACAACCATCGTGCATTCATTCATCCAATGCATGATTAATGGAGGTTGTAAGGCAGTGTGCTGGGAATCAGCACTGTGGCAGACAGCAAACCCAGCCAGGCATCCCAGAGCTTAACCACCTTCCAGGGAAAACAGACACGCATCAAATGACCACAAAAGTACATGTATGGTTACAGACTGATATTTGATAAGGAAATGTGTTCAGAGATATACATGGTGGAAGGGCTGAAGTAGTCTGGGGGATCAGAGAAGGTTCCCCTGAAGGAGTGATATTTGAGCGATATCTGAAAAATGAGAAGGGATAACTTAGGCAATGCGGGTGGGAGTGGCAGCAGCAACAGAAGAGAGGATTCCTGCCAAGGGAGTGGCCTGGGCCTGGGGCCGCTGAGGAGCAGAAAGAAGGCTGGTACTGCTGAGGACAGAGGTGGGGTTGCTGGTCCAAGATGGGGTGGGGAAGTCACCAGGAGTCAGTTTACGAGGGGTCTTAGAGGTTCTACTGAGGATATGGGTCTTTATCCTGAGAGAAATGAGACAGCATTAAGAGGTTTTATGCAGGGGAGGAGGGGAGTTAGGGAGCATGGGACATAATCAGATTTGCGTTTTGAAATGCTCACTCCAGCTGCTGTGGGGAGAAGGGGATGGGGGCACAGAGTGGGTGCGGGCACCCAGTGAGGAGGGAACTGCATCCGTCTCAGGCAAGTGATACAGATGTAAACTTGGACTGCGAGCTGGGAGTGGTGAGTGAGCTGAGAAAATAAATTTACCTAACCCGAGTATAGCCAACCAGATGGATGGGCGGTGCCATCTGGAACGGTGGAACATCGGAAGGTGACCAGATTTGGGTAAAAAGATCCTGAGGTCAGTTGAGGACATAAAGGGTTTTGGGAGCCCTTGAGGCCTCCCCGTGGAAAGATAAGTGATAGATGGGTCTGGGCTGGAGATGTACATTTCCAGAGCCATCTGCACCCAGACTGTAATGGAAAATGTGAACATGAATGAGATTGCATTATGTCACCACTCACGGTCACCTTCTCCCTCCAGTTGCTCCAGCTGTGCCTGCCCCCACACAAGGAGAGCAGGTCTCTGCTGGTTCATCGTGACTCCTCAGGCCTCTGGACTCACTCCTGCTGCTATAGGGCTCCTTGTATCACTTTGTGGCCACTCCTTTACATGTCTTCCCTACTAATGGCCCAGCAACACCTTGGGGACAGAGACACCAAACACCAAGCTAAGGAGTTTATACTTGACCCTGTGGTAACTGAGCATTGCCTAGAGACATCACTCTGTGATGGTTAATTTCATGTCAACTTGCGTGATCCTCAGGGCTGCCCAAATTAAAAGTTACTTCTGGGTGTCTGTGATGATACTTCCAGATGTGATTAGCACTAGGATCAGTGAACTCAGTAAAGTAGGTTGCCCTCCCCAATGCAGGTAGGCATCATCCCATTCATCGAGCGTATGAATAGAACAAGAGGTAGAAGAAGGAGAAATCTGCTCCCTTTCTCCTGCCTCATTACTTAAACTAGTACATCTCTTCTGCTTTCAGACTGAGATTTACATCATCAGCTCCTCTGGTTCTCAGGCCTTCAGACTCACACCAAATTATACCACTGGCTTTTCTGGGTCTCCAGCTGGCAGACAGATGATCATGAGACGTCTCAGCCTCCATAATGATATGAGCCAATTTCTCATAATAAATCTCATTTTAGATAGAAAAATAGATGGACAAATAGATCACAGAAAATTGAAGAGAAAGAGAGAGTGAGAGAGAGAGAGAGAGATACTATTGGTTCTATTTCTCTGGAGAATCCTATTACATCTTTTTCTCCCCAAAGCAATGCCATGGAGAGTGGGGCTTCAGGATTAGTGCTCACCAAAGTACCCACCGGCATCTGTAGGTCTATGAACGACGACACTGGACACGAAAAACTAAATATCTTTGTGCTGACATGGTGTGTGCTCAGTCGCTAAGTTGTGTCCGGCTCCTTGGGACCCCGTGGACTGTAGCTCACCAGGCTCCTCTATCCATGGAATTTCTTAGGAAGGGATACTGGATTGGGTAGCCATTTCCTTCTCCAGGGGATCTTCCACACCCAGGGATCGAACCCATGTCTCCTGTGTCACCTCCATTGGCAGGCAAATTCTTTACCACTGAGTCACCTGGGAAGCCCTGTGCTGACATGGAACCTCAAATAACAAAGTCTCATCCCTTACATTTGTATCATGCCTAAAAATAGTTATTTTATACCAATACATTTATTTTCACAACAGTCTCATGTAATTAATAGGATGAGGAGACAAAGCAGTTAAGGGCTTTGACGAAGGTCAGAGAAAATTCACAGAGGCAAATCTAGGACTGGAACTCAAGCCACTTCCTCAGAATCCAAAGCTTGAGGGTGCCCAGCCTCCCGGCACTTGCCTCGACAGGGCCCCTCTTTCACCAGCCACCATACTGACTACCTAAGTCTGCCAGCCCCGCCCGGTCCTTTCCCAGAAAAGACAGAGCTTCGGAACAAGCAGTGATGACATTGTATCCCGAACCTGAGGCAGGGGTTTTTGGATCATTGCCTGAAAGTGCCTGCTCAGCAGCCCCCCTGCCCTCACCCCCACCCCCCTCATTCCCAGAAAGACACGTACGGTTGTTCATTAACAGGAAAGTAAAATCATTCCCGGTGGGTTTCTGCAGTCTCATTTTCCTAGCTTGTCAAATGCCAGCAGCAAGCCAGTCTGGCTGCATTGTGTTAGATTGGCTCTTATTTTGTAGTGTTTTGCAGACTGCAGCAGTGTTTCTTTTTTCTCCCAACTGGGCAAAATATATCACCTTTGAGCTTCCTGGTATATCATTCAAAAGATTTCTCTGTTGAACTTGGACTGCATAATATAGTATTCTTGTCTGCTATCACAAGCCATATTTTTTTTTCTCCAAGAAAGAACACGAAAGTTATTTTTAACACCATACTCTGTGAGAAAAATATAATTAAATAAATAAACAGAAAACTTTTCAATATGCCATGCAAAGCCTAAAAAGCATGCTGTTCAAAATATGATAATTTTCAGTTATTATATTTACATCTCCTCCCCACCTTTTTTTCCTCCTTCAATTCTTTTGTTACAAAGGAAGTTGGAATGAAAGGGGATTTGTCTCTTTTTCTCAAAGACTTCTCTCTCACTGCTGAGTTTCTCCACACCTGAATTCACACATCTCCCACATCATGACAATTACCTCCATGGTAACCACTCATGACATCACAGACACAAGGTGACCGCCAGAGAAACAAGAGCTACTGGAGCAGCACCCTGCTGGAGGCATGTGGCCTGTGTGATCTAGGGGATTCCAAGGCAAGAACGAAGAGAACTTTGTCTTGAGGTTCTAACAGAAACGTCATTCTTGAGATCTATTCTTATACTTTAATATTTACTGGAGCTTCGCACTGCCCAGAAGCCTGTGAATACGGTCAAAGGGTCAGGATATTTTTAAAATGGTGCCACAGCACCTGCACCCGAAAACAGACTAATGGGACCAACAGCTTTCAGCTTAAGGACACAAGTCCCTAACTATGGTACTTCTCACAGTCAAAAGAGGACCCTTCAAATGGTTCCACAGTTTTACAAAAAACGATATATTCATGGAAAGTCTTTTTTTAACTTTTTCTTAAATATCCACTCCCAAGCCCAAATAAATTGCTCAAAGCTTCAAGTCAAGGTTAACAGTTCTTAATTTTGTGAATAGCAGGCAAAAAGAAGAGTGGACACATCACCCGTGTGTGACACGTGCACCACACAAACATCCCAGAGAAGAATGGAAGCGTTTTGTTGTAAGGCAGTGGTAAGATGCAAGATGAATGCTAACATTTAGTTTTCACGGGCGTGTGTCTCTGCAAATGGCCCCAGCTTAGGGACTTAAAATCTTATTCCAAATACTATTAGATGTATCAGGGCTCTCAAAATATGAATTTCAAGTTGGAGACATCAAAGCACATTGTTTACTGAAACCACTGTGGCTTCCCCCACCGTGGCTTTCATAAGATATTAGTGTAAAATTCAGGCTGCTTTAATCTCTGAGATTGAAAAAAGAAAGAAAGGAAAAGAAAAGTTCAGCTTAAAGAAAAACTGAACACACAATCTGGGAGCTAAAAAGTAAACATTACCCAGTGAGCTCCTCAATTTAATTACTGACCTGAGAATTTCAATTTACATGTGTTTTAATTATCCACAGAAGGCCTCACCTATTATTCTCTGAATACAAAACTTAAAAAGCAGACAAAATGGAGGAGGAAAGGCTTATTCAAGGGCTTCCAAGGATTAATCTTTGCATTCTTCTCATTTTTTTCCCGAATTTGGTGATAAAATTAGTCGCGGAGTATTTGATTTTAGGGAAAAACCGAGCTCAACTTGGTGAACACAAACTACTTCTGACCATTATTTTAGCAAACAATTTCAGAAGCACAGGGCTCTAGCAGAGGGCTATATAGATCTCTGCATAGAACTCTGCATGAATAGAATAATACAACTGTTTCCTATTTGCTTTATCCTGTTGGCATCATCAACTCAATGGACATGAGCTTGAGCAAACTCCAGGAGATACTGAAATACAGGGAAGCCTGGCATGCTGCAGTCCATGGGGTCTCAAAGAGTTGGACACGACTGAGCAACTGAACAACAACCTGTTTCCTTACTGAGTGAATGAGTGGGTGAGTGAATGAAAGTTTCAGGACTCCATTACTCATCATGCCTTTTATGTCCTTAAACTTCTACTTGCATTTTTAGAGTATGTTAGCTTGTTTTGCTTGCCCATGTTGGGTGGTCAGTTTCTACCAATAGAAAAAGAAGAGCAAAACTTATTTTAATTGATGTTAATTAAAAATATGTGTCACTCCAGATTTCTAAAAAGTAGAATTCTCAACATGGTTGGGCATTGCCAAAGCTTCAAGGAGACTCTGAATGGCTATAACTGACTTATCACAGTCTCACAATGATACCCAGGGAGAAAGCATTTTTCATTGTGAAGGAATAACCTTTTTATTAAGGTTGGAGTCCCTGGTTGGCAACCCAGCTAACCAGTCAACATCTGTTCAAGCAGGTCTAACTGAGCTGCTACAATGGGTAAGGAACTCTGCTAAATGCTTCGGGGAATAGAAAGTTGTCATTATATGGTTCTTGAGGAATTTCTTAAGAGGAAGAGGATGTCTCTTGACATGTGGAAACCATCAGTTATAGTCAGTATGTGCTTTGAAAGTTCCAAGGTAAGAAGACCACTTCTGAGTAGGACCACCATTGTGGGCTTTGCAGAAATCTAATAGTTAATCTGAGAGGATTCAGCAAGAATTCATGGAGAGACATAATATATGCAATGAACCAGAGCCAGAAGCCTGGGATGTATTTAGAATAATGAGCAGAGGACTGGCTTTGTTGAGTGTCTGCTGTGGGCAGGGTACAGAAGAGATAGAGTACCTTGTGGATCAAGTCACATATGTAAGAGTGGAGAATACAGTCAACCTATACTCCCAGGGTCTGAGTGAGAGTCAGAGCAGAGGAGGAAATGGGTGGCAAGAGCCTACAGTAAGAGCTAGCAAGGAGACATCCACAGCTTAAGGTAGAGACATGGTCACTGTGAGTTTCTCAGGCAGGAGACAAGGGAAAGAAGAAATGTGGTCAGTCACTAAGCCATTGAGCTGTGAGAACCTGCCCAAGTTTGTCCTGTTGGTCTGGAATGAGCTTTTCTGGGCTCCCCAGAACGGCAGCGGCTTCCACCCAGTAGCTTCTTAAAGGCATCCCTCTACTTCCAACACTTGTACCAGCCATGACATATTAGAATGCACTGGCTGCTGCTTCTGGGATGGCCACAACCCAAAGACAGCTTGTTAGGAACCATGTGCCTGCCAACCGCAAAGTCCTCAGGTCTTCAGCAAAGTTGGGGACACTTGGCAGGATCTTTGGTCCCCAAAGTAACGATGGAAAAAACTCTGGGCTAGAAGTCAAGAGAGCGGGTACTGGCTGATCCTTGCCTGGGCATTAACTCCCTGTGGACTCTAGGCGAGCGTCCTCTCTCACGGTCCAATGTCATTCATCAAATGAGGAGGTTGGACCAAATACTTACTTCTATATTTTGTATTCTGTGAACTGGGCTCAATTGACTGTCCCAAGTTCATGTAGCTGCATAAAAGTCAGAGCCTAGACCAAATCCTGGGTCTCCTATCCTATTAATCCAGTATTCTTTCCACAATGCTGGGCTGCACAAGCAGGAGATGTTAATGGTAACAGTTAACACTAAGTGGCCACTGCAGGCCGGTGTGTCTGTACTCTCCCCAGTTAGTTCTCATATCAATCATTTGAGTTGAAGTTGTCAAATCACTTTACTGATAGGAAACAAACCCAGAAAGATTAAGACTTTTGCCTATAATCACAAAATTAGCCCATGCAAAGCCAAAATTTGAAGTCAAGCAATCCAATTCCAGGACCTATTATCTTCATCTCTACTCTTCACACCACAGGGTGGAATTAGAAGGAACAACAGAGCTACATAAAAGACATGGGACCTTAAAATAGAAAGCATGGCAGTCTTCCAGTGGTGAATTCACACTGCAAGTATGAGAGCTTTTAGGAGAAATATTTTTGGTCAGTGTTGCTTGCCTGCATACCTCCCTTTCCCTCCCCACAGATGACCACACAAACAGTCCCTGGGGGATCATTTATGAGCCAGTGGTCTTCACTGTGGTCTGAATGGAGTATGGATAATGACCACATAGAAAATCAGGAGTCAGTGGCCTCCTTTCTGACACTCCCATCTCATAAGACAAGGAAAATCAAAATCACCACTAAGTATTTTTACTACAAAATAAAACCTGAGAGGAGGCATCCTCTTGAAATCTTCGGGGAACCATGCCAACATCACCCCTAGATACACAAGTGTACATGGACTAGAACATATCTCAGACTCCTGGCTGTGGCGAGTCAGACATTATTTTAAATATAATAAAGGGAGAAGGTACTTTACTTACAAAACTCTAAAATTTAGTTCAGATGACTATGCTATACAATCTCTATACTTTTTACCTACGACATCAAAGATCTCTATTCTAAAAGGTTTATGAGTTGTTTTTGAGTAGATTTTCCTATTGCTAATAAAAATTGCAAGAACTCTGGATGAGGACTGGTAAACTTTCTTGTAGTCTAGTGCTTCTACCAACTCGCCACTTGACCTTGGCCGGTCACGTGACTCTCCCCAGCCGTGGTTCCTCACCTGGGGTAAGAGGGCTGATCTTGTCAGAGTTCTGTAGTTCTGGGAACCAGCCAAGGACCAAGAGCCCTTGAATTGTGTTTAGCTAGATTAGAGCCACAGAAAAAAATTGTGATCCATGGGGATTCAATTCAAGTAAGAGATGAGAGGCTGTGAATGCTCTTCTGAAAAAGGAATTAAGTTCAGATAAAAATCTGCGCCTCTGTCTGGGTCTGGAAGCTTGACTTGGCACTGACCTGCTGCCAAGCCTTGGGGGCTCCTCAATCTATCCACACAGCAGGGACAGTGAAGGCTCCTTCCCTGGAGAGATGTTTGCATGAAGCAAAGCACTGCAATCCTAGTTGACCTCCCTGGAGGGAAGGTTTT
Organism: Cervus canadensis; assembly: GCF_019320065.1. NCBI lineage: Eukaryota > Metazoa > Chordata > Mammalia > Artiodactyla > Cervidae > Cervus > Cervus canadensis. Next base: position 41,195,745 of record NC_057403.1, read on the forward strand.
GCTTCCTTCTCTGGGAGAGTTTTAGCAGAACAGATAGAGTACATGAGGTAATGAGCTGGGTAGAACATGGCTGAGAGGAAAGCCAGATACGAGGCTGGTGAACCTTTCTGGGTGGGAGCAGAAGCCCCCTATCATACTTCATGATTCTGCCTCATCAGACTGTGGGTTTTCCCATAGTTCTGCCAGAAAAACCCCCTGTTGCTTTCTTGATGACCATACACTTGGATAATCTCCCTAACCTTCCAGTTCTGGATTATGCTTGCCAAAATCTGTATTTCTTTGAGTTTCTAGGATCTTCCTGATGCTGTCCTAGGGAAGCAGGTTACCATTATTCAGAGTTCAGTACTATTTTCAATACAATACAATACTCTAAGTATAGAACTATACTTAGGCATTTTAAAAAGAACTTCACATTTCCAGCTGTCTAAGAGTGCAAGGCACTGTTCCTGTTCATTAATGTACTTTCCTAGACATCTCTATTTATCTACAAAACAACCTAAGGAGGTCACATTGTTACTTCCATTCAACAGATGAGTAAACTGAGGCAGAGAGAGCATACAGTTTGCCCAAGACTACCCACTTGGTAAGTGGTAGGGCTTAGCTTCAAACTCAGGCAGTGGCTCCAGAGGGAATGTCCTTAACCCCTAGGCTTGCTGTGTCAGAATCAGCCCTGCTCAAAACTGGAGAATTCCTAACAGATCTCTCAACCAGAGGAGAGGATGCTCGAGGTCTGTAGGCTTTCAGAATTATCTGGAGCACTTCATGCTCCATCAGGCTCTCCAAGGCCCTACCAGTTTCCTCTGAGTTTTCATCTGACTCACTGAAGAGTACTCTTCAAAGTAGAAGGATTGCAAGTGACAGCATAAAATGTATTCAAGACCAGATACCAAACCTTGTACCAGTTCAGACCTACAGGTAGAGACTACTCAGTCTAAATAGATATTTATATAAGCCTTTCATCATGATTGTATACCAACACCTATTATTTTTGACCATTAATGTATGGCCAAGAAGTGTTAAATTAATAAATTTATCAATAAATTGATGAATGAATAACTTAATAGAAAATTTCAAGTTAAAACCCTTTTTTTTATACACAACAAGATGTCGTTATTCTTGGAAAACACATATCTTCTGTGTCTGCCATGTTCCTAGCACTATGCTGGCCATTGTATGGGCCACAGGGAAGCAATTAAGAGAAAGCCCACAGTTGGAAGTTACAGTTGAAGTGGGAAAACAACTAGACTGCAATATATTCTAACTTCACTGAAACATTTGACACTATCGTGTGTCTTAGGATAATTAAATGCCTTCTTCTAGATTTATTCTATATATTTTAATTGATTTGAGCTAGGTAAATGGTCAAATCCACTTTGGAGGTGAGAAAACGAAATATGGAAAAGTTAAGTCAATTGCTAATAATCACACATGAATGAAAATTTCTGCACTATGGATTGCTATTGGTGAAACTGTTTGGTCAAGGTAAACCACATTTTTTGTAAGCGGATTTATAAGGGTGTTGTGATCTTGGCTAAGGGAAATTAAAGTCCACAGACAGGCATTATGGCCACACATCTCATACTTATATATAGTACCTCACACTTTCCAAGAAGCTTTACATATATTATCTCATTTATCTTTATAATAAGTTATGATAGAATGCTATTCTCATTTTACAGATAGAGAAACTGACACCCAGCAGAATTGAGAGACATGTCCAGGGTCATTCCATGAGTTAAAATCAGAGCTGGAAATAGAAAAAACAATCTCATTTGTAATTTATGAATTTTTCCTTTAAACCCACACTGGTATAATAAATGGTATATAACAAAATGTTTGGTTTGTGCTCCGCTGTCCATGAATCTATGTACATAAGTTTTTAAAAAGTGATTGACATGAGCATAGTTAGGCCTGTAAGTTTTGAGGACAGAAATGCATATAGAGGATCAGCAGGGGTGGGGTGGGTAATCTCCAGGTCAAAAGTACTATGATTTATGATCCTACAGAATAAAAAATAAAGAGAAGACTTCTTTGCTGATAAAATGGGGATAAAAAGTAAAAACGGTCCAGAAAATGTGCTTAGAGTAGGAGATCCTACAAAAATTGGCCCCAGGAGTGCCCACAAGATCTGCAAAACAGAAGCCCTCAGAACATGCTCACTGCTTGGTGGAAGCTGGAGTAACCCAGACCCAACCTTCTTTCTGAAGAACGGTATTTCAACCTAGAAGCTTCTTATATAAACTGAAAGGTGGAAACGACAATTACTTGATCAGAAGAGAATTCCAAAGATAATTTATTCCAAGTAAAAGATTTCATTGCTAAATATTACTTATGATTGAACAATAGGTATCATTAGGTAAGAGAATTTTGAAGAGGAATGAGTAAGCTTTTCTGCAGAAACGAAGACAGAAATCTGTTCTTGATCATCTTGATCAGAGTAATGACAGAAGGAGTAGGAAACCTACAAAGATGTTTTGATAAACTTACTCAGTCAGGTGCCCTAATATTTACATGTAAGTTTCAACTAACAATTCTGCAAGGACGTAAGCTAACTCAACTGTTGTGAAAAGACAGATTGCCTCCTTTCAGCTCCTTTCACGTGCTAGTACGTGATTTATCTATAAACTGTTACTCTCCTCTAGTTCTGACGGTAAATTGCAAATGAGATTAATTGGGACAGGATTAAAGATAAGGACTCATGTTGAATAGTACTAAGAAGATAGCTGCCATAGAAGATGGCTTTTAAAAACATGTAAGATACCAGCCCATGGTTAGGAGGAAATTAAAAGGGAAAATGCATCCTTCAAGACACATGTTTTCTGGAAACTATACAGTTCTTTAGGAGAAGGTCTCGAACTATGAAAAATAGTTGGCAAGAGATTGCACCCTATTACTGCATACCACTGGGAGTTTAGGCTAGAATTTACAATTTTGGCTTTAAGCAGGACACTCAGTGTCCTGGCCATCCTCTATAAAAGATTGGCTGTGAATTTTGCCAAGGACTTATTCACATTTCAGCTGACCAAGATTTTTAATAATTGTATGACTTCCAAACCACTTATTCTGAGGTCTTCTACAGCAGCCCATGGGAAACAAAAGCCTTCATACTCATTCCTATTTCTCCTTTGACTGGCTCCAGCAAAGAGTCTCCTCTCTCTAGGGATTCTTGATAAATATGTAGCACATAAAGAGAGCAAGGCAGGGGTTCAATCTGTGACAGGAAGGATAGAAACCATGGCACCTTCATAGGACTCTCAACAGATGCTCACTGCACAGAGGGCTTGAAGGAACTATGAGATTGCTGTTACTGTGGAAACCATGCATGCCTAAATGAACAACAAAATTAATAGTCCTAACAGGCTTTAGTGGCGTCAACAGGATGACAATACTTGCTTTTACTAGGGGATGTGTACTTTCAATTGCAATTCCACTGAGGTATGGTTCTCACATAAAGAAAAACAGTGTCCATCAAGGGCAAATAAACAGAATAACCATCAAGTACTTGCTGCATAAACTTCTCCAAGCCAAGGGCAAGGACCATGTTATTCTGCCTTCCTGCTAAAGTTAAAAGGCACCTTTCCAATTCCCAGGCCTTTTTGTGACATTATATTTAATTTTATCATGCTATTGCTAGTCTCCTATTGAGCTTTTGTTGTAAGCAGATAAGGCTAAAGGGGGAGCTGAGGGGAAGCAGAATGAGACACAAAAAGGAAGAAGGTAAAATTAGCTATAGCACATAATTGGAACCTACTTGGCCTTGAAGAAGGCACAATACATGTTAATTAAGTAGATTAATATGTTGCTTGCTGAAGGGGCTATTCTAGACAGCAGGAAGTAAGTTTAAAACAGGTAAGAACTGTTTTTTTCTGGACTAAAGTTAGTTAAGCCATTGCTCTGAACAACTGGATGGAGATAGGGAATGGGTCGGTAGGGAGAAAACGTTTCTTAGGATGTTAGATGATATTAAAAAATCCATTGGGCTAAGCAACTTTTAGATCATGATTTTCCAGAAATTTCCCAGTCTGTTCTATTAATTGAACTGTGTATTGGCCATGCAGATAAGTTTAACACTCTGATCCAATGTTAGAAGATTTATTCCCCCAAATGTTTATCATACTTATGTGACAGAATTGGTTACTCCAAGAGTTGAAATGAGGAGACTGTTTCAGGTTAAATAACTTGTCCAAAGTTCTGGGAAATGCCTACATGGGGAATAAAGTCTTCATCAGGTAGTATTGAAATGATGTTTAAAGCCTTGTGCTAATGAGCTGGGCCACATGCGTGGGTTAGCTGGCTTAGAACAGAGGCAGGTCAGCTCTTCAACCAGACACGCTAATGCATCAGTCCACACAGAAATACATCCAAGTTTGCCAAAAAGTATAAATAAAAACACGCAATGTGCTCCATGCAAACCCACTGGAGCCCAGAGTAAGTGTGTACACTGCTAATAGTAGATTCACGATTTCACCTTCTTTTAAAAAGAATAAAGCACACACACATACCAATGTTTACAAATCTCACACAACAAATGATCCCTGCAAAGTGCTCTAAAGTAGATATTTGAGTACTATAGAATGAGTCATACCAGTATGAATGAATTTTACGATTTTAGAACTTCATGATTTTATAATCAGTGAAATACATAGTAATTCTGCAAACAAATAGGCAAATAAATAAACTTCACCTTCATTACAAAAGCAAAAGGATATATTCTTTAAATACTGCATTATGGAATTGTGAGAGATGCACATAAGGATCAGTTGTCATCTTAAAGTTCCTTCTCTTTTCTACCCACCGCCCATAAGAACCTGCTTTTATGATAAACCTGTAATACATTTTATAGAACATATGTAGGTGATAATATAAAAATAATCATATATTATTTATAGTAAAAATCTTCTATGGTTAATGTCCTGTTTCTTGATCTGGGTGTCTGTTACATGGATAGATTAATTTTATGAAAATTCATTGAGCTATATACAATTTTCTGAATGTATGTTAGACTTCAGCAAAGTTTTCTGAAAATCTCATGATTGCACTGCTGAAGTATACAGATAGGTGAATATTGCTTTAGAGCTAACACATTTATTGCAATAAATGTGAATGTGAAAAACATTTTCATAAAGTAATTATATTTTAAATGCATCACATAAGTTCATTATTTAAATAAAAGGTGTGGATTATATCAATAGCTCTGGCTTGGCCACTAACTAGCGGTTGAATCTGAGCTTCTCTGTGCCTTATTTTCTCTCTCATCTAAAAAGGATTAGATGAGCAACAGTCCAGCATCATTTTCAGCTTCAGTGTTACATGATACCCGGTAACGGGCCAAACGAGAAGTGAGAATCCTTTGGTGAATCTTTCTGTAAAGCAACAAGCCACTTCCTGGTTTATCTCTTTTGCAGACAACCATTTCATGAGGGGTGGGGAGACAGCTGGAGTGAACAAAAGCTTGACTAAAGTGATAGTCTTGACACATAGGCTCTGTTAACCACAAGAAAGCCTCTGTCTAGTCACATAATTCTGGAGTCCCAAAGAAAGGAGAAGCTGCTGGGTATTTCCTCCATTAGAGTCTGACAATTCACTAAGATGAGGATTAACCTCTTCCTGCCAGAAGAACTGTGCAGTTTTCAGTGTCACTAAGTTTAGTCAAGGGCTTAGTCATTGTACCAGATGGCACAATGGTAAAGAATCTACCTGCCAATGCAGGAGATGCAGGTTTGATCCCCGGGTTGGGAAGATCCCCTGGAGGAGAAATGGAGGCAACCCACTCCAGTATTCTTGCCTGGGAAATCCCATGGACAGAGGAGCCAGGCGAGTTCCAGTTCATAGGGTCACAAAGGGTCAGACAACTTAGCGACTCAACAACAACAACAAAAGTTCAGTTAAAAGACTACTCCTGTCAGCCTCTGCCTTTTGCCTCAAGGTCTCGATGATGGAATGGTCAGGGTTGATCTCCAGGTGCTTCTTGGCTGCCATGTAACCCATCGTTGAGTTGTCTCTCAGGGCTTGAGCCTTCATGATCCGTTCCATGTTTGCTGTCCAGCCATATGTGCTTGTCACAATGCAGCATGGGGATGTCACCAACCGGTTAGACACAACCACCTTTTCAACTTTCTTCTCCAAAATGTCCTTCATGATTTTGCAAAGGTTTTCAAATTTTGTCTTTTTTTCTTCTTGTTTCTTTTTCTCTTCCTCATCTTCTGGAAGTTCCAGGCCCTCTTTGGTGACTGACACTAAGGTCTTCCCCTCAAACTCCTTCAGCTGCTGCACACAGTACTCATCAATAGGCTCGATCATGTAGATCACTTCCAAGCCGTGCTTCTGGAGACGCTCCACAAAGGCAGAGTTGGCTACCTGGTCCTTCGTCTCACCTGTGATGTAATAGATGTGTTTCTGGTTTTCCTTCATTCTTGTGCAATAGTCCTTGAGAGAAACCATCTCATCACCAGAAGCAGAAGTATAGTATCTCAACAGCTCTGAAAGCTTCTTCTGATTTTGAGGATCTTCATGTATTCCAAGCTTAATATTTTTAGAGAACTGCTCATAAAACTTCTTGTAGTTCTCTTTATCTTCTGCCAGTTCAGTGAAGAGTTCCAAGCACTTTTTGACCAAGTTCTTCCTGATAACTTTCAAAATTTTGCTTTGTTGCAACATCTCACGGGAAATGTTCAGAGGAAGATCCTCAGAGTCCACCACACCTCTAATGAAATTCAGGTATTCAGGGATTAGCTCCTCACAGTTATCCATGATGAAAACTCTGCGAACATACAACTTAATGTTGTTCTTCTTCTTTCTGTCTTCAAACAGATCAAAAGGAGCTCGTCTTGGGACAAAAAGAAGGGCTCTGAATTCCAACTGTCCTTCAACTGAAAAATGCTTGACCGCCAAGTGATCCTCCCAATCGTTGGTCAGGCTCTTGTAGAACTCTCCGTACTCCTCGTTAGTGATGTCATCAGGGTTTCTGGTCCAGATAGGCTTTGTCTTGTTCAGCTCTTCTTGATCGATGTACTTCTCCTTGACAAGAATGACAAGTCTGTGAAGGATCTGGTCATCCTGCTGTACGAAACCGCCCTCCTGTCTTCGGGCTTCAGCCTGGAGGACCCCCAGACGCACGCCAACAGGATCTACAGGATGATCAAACTCGGTCTCGGTATTGATGAGGATGACCCCACTGCTGACGACAGCAGTGCTGCGGTCACTGAGGAAATGCCTCCCCTGGAAGGAGACGACGACACGTCCCGCATGGAAGAAGTAGACTAAGCACTGCCTGAGGATCGCTTGGCTGTGTGTTCAGCACTCTGTCTCCATTCCCTCTAATATGTTTTCAAGTATTTCTTTATTTTTGTTAACGTTTAAAAATCGTATGGCATGGTAACTACATAAGGGGAGGATAAGATTTCTTTATACTAAGTGTGATACTGTGATACTTTTAGCACTAAAGCAGAGCTAGTTTTTTCCTAGTTTCATGTTGGCTTATTTTAACAGATGGAAGTAGTTACGTTTGTTGTAAGGTGTGTGTGTAACCTGTGTTAACTTTGTGGTCTGAAGTGTTTAGCTATCAAGCGGATTCTTTAGTAGACCAAAATTTTCTGTCACTGAAGTGTTCTGAAGTATATACCGTGATGTTTAAAAGAAACACTTGTTAAAGCAAGTTTTCATCTTCTGGGATATACTTTTTAAAACTTCCATCCCCTGTAGTTATGACTGCATGTGCCAGGCCTCTAGAAGTTAGTGTGTTAAGCTGAACCAACTTGATTGGATTCGCTGTCCGTACATAGGGCTTGTTTTCCAAAGAAAAATATTGTTTAGAGTAGCAAACTTATAAGCCTGCTCAGGCATGTTGTAAAGCCGCTGGAAAAGTAACTTGGAGCAAGTTTTGTGAATGGAAATGTAGTGCTCAAGTCACATTCTGCTTTAAAAAGTTGTAACAAATACAGATGAATTAAAAAAAAAAAAAAAAGACTACTCCTTCCATAAACATTTATTGAGCTCCTGCTGAATGCCAAGCTTCCTGGTAGCTGCCGGGGATAACATAGCAAGACAGGCTGGGGGGATCCTGCCCCATGGGTCTCAGGAGCTTGTGGGGAACACAGACAAGTGAACAAGCAATTGCAGGCGGCCTTACATGGTAAGTTTATAAAGGGAGAAATGGGAGGTGTGACTGAGCAGGCACAGGAAGAGCGCATAACCGGCTGGGGGCTAGGGCAGGAGGTATCAGGGAGGTTTTCTGGAGCAAGTGATGTCTAAATAATGAGTAGGAGTTAGCCACGTAAACACGCTTTAATCACATGCTGAGAGGCAGTATAGCCAAGAGTGGGCTCAGGAGTCAGACTACTTAGCGTCAACTCCCTGTGCTACCACTTAATAGCTGTGTGAGCCTGGGTAGGTCTCTTACATGCTCACTAAGCCTCATTTTCCTCATCTGCAAAATGGGAATGACAGTACTCAAGGGCTGTTGTAAGGATTAAGTGAGAGAATCCATGTGAGCCCTACTAAGAGCCTAACAACTGCTACTACTACTGTCATTACTAATAGACAGATGTGGGAAAAGGACAGCAGGATGCCTGTGCGTAGACTGGCCCAAAGAGGACAAAGAATGTAGCTATGTGGTGTCCTGAGATTACTCCAGTCCAGCTGGAGAGAAGACAGGGAGGAGGCAATGAGACGAGGCTGGCGTGGAAAGCAGGGACCAGTGGGCAAAAGGCCCTGAGGGCTGTGTTAAGGAGTTTGGAGTCCATCCTGGAGGAATGAGAGCACTGAAGTGCTCTAAAAAGAGAAGTTCATGATAGTTCACAACTCACATTTATCAATAGAGGAGAAGTGAGCTTGCCCACACAAAAACTATTTTACCCCGAAGAACTGAGAATTCCGTATCCACTAGCCATTTTCCTCTCACAGGATGAGCTCCGGTTGGAATTCAATAGCTCACTAACATCCAAGGATTCCCTTCTGTTGGTAAGCTGGAGATGCTGGATGCTCAACTAAATGCAGTTAATTCTAGAGAGGCATCACTGAAATAATGTTATTCAGCCTGAGAGACCCAGTTTAGAAAATTAACATAGTATATCTTTTCATGAGCCATGAGCTGTAATATACAGCAGACCTCTCTTGAGTTATTAAACTTGCTCTATTAGATTACAGAAAATACCAGACAACTAGCCCTGCTCTGGCTGGAGTTTTGTAGAACGCAGATCTCTTTTTCCCTACGAGGAAGAGCAAGTGTAGACCACAGCTGCAGAGCCTCGTGTAACACAGGATGCAAGATACACACTTCTTGTCCTGCACTTCCCATCTCTTTAGACCTGACCTCTAAGGAAAACTAATAAGAACCAGCCATGGCTTCTTGGAATGAATAAATATTAAACCAAAGTCCAAAAGGGATGGATGTAAGGACTGACATGACTCAATACTCACAAATGATATGGAAGAAGAAATAAGCAATAAACCTCTAACTCAGACAAACTTAAATGCTTCTGGGTAGTTTAATGCCAAGGTGCCATGGACCAAATGTAGGGGGAGTGGGCAGGAGAAGGGTGGCAGATGCGATGCAAGTGTATTTTGAATAGAATGATACAAATCCTCCTAGTAAAAGAATGAACTACCAAGTAGAACCAGAAAGTGACACCTGGAATTACAGTGTCCCCCCCATTAGGCTGGCTTCCCTGGTGGCTCAGATGGTAAAGAATCTGCCTGCAATGTAGGAGACCTGGATTCAGTCCCTGGGTAGGGAAGATCCTCTGGAGAAGGAAATGGCAACCCACTCAAGGATTCTTGCCTGGTGAATCCCACGGACAGAGAAACCTGCTGGGCTACAGTCCATGGGGTCACAAACAGTTGGACATGACCGGGCAACTAACACTTTCACTTCACTTTCTTTCCCTATTAGGCTACTGAAGCCAGAAAATTTGGGGTATCATCAAGAAGAGGACTGAAAGCAGGAGAGAAAGCAAACCACCATTCTTCAGTCCTCTCAGCCAAAATGGAGGCATACCTACTCCTGAAAAGCTGTGTAGCTTGATGGCTATGCACCAAGAAATAGAAAACAGAACCTGCTGTCATATTTATACACCTCCTGCTTGTCCACCAGACTCAGTGAAATCACATATACTATTTTGCACACATGGATGATATTTGTTAAACATTAGTAACAAATGCCATTTTGCTCATGCATTTGGTGAGTAATTTGCTACAAACCAGCCCAATGCAAATCATCATGTTAGCAACTGGGAGCAATATCAAAGATGAGATACATACACTGACCTCAAGTGCCTTACTGCCTGGTAGATGAACTATGGATGTTAACTATAGCACAAGGCACAAAGGAATAAAAACCACAACAAAAAGGAGCAAATTACGTGTTATAGTAACATCCTACACATATTTAGAGGACATTATGTCAAAAAATCATATATATATATATATATATATAAAATTTATTTTTATTTAACTGCATTCATTTTAAGGCTTAACCTGGACTGTGATGGTCATTGTGATTTTACTGACAATTCCATTCATGCCCAAAGCCAGTGGCTGATATTGATCAGCAGTTCACAGTGGCAACAGGAAGGTGGGAAGTTTCTGAATGAGGCTGAACTCTGGACCTATTACCAATAGTGAATATTAAGAAGGTGAATTTTTTTTATGGTGGCAGAAAGTAGAAAGGCAAGGGAGCCTTTGAGTGAGATCACCCATTGTTTCTGCTATCTTAGCCTTCAGGACACTTGGTTTCTTCTGCAACTGCTAGAAAGTAAAAGAGTGCTCAAAAGCACTCTTTAATGGAGGGGAATAAAAATCAGGCTCATTGTCAGGATCAAGTAGCTAACATCCTGTTGCCAGCTAAGTCAGCTTATAGAAGCCATTTACTATATTAATACCAAAAACTGTCCTCTCTTGCCCTAGCCCATACCAAAGGTACACACTGGATTTAGCAGATTAATCCTGCTTGCAGAACTGCCAGCTCCCTCCAGCCTTCATAATCGGAGTTCAAGGGGGAAAGTAGTGATACTGTAATAGGGCTTGAGAGAGACACGTCTTTGAGAATATGAAATTTCCATATTCTCAAAGTAAAATACTCCAAGGAAACCAGGTATAGAAAAAGAATTTTTCATTTGTCCTTAGATACACATAGGAAACAAGCTACCTTTGCAATTATCAATGACTTTAATTAATTACCTCTTGAATTAATGCAAATAGATAGATTTACTCTGTTCTCCATCGTTTCTACCATTACATTTGCTTTTGCCTCTGGGTGTATTAGTGGTGGGGAGGGGTGTATATATGTGTGTGTGTGTGTGTCTGTGTCTGTGTCTCAATTAATAGAACGCATTTAACTGAGAATTGAGTTGCTATGTGTAATGAAATCACATTTCAGAAAGGAGTAAATCTCTTAAGATCATATATTTAAAGAAAATGAAGAGTTTCCCTGATGGCCCAGTAGATAAAGAATCTACCTACAATACAAGAGACACAAGAGATGTGGGTTCAATCCCTGGGTCAGGAAGATCCCCTGGAAGAGGAAATGGCAACCCACTGTAGTATTCTTGCCTGGGAAATCCCATGGGCAGAGGAGCCACGGGTCCTCTGGGTCCCTTTGCAGTTCAAAGGGTTGCAAAGAGTTGGACACAGCTGACAACGAAGCACAGCAGTGTTAAAAATTTTAGATTGAAAGCAGTTGATGTAACCTATCAAGCCATGTTACAAGGGGGTATGTAAGATTTTTTTTTAAGTTGAATATATGATCTCTATTTCAAGAGACATAATCTAGTTGGCAAGACAAGTTTAAAAATATATACAAAATAATGGCTCAGGAAACTCAAACAGGGACTCTGTTACCAATCTAGAGGTATGGGATGGGGTGGGAGATGGGAGGGAGGTTCAAAAGGGAGGGGATATATGTATACCTATGTCTGACTCATGTTGAGGTTTGACAGAAAACAACAAAATACTGTAAAGCGATTATTCTTCAATCAAAAAATGAAGTAAAAAATATATATATATACAAAATAAGTATAAGAACTAAAAATATTAGAACAGGACCAACATATCTAAGTCTCAAAAGTTTAAGGGATGGAAAAGAATGAGTGTAAATGTTAAATTTCATTTCCAAAGAACTTGGAGTTGGTAGAAAATCACCAAGGTTTTAGGAATTTTTACTTTTCAGCTAGACCCACTGTGAGACAGGGTAAACTTGTCGACCCTACTAGGCAACAGTTTTGCAGTTTTTGTGTTCTGTTTTGGGTATTTTTAATTTTATGGTTTATGCTAAAGGTAACATGACTTTTTTTAATACTGTAAATATTCTTTGCCATCCCATCCCTAAAGATGATTACTTTAAAAGAGTTTCAATTAATTAGAGAATATGCACATTGTTCAAATCATATTTCATCTGGTTTCTTTTATTTTAAGGAGGCATTACCTTTTCTGGGTTCTGTAAAATAGGGGAGCTACAGAATTACAAACCCATTCTATGCTAAGTAGGATAAGCAAGCTGTTTTGGAAAAACAGTGATTCCATTTTGTGGGTGATTTAATTAACAACTGAATTTGTAGCTTCAGTTTAAACAAAATAGAAATCTTAGTTGTTAACCAAAACAACTCTAAAACTTGAGTTTTAAAATGTCATAGTTTGGGATTCTTAGTTCTCTCTCTTCTTTCTTTCATCTCTAATATGCAAAGAGCCCAGAAAGTCACAAAACTTAGAAGAGACCTCAAAATCAAGACTGAACATTTGGATTCAAATTGCAGAGGAGGAAAAGGAACATTTTAGAGAATTGTGGTGGATATGACTGTTGTTATTGCTTTAAATCAGTTTGAGCACATGGTGCATTTTAAGTAAGTCATTTGCCTGGTTTGTGTTATTTTTTATAAATAAACATAAAACTATAATCTTAAATGCACAGTGAGAATACAGATAATTGCTTTTACTTTTATAATTGGGAGTCAGCTGTGTCTCAAAACACAGTGAGTCTGAAAACCGCTCTGGGGATGACACATCGTATGCATTTAAAATAACAAGGGAGTAGGACTTCCTTAGTAAAACAATAGACCTGTGGTCACTGCACTGGTGTTTGTTAAGTTTCAGCTTTATGTTTCTAGAGTTCTCAGCAATATGGACCAAGATATTCATGTTTTTAAAAAATGCTGTTCAGTCACTAAGTCATGTCCAACTCTTTTCGACCCCATGGACTGCAGCGCCCCAGGCTTCTCTGTCCTTCACCATCTCCCAGAGTTTGCTCAAATTCATGTTTATTGAGTCCGTGATGCTATCTAACCATCTCATCCTCTGCCTCCCTCTACTCCTTTTGCTTTCAATCTTTCCCAGCATCAGGGTCTTTTCCAATGAGTCAGCTCTTCACATCAGGTGGCCAAAGTACTGGAGCTTCAGCTTCAGCATCAGTCCTTCCAGCCAGGGTTGGATTTCCTTTAGGATTGACTGGTTTGATCTTCAATTATTTTGTTACTAAATTAAAAACTAAAGTATCCCCAAACTATCCAACTCCACATTCACACACACAAATTATAGCATCATAGTTGAAAGCTTCTAAGTCTAATTACTGTGCCAATATTAAGATGATAATGCACCCCATTCTAGATTACTCAAAGACTAATTATCTAGGCCAGGCACTTAAGCTTGTCCCTATTCCCTTGGTTTTCTGCCATTTGGCTATTTTAAGGTTCACTAGCCTCTTCACACTCAGGGCAGAGAAAACAAAAGAAGATGAAACTCAAATCAGCAAACTTAAACTTTTCACATGATCTAGTAAAAATGATGGGAGGAGAGAGGAGAGATAGTTAACGTGACAATCAAGGTTCTCCATATACTCATTTATTCACAGTGTTCTCTTTCTCCAGTGATAAGCTGACCAGATATCTTGAATTAAGCAAAATGACACTTGATTTTGACTCTTTTTTTTTGTGACTCTTTGAACTTCCTATTCTTTCACTTTATTGATTAATTTTGTACTGCGGATGCCAGTTCTTCCTCCCTTTGTCCTTTCTTCTCCTTTTCCTTTCTCACTGTCAGCAAGAGCTACATTTATTTACTAAATGGCACTCCTTTACTTCTGACATTGAAGGGAATCCCTAAGAGTTCCAGGCCTTTTCCATCACACTTTTAACTCCACTAACTTTATGAAGCTAGACCCTATATAACCTAAATGCCCATACTTAGAACACTAGCTGGAAATACTATGGTATATCTATGCTTATACGCTAGCCCTAGCAGAGAATGGGGGTCAGCCCTTTAACCCCTCCCTGAATTGCAAGTTTTATCATGTCTTCAATCCCCTATCTGAAGTTTTGGCACTTTAGCTGTTCATGTAGATATTTAAGATGACCTATTATCCAACTCTCCCTTAACCCCCTTCCCACTAAATATATACTTGTGCAAATGACAAAATCTTCAGCCAACTGAATAAAAACCAAAGTATTCATTCTTTCAATCCTGCCTCCCCACCATTGGTTGTTCACCAGCCAAAGGCAAAATAGTTTCATGAGGCTCAAATTGTCAAGAATTTAATCAAAAGCTTAGACCACAGGGAGGATGGATCCCCAGACAATAATATGCCCATGAACAAGATCCCCCAAACTCATCAAATTCATCTTCCGTTAGCTCTACGTGGGCACCAAGACCTCTGTTAAGCCTGCAATTTTCTGTCCAACGTGAGGAACCACAGTCTGCTAAACAAAAGTCCAAAACCTGAAGGGTAATGACCTGCTCTTCTCCACATCTCTAAATTCTAAAAGGTATATCATAGTTCCAGGATAATGAGGGAAGAGCAGGAGAATTCAGGTTATAGATAACAGGCTCATATACTTATCATAGTCTATTCTAGTCTGGTCTATGTGATATGATGTGATGACTCACATAGCTATATGTCCATATCTATATCTCACAGAGACTAAGTGGTTTAAGGGCATCATCTCTAATCATCACAGCAACCCAGAGATAGGTACTATTAATATCTATCACACATGAGAAACTGAAGCTCCACTTAACAAGGAAATGACAGAACTGGCTTCAAATCCAAATTGTCTGACTCCAGAGTCCATGCTCATTCTATTACATTATTATTACACCGCCCAACCCTGGGCTTCTTGCCCACTTATCTAATCTTACTCTCCCATTTTTCCCATACCTCAAGCTGTCACCAGCCAAATCTTATTGGAGTCGGTCTATAAATAAACCCTCATTTCTGTGCAACTGATCACTTAAGACCACTCTAACTTCACCCAGGCTCTGGCATATAGATTATAGCTCTTTCCAAGATTCTCCAACCCAGGCCTACATTCCCATTGATAAGACTCTTTTCCAGGTGGCCTTTTTACAAACTCTGTCATGAAAAGCAAGGGACAAGACTATAAAATGGTATTGACTACAGAAATGTAAATGGCATATGGAAGCATAGATGACAAAGAAACAAGAATAAAGTAAAAAACATCCAGGAAGTTTACACCAACAGCAAGATGCCAGTGAGTAATGAAATATAGCAGCAATTGATACCGCAATCAAAATAAATAAAATAAAATATTATACACATTCCTGAAGACCCCAGGTAGACCTGAACACATGCAAAGATTTCTTCTTTTCTTGGATAGGATGATGCAACATCATATATATGTTGGCTCTTCCTAAGTTTAGTTATAAATGTAACTCAATAAAAATATCAACAAGATTTTCTATAGAGTTAGATAAGCTGAAACTAAAGTTCACATGGAAAATCAATCATGCAAGAATAGCCAGAAAAATACTGTAAAACAAAAACCATGAGGTCATGGTAAGAGGGGGATATAGCTCAACCAGACATTAAAACATATTAGAAAGCGTGCAAGTTCCTATTTAGTCTATTTAGGTTAGATAAAGATTTTTAATCATGGTCCAAAACCCAGAGGTATTACAAGAAAAGATTAATAAATGCGACTACATAGAAAATTTTTTATATGGCAAAAGAAATAACACTAGAAACAAAGTTAAAAGACTTTGACAAAAGAGAAAATATTTGCAACACATACCACATACAATGGACTAATATTTCTAATCACTTCATGGCATGGTCGCATCACTTCATGGCAAATAGAAGGAGAAAAAGTGGAGGCAGTGACAGATTGCATTCTGTTGGGCTCCAAAATCACTGCAGACGGTGACTGCAACAACGAAATTAAAAGACGCTTGCTCCTTGGAAGGAAAGCTATGACAAACATAGACAGTGTATTAAAAAGTAGAGACATCACTTTGCTGACATAGGTCTGTATAGTTAAAGCTATAGTTTTTCTGATAGTCATGTACGGACGTGAAAGTTGGATCATAAAGAAGGCTGAGAGCCAAAGAATTGATGCTTTTGAAATGTGGTGCTGGAGAAGACTTTTGAGAGTCCCTTAGACTGCAAGGAAATCAAACCAGTCCATCCTAAAGGAAATCAACCCTGAATATTCATTGGAAGGACTAATGCTGAAGCTGAAGCTCCAATACTTTGACCACCTGATATGGTCAGATGCTTTTCATTAGAAAAGACCCTGATGCTGGGAAAGATTGAGGGCAGGAGGACAAGGGGGTGACAGAGGATAAGATGGTCAGATAGCATCACTGACTCAATGGACAAGAAGCTGGGCAAACTCCAGGAGTTAGTGGAGGACAGAGGGGCCTGGTGTGCTGTAGTCCACGTGGTCACAAAGAGCTGGACATGACTTATCAACTGAACAACAAAAACAACATTTCTAATATATAAAGAATTCTTAAAAATTGAGAGACAATAGGCTAAAAATGAACAGACACACAGAGACCATGATTTAAAGTGGCCCTTAAAAGTGAAAGTTGCTCAGTCATGTCCAACTCTTTGCAACACCATAGACTACAGTCCGTGGAATTCTCCAGGCCAGAATACTGGAGTGGGTAGCCTTTCCCTTCTCCAGGGGATCTTCCCAACTCAGGGATCAAACCCAAGTCTCAAGTATTGCAGGCAGATTCTTTACCAGCTGAGCCACAAAGGAAGCCCAAGATGCTGGAGTGGATAGCCTATCCCATCTCCAGGGGATCTTCCCGGCCCAGGAATTGAACTGGGGCCTCCTGCATTGCAGGTGGATTCTTTACCAATAAGCTAACAGAGAAGCCCCTTAAACATGCAAAAATGGTCAAACTCACTCATAATTAGAGGAATGCAGATGAAAACACTGAAATACCAATTCTCACTTATTAGATGGGTAGAAATTTGAAAGCATGACAACATAGCCTCTTGGCAAGTCTGTGGGGAAACAGACACTCTCATATATTGCTGACGGGAAGGCAAACTGATATAACCTTTCCAGAGAATAATTTGGCCATATCTAACAAAACTACGTATGCATGTACCTTTTGATCCAGCATTTCCACTTCTGGGAATCTAGCCTGATGATACATCTCTGACAATTCAAAAATACAGATTCACAAGATTATTCATTGCAACACTGTAGTTGCAGGATAGTAGAGACAATATAAATGCCCATACTTAGAACAGTAGCTGGAAATACTATGATACATCCACACAATGGAGTATTACATTATGTGTAGCTGGAAACAAGAATAAGGAAAATCTCTACAAACTGATATGGAGAGATTTCCAGGATATATTGTTAAGCAAAAAAATAAAAGAGAAAATTACAAAGAGTATCTACAGTATACTACACTTCAAGTAAGAAAAAAAAGGGAACATAGGAAAACATATATCTGCTCATTTGTGCAAAAGGAATACAGGAAGAATTAACCAGTAACTAATGAGCATGGTTACTTTCTGGCTGTTAGTGGGAATAGGGAGGAAAAATGAGGGCAGGAAAAGGGAAGTAAGGATGGTAGGAGCAACATTTCTCTGAACACATCTTTTTCCATAACTCTGACTCTTAGAACTATGGTACAGTTTCACAGTACTATATACTCTGTGGATAATGAGAGCCAGCTTTCCTACTATCAGAGAATGAAGTTACAACTCAGGAAAAGGGAAGGCCAGAACAAACCCTATAGCATTAAATTGGAATTTAATTTTAAATTGGAGTTGGTATCAGTATTCATTCTTGGATTATAATACATATACAGATGGGTGTGTGGTTCTGCATGCATGTTCAGTCACTCAGTTGTGTCTGACTCTTTGTGATCCCATGGACTGTAGCCTGTCAGGCTCCTCTGTCCATGGAATTTTACCAGCAAGAATACTGGAGTGGGTTAACATTTCCTCCTCCAAGGGATCTTCCTGACCACACAGATATAAGTAAGTATATGTGTACATGTGTGTTTGTCTACATACATACATTTCCTTGTTCTGTCCACTTGAGAGAACCTGGAAAAAATGATACCCAGTAGCAGTAAGAACACCTTAGTGCCACAATTCAGGTTTCTAAATAACACTTTGACAGGGACCAGGGCTACCTGGAGAAGTAACTGGTTTCAGAGCTGGGACAGGAAAAATACAAGATGAGCCTGGAACACCTTGTGGAGAGAGGTAGTGTCGTTTGTTTATTGTTTAGCTGCTCAGTTGTACCCGACTCTTTGTGACCTCATGGACTGTAGTCCCCAGGCTCCTCTGTCCATGGGATTTTCCAGGCAAGAGTACTGGAGTGGGTTGCCATTTCCTTCTCTAAGGTAAGTAGAGAAATGCTCAAAAAAGTGACACAGAAGCCAACCTGAAGGAGTTCCCAATGGCCAAAGATGAGGCAATGAGAACAATAAAAAGAAAATAATAATAGTAATGGTTTATAATCCATAAGATATAAAATAAATATCCATGATTCAATATTAATCTAAATAGTCAAGCAAAACTAAGCAGGGGATAACCCCTGGATGAGGACATGGCAACCCACTCCAGTATTTTTGCCTGGAGAATCCCCATGGACAGAGGAGCTTGGTGGGCTGCAGTCCATGCGTCACAAAGAGTCGGACGTGACTAAGCAACTAGGCACAGCACAGCACAAGCAGGGGATAAACCCGTTACAGAAAGACAAACATTGTAATATTACTTTTATATGACATTTCTGAAGTAATAAAATTCATGGGGACAGAAAATATCGATAGGATGGTAGAGGCAGGAGTTGGAAATCAGTGTTTAACGGGTACAGACTTTCAGTTGGAGAAGATAAAAAAATTTGTGGAGATGGATGGTTGTGATGCTTGTACAACAAGTTGAATGTACTTTATGCCACAGAATTGTACCTTAAACATGGCTAAAGTGGTATATTATGTATAATATATATTTTGCCACAAAAATTTTAAATGCATTTAAAAAGCAAAAATGAAAATAAATAATAAACAAAGGAGAAGGCCCAGCTCTTTCTTAAGAATCAAAATCTAATTAATAAATGTAGAAGAAATAAGGGAAAATAAGAAAATCTCCAGCAGACAAACATTAGCATACTAATTGCTGCAGCAAGAATTATGTATAAATGTTAAAAATTATTGGGCAAAAGTATGATGAGAAACAAAATGTTTGCATAGTCAGAGTATCTTCCCCAAAGATACTTATTAATTACAAAGGGAAAAACAGTAACTTTAAAGTGTAGAAGCTTGGCAGACGCCATCTTGGCTATGTGATCCAAGTTAACACCGTCACTAGTAACACATATTGACATGGGGAACACAGCACTGATTCCGTGACACTCCTGCCAAAATGCATACCCTAAACCCAGTCACGAGGAAACATCAGACAAACAAAAATGGAGGGGCATTCTACAAAATAACTGGTCTCTAAATACCCAAAGAATCAAGATCATTAAAGTCAAGGAAAGACTGAGGAACAGTTTGGGAATGAAGAAGACCTAAAGGGACATGACAACTAAATGTCACTAATTTCTGATCATTTCCTATAAAGAACATTATTGGGACATTCAGAGAAAGTGGAATGAAGCCTGAATATTTTATGGTGGTAATATGTCAGTGTTAATTCCCTGGTTTTGATGGTTGCATTATATTCATATAGGAAAAAGTCTGAATGTGTAGGAAATGTCCACCAAAGTTCACAGGAATGACAGAACATCAGGTCAGCAAAACATTCTCAACTTTTTTGTGGTAAAGGAAGTTACTTTACTTAATTTGAACATATATAAATTTGTAATCTCAAAATAAAAAGATAGTAACTATTATAAAGAGATAGAAAACTAGAAAACATGAAAGAGTGGGAGACGTTCCAGTGAATACCTCATGGAATTCCAGAAGCAGAGAGTAAAGGAAGTGCAGAAAGGCGTCACTGGAAGAACTAACAGCTGAGAATGGCTAAGAATTTTTCAGGCTGAAGAGTAAAGAAAGACATGAGTCCCCAGAGGAAATGTTTATATCAACTGCTGAGACAGAAAAACAAAAATAAATCCACATCTAAGCATACCATAGTGAAAATTCAGAACAGCAGGGATAAAGAGAAAATCCTAAATGCTACCAGGAGAGAAGACAGATTACCTACAAAGAAGCAGTCATTAAACTGAAAGCAGGCTTCTCATCAGTGAATTGACGCCAGCAGACAGTGGGGAAATAGCTTCCAAATGATGAGTGAAAATAATGAGAATTGTCTATAGAGCAAAACCAATGCTGCTTCAGCTGAAGTAGGTCATGAAAGGATATACTTCAGCGAGAAGAAAAATGAACCCAGAAGGAAGGAGTAAGCTATAACGAGCATAATGAGCAAAAAAAAAATTAACAAAGTGAATTGGTAAATCTATTTAGGTATTGGTTGCTAATGATAATAATCAAAACAACAACAGCAACTAATTTTGTAACTTTAAATACTGGTAAAATTAAAATTCTACATGACAGTAAAATGGCAGATTCAAGGAAGGATTCTGTGGGTAATTAAAATCTGCTAAATTCATCGTCTTCTCAGAAGGAGAACAGAGAAACTAAGCAGTGATGGAAAGCTTAATGTGTATGTTTAAAATGTGAAGAAATTATTTTTAAATACCCAGGCTCAAAAAATTTTCAACTGCTGGGGAGGAGATGGAGAAAAGAATAATAAAAATGTATAAATCTCAAACAGAGCAATAAAGGATAAAAAAGAAGTAGGTAAAAAGCTTGGTAATTGCTATTTGCAAGTAACATAAGATGGTAGAAATAGGTCCAACTATGTCATAATCACAGTCAATGGAAACAGATTAAATTCAGCTGTTCAAGAAAGTTGCCATAACTGTGGATAAAGAAATATCAGTAATTGGCTACTTCCAAGAGACAGACCTAAAGAAAATACAGAAAGGTTAAAAATAAAGAGATGAGAAAAGGCAAATACTAACAAAATAAGGGCTCCCTGGTGGCTCAGCAGTAAAGAATCTGCCTTCAAACGCAGGTTTGATCCCTGGGTGGGGAATATCTCCTAGAGAAGGAAATGGCAACTCACTCCGGTATTCTTGCCTGGGAAATCCCATGGACAGAGGAGTCTGGTGGGCTACAGTCCATGGGGTTGCAAAGAGTTGGACATGACTTAAAGATTAAACAACATCAAAACAAATCTAGAGAGCAATATTGATAGCAGATAAAACGGAAAATAAGGCTAAAAGCATAAATGGAGACAAAAGCCTTTACTTTAAAATGAGTTTTTTTAAGTCTTCAAGCAAATATAACTATCATGAACTTGTATGCATCTACTAATACAGTACAGGCATGCACAAATTAAAAAATTATATAATCACAAAGAAAATTGGATAAATTCACATTTATAGTGGGAGATTTTAACACAACTCTCTTAGACACTGATAGATAAACCAAATAAAGCAATTAACAAACATGATATATTTCACAGCTACATTAAGAGAACACTACACCCCCCAAAATAGTGATTATACATTTTTTGATGTATATGTGGCATATTTACGAAATTAAGTCACAAAGGAAGTTTCAACAAAATTCAAAAAGTCAACAGCACATAGTTTGCATATTCTGACAATGCAATTAAATTAGAATCAAGAAGAAAAGACAGTAACAATAAAACACCCTATATTTAGAAATGATGTTGCACTTTTAAATAATCAAAGGTTAAGGAATAAACTTAAATGGGAATTATAAAAGATTTAGACTGAATGAGAGTGAAAATAGCTGTTCTCTGAAAGCGCTCCTTCAAAACTCCTAGGATGGGTGGGCAATACCAACCCTGAACCTTCTCACCTCTGCTCCCCCGGCCGTTCACCTAGAGCCAAGGCTGCAACAGGCACATTTCCTTTCTGCCTACCTTGAGAATACGAGAGGAGTAGATTCTCTCCAGTTTAATCACTAAATGGTCACTTTTCAGGTCCTGGACTCATTCTGGAGGTCTTTAATCCAACTCCTCATCTTGCTCAAAACCTCAGCTTTCTCTTCTACTCCCCATTCGGGTCTATTGAAACTGAAGCTCAAAGGATTAAAAACAACAAGGGAATCTAAGGTTTTTCTTACTTTCTTCCCACGATGCATCTTAAGATTTTTTTAAAATGTTTTATTCAGCATTTTAGTATTAGGGGGTCTTCCTGGAATAGCTAGTCTTCTATTTTGCCCCAAATGGAGTGCCACCATTAATCAAGTTACCAGCCCCTCTGTGCTTAGCTTCCTCTTCTATTAAATGGGGTTAACAATTTATCTTATAAATTTGTTGCGGGAGTCAGTAAGTAATGCATGGAAAGCTCCTGGCACTAGTAAGTGCTCAAAAAAAAAAAAAAAAATGCTAACTATTACCAGCAGCAGTTATAGTGTGAACTTGGTTCCAATAAAGCAAGTACCCCCCTCAAAAAATCAATATCATAGAGCAATCTCACCGATGAATATACATGGAAAATTCCCTAGTAAAAATAAAAGTTAAGCAAATTAAATCCAAAAGGGTATAAAAGAGCACAAAATAGCCAGTAGGTTTATCTCTGGTGACATTACACTTAAAAAAAGAAATTAACCAGTATAGTTGACCATAACAAAAGATTAAAGGAAGAATCTACATGATTATCCTAATAGATGCAGTCAAAACAACAGAATTTAATCGTCATTCATTATAATTACTCTCAACAATGTAGGAGTAGAGGATTTCCTTAATAGATAGCCTCAATTAATGACATCATTCAAGATGCTTCTGTTCTTATTTTTTCTGCACTTGATACAATATTCTCAGAGAAATGTTAATATGTCTCACTATGATTATATATTTTTTTCTTTTCCCTTATGTTTTTTCTGATTTTTTGCTTTATGTGTCTTTGCTTCTTTGCTGTTAGGTGTTTAATGGTTTATGATGTCTATCTTCTTCATGAATTGTACCTTTTGTCATTAAAAATATTCATCTTTGTTTCATTTAAAAATATACGAATAAATAAATTTAACAACAAAAAAATAGATAGCTACAAAATACCAAAAGCAAACATCGGAAAGCAGTGTTTCCACAGAAGTTACAAATAAAACAAAGAAGTCTGCTTTCACTATGAGTATTAGTATTATACTGGAGTTTCTAGACCTCTGCTGTCCAATAGAAATTTACTGAAACCTATATATGCATTTTAAAATTTTCAAGTAGGCACATTTAAAAAAGTAAAAAGAAACAGGAGACATTAACTTTAATAATATATTTTATTTAACCTAGATACCCAAATTAATATCATTTCAACATGTAATCAATATAAGAATTATTAATGAGACATTTCACATTCTTTTTTCACATTAAATCTCCAAAATCTGGTGTGTATCTTACTCTTTCAGCACAGCTCAGACTAGCCACGTTTCAAAAGCTCAATAGGCCCAAGGGAAAAGGTGCTAGGCCTCACCTGTCAAGGAAACTCACCAGATTGACAAAAATGTAAAGGTCTGACAATGACAAATTTTGGCAAAGATAAGGAGGACTCATATATTGCTGGTAAAATGTTCTACCATTTGGAGAACAATATTAATATCTGAAAATGTGAATAACATTTCACATTTCTCATTTCACATTTCTCATCACCCCGATGAGTCTACTTCTAGACATACACTTTAGGAAAATTCTCCCCTATGTAAATTAGTATTTTTTAAGATGGTCTCCTCAGTATTGTTTGTATTATAGTAGGAAGAAAAATTGGAAATGCTCTAAATAGTCACAGGTAGAAAAAGAGACAAATTGAGGTATGCTTACACAATGGAATAATATATAGCAGCTAAAACAAACTAAAATAGATCAAGTCCCAAACCAATAATAGAACAATGTGTACAGCATGATAACATTTATGGAGAATTTACCAAATGTATACAAAATGCTACATACACAATAAGCAGATTCTATAGCTAGTAAAATATAAACAATATAGTGGATGACTGCCCAGCAGAATCATAATAGTGGTGCCTCTGGGAAGAAACAGAAGTAAAGAAATAAGTATGAGAAAAGAAGACATCAAAGATTTATCAGTAAAGCATTACTTCTTTAATTAAAATAAATTTGAAGCAAATATTATAATATCACTTGGAAATTCTGCTTGATGGCTCCATTGGTATTTCACAGTATTGTCCTCAGTACTCTTTAGTTTTTTTGAAAGTTTTCATAACAGTAATCATAAAGTCCTTCTTGCAATCTGTGTATTAAGGATGAATATTTCTTACTAACTCTACAGAATCAGAACATTTGCTCTTAAAAGGAAACAAATGTAACTCTACACATGATGTGTGTGTACACGCACACATGGACACACACATGTAGGTGGCAGAAGTCCAGTCTTCTGCTATCAGACATGCCATGACCTGTGTCCAGAACTGTGTCTGGCACATAAGAGACATTCCATTAGCACAGGTTCAATGAATGCATAAAGTGTGTTGTGCTGGTGTGTGGGACTTCAAGAGTCAATTTGCATGAAGGGACATTTACCACTCATATGCTGTGATTGCTTAAGAATGAGAATTTACTTTTGCAGATGCATTTGAGGGTTCACCATGGGGAACAGAATATGGTGCCTGACTGAGATACTGGTCTCTAGTCCAACTGAGGTCATTGCTTTTTGGAAAGAGGAAAGATGTCTAATTTATAGAAGTGACTTTTCCCCATTTCACCCTGAACACAGCAATTCTTCTTTGGTAGCCAAGTGACAAAGTGTATCACCCACTGGATGAGCATGAGCGAGTGGCAGAAAGGATATTTTCCCTAATTCCTCAGACACAGCATGGCATTGATTCAGAAAGGACTCCAGGAGACTTGTATTTACTTTGGTCCTTCAAGAATTTGCCACAGAAAGCTGCATATAGCTCTACTGGTAGAGCTTCATGGTAACTTGACCTGACATTACATAGTTTTTAGGTGTCTCTTTCCCATATAAAACATTTATGTAGCATAAAAACTGAATCTAACAACAATTTATAGAAAGATAGATAAACAGATGAAAGATAGGTGACAGATAGAGATAATGGATAGATACAGAGATATCTTCCCCTCATTTGAGAAGATTTCCACTCTTAGTTAAAATATAGCTGCCAAAAGATTGAACAAACATGCCAAAACTCATGAGACTTCTCTGTTAAAAAAAAAAAAGTGAGAACCTCAGGAATGTTTTGCAATTAACCACGCTCCATGCATAACAAACCTAAATATGCGAATTGGCAACCAGACCTGCAGATAGTGGAAAGAAGGGGGTTTTGAGTGCTTCACATTGTCTTTTTTGGCTCCAAGTTAAGAGGACCAAGATGTGGTTTCAATTTTGGATGTGCTAATTATGTTTGTCAACTGTGAGCTTTGCTTAATTAATTAGTCATGCAAATTTAACTTCAGTATTTTTTGCACATCTAAATCATTACTATAGCAATTAAAAAGCTGCTTTGATTAGCTCCTTCACAGCGTGTAGCACAGCATCCTTTTGTCAACTTCCTTTTGACAATCTAGGTTTGGGTACTGTTTAGAGAAAATGTATTCTATATGTTTGGGAGAAAGTAAAAACCAAGGCAGGTGACAGTGAAGGTGGCCTAGCAGTGAAAGATAAGTCAGCAGCTCTTGGCACCATATAATCAGCGAATGCAGACTAGAAATCGTAACAGCACATGTTCAGGAGGAGTTCCCAGGGGCGGAGAGAGCTGGTATGTGGAATAGTCAGGAACATGAATCTTCTGGTAAATTAAGCTGAAAAGATCAGAAGTAGAGATTTATATGTCTTTGCCCTAAGATCAATGTCAAAACCTATAAAGCACCAAAGGAACCAGGCTGGTCCCTGTCTGGAGACCTAGCCTGACCCTCATACTCACTAATAAATACTGTGGCCAGGTGGAGCTGTGTCATGCAACACTCTCCTGAAGGGCCATTTCACACTTTAACAGGCCCAATTGTCAGAAACATTTTATAATATTAGCTTGAACTTCCCTTTAATTGCTAAATAGATGTGTTCCCCCATGAACCACCTGTGTGGTTCATGGGTGTGGTATGACCCTTCTTTCTCCAGAGTGAGAATCTGACACATACTGGGATTTAATATATTTCTCCCACCCCACACTGGACAGTAGTAGCAAACTCAAGAACACAATCACACACAATCAAGTCGTTCAGGCGTGTCTGACTCTTTGTGACTCCATGGATTAACAAATACAGGTTTCTAGCTCTCCCTGAAGAGGTATGTGTCAACCAGATCTTTCCACCTGTTCCTCTCGCCATCAAACTTACAGGCCAGAGGATGGCAAGTTATGATGTTTTAAAAGCACGAAACAGCAACTATTTAGAGAATATGGTGCCATTTCTCATTTTAAAGTCATCCCCAAAGGCTAATAACTTCACACATCTGGTTTCTCTCAAAAGGTCACCAGCACATCTCTGATAGAATCCAGCTGTGGAATAGAAAATAAAATAACAATATTTCACCTAACAAATGGATGATCCACAGGTGGCAAATGAAAAACTACTGTTGAATGCTGAAGATACATTTAAAGAGAGGTGGGGAAACAGCTTTGAGTGACTCATTGAGTTTGGAAAACTCAGTTCCAGCAAGAATAAATAAAAGGATGGAGAAAGATGAAAAAGGGAAGAGTTTCTTAAAGAATCTCCAATGAGTAAACAAAACAAAACAAAACCCTATGTGTTTCCTGAGCACTCCGGAACAGGTGATTGAGGTATCAGTCAGACTGAAACAAAGGTTGCCCTGTCATTCAGGAATGTGAATGTCCTAAATAGAAAAATATAATAACTAAAAAGGCATGACTTGAATCTCACAATTCCTTGATACTCCAAATCCTCCAGTACCCTGAAAAAACAAATTCATTTTCAAACACTTCTCAATAAATTTGTCTCTTAAAATATCCCAGATATGTGGATACACAGCTACATGTACACATATGTGCTGAATACATTCCAATTATATTCGAGTCTTACTCTCTCCACCTCCTCACTTCTCAGCCCACTGCAATCTGGGTTCCACTGAAAATGATACTGCTAAAGTCACCCAAGCCTCTCCATTTGCTAAATCAAGGGAAGACTTCTTGTCTATCTTACAGGTCTTTCTGATAGCACTGGACAATACTGATCTCTCCCCTCCTGAAATTTTGTGACCAAAGCTTCGTTGGTAACACTTTTTCCTATTTTTTCTCTCTCATTCATTCCTTCATTCTCTCTCTTCCTTCTCATTCTCTTTCACTGCCTCTTCCAGCATTCCTAAAAGTTGAGAGCCCCAGGGGTTCTACTCCAGTCCCCTTCTCTTTCTCCTAGATTCCTTATGGGAGATCTAAGCCAGAAGCCTGGGACTTATTCTATTACGCCACTGTCTTCATCTCCACATTCAATGTACCTCAAGTTCTATTTATTTCATAACTTCTTTTTCTGCCCAGCCTCCCTACTCTCTAATCTTTTGTCCAAACTGCAACCAGAGTGAGATTTCCAAGAAGCAAATCTGATCATATCACTCTCTTGCTTGACATCGTACAGTGTCAGTTTCCCCACCAAATATAGCTGTGGATTTCTAACTTATTTTAAGGAATATTTTCTACCATTTTAAAAAAATATATTTTCTAATTGGAGGAAGATTACTTTAAAATGTTGTCTTGGTTTCTGCCATACAACAACACGAATCAACCATAATTATACACATATCCCCTCTAACTTTTTTTTTTTTCTTTTCTTTTTTTTAAAATATGGAACGCTTCACGAATTTGCGTGTCATCCTTGCGCAGGGGCCATGCTAATCTTCTCTGTATCGTTCCAATTTTAGTATATGTGCTGCCGAAGCGCGCACCCCCTCTAACTTTTTTAAAGGAATGTTTTCTGCACTGGGAAAAGAGGAATTGTGTATATCAGCACAATGCCTGGCACCCAGTATGTGCTAAATAAACATTTGTTGAGTAAAATGAAGTCCAACTTAAACCATTCACACATGTAAAGCTGAGTGGTTTCTACTGAAACAGGAGTGGGAGCAACTTCCTACCTGTTAGGCTGGATTACATTCCCACCAACACCTCAGGTGCGTCTGTGAATACTCTGGCATGCTAGAGCATACCTGGAAAACCAGAAATCTGAGCTTCTTAACTTGGCTACAGACCTTTAGCAAAATTATTTCTACCCACTCTTCAACATCATTTCCAACTGCTCTCCATTTTCATCTTCAAGCCATGCCTGGACATGCAAGGGCTTTGCACTTGTAGTTCTTTCTGCCTAGAATGTTCTTACCCTTCTTGACATCCTAGAAAACCCCAACCTATTCCTCAAGACCAGGTCATTCTGATTCCCTAAGGAGAATGTATTGTTCCATTTGTGCCATAAATATATCCCATACTTATCTTTATTATAAAACTATCATACTCTAAAGCAATTTTTATTTATAGGCATATATGTGCTGCTGGGCTATGAAGGCAAGAATTGTTGTTGTTTTTTTTTCCTTTATAACCCAGGGCCTAGCAAAGTGCCCAGCTGTTGTTTAGTCACTAAGTTGTGCCCAACTCCTTTGCGGCCTCATGGACTGTAGCCCACCAGTCTCCTCTGTCCATGGGATTTCCCAGACAAGAATACTAGAGTGGGTTGCCATTTCCTTCTCCAGGGAATCTTCCTGACCCAGGGATCAAACTTTTGTTTCCTGCATTGGCAGGCAGATTCTTTACCACTGAGCCACCAGGGAAGTGGCTCAGTAACCAGGAGTTATCCAATACATGCTTGCATGAATAAACAATATTCTACAGGAACAAATCATTCTATTAGTTCATATCCTTTTTGTAATGAGGTGGAGAATAAACAGTTCTTAATTCTATCAGGTCACATTATTTTGTCCCATGTTAAAAAATGGCCAGCTAATCTAAGTTTCAACAGAAATGAATTGTGATTAGGCCTTAAGGACTCACCTTAATATTTAGGAAGAATGTTAGTCTTTTTAATTGAAAATAAGATGTCTGAAATCTAATGGATTATTATAACTGTCCTCCTGGGAACTATTGAAATAACGTTTTACATCTTAGATTTTATACAATGAAATAAACAAGACAGGAAAAACATGTGGATCGTGTTTGTCCAATGTGGATGAGATCAACAGAGCAAAATAATCTGATCCCTTAATAGATTCAGATGAGGGCCATCTCTTTAATGATATAAAATAGGAAATGAGAAGTATCAAATGCAAATTAAAAAAATTTGATAGCAAAATTTAACTCAAGCTATGCAAAAGAGTCTTTTCCCAGGCCATTAAAAAATATCTAATTCTCCTGCATTGGTCTCCTGAGTCAGTGTTTTGCATCAGTACTTGTATTAGTTTCCTTATGATTCTGAAATTCAATGTGTTGGCCTGGTGGATGATTTTGTCCTTCACTTTTAAGGCAATTTTTCAATTATGTAGCAGAGAATCATATTTATCTTTGACATATATCACTCAATCACGCTACAGTAACAAGTGGTTTACCTACCACTTTACTGTTGTTATTTGCTGTTTAGCCACTGAGTCATGTTCTATTCTTTTGCGACCCACATGGACTTAGCCTGCCAGGCTTCTCTGCCCACGGGATTTTTCAGGCAAGAATACTGGAGTAGGTCGCCATTTCTTTCTCCAGGGGATCTTCTTGACCCAGGGATCAAACCTGAGCATCCTTCACTGGCAGGTGGATTCTTTACCACTTTATTAACTAAAAATTATGTGGTATAATCCAAGACTTCTGTACATGTGAACATAATGCACTCGTTTACAAAAACGGCACTGCAGGACCCAGAAGTACCCTCTGAATCAAGGAAGAGAGATGAAGTTAATCCCTTCAGTTTTCCTTCAAATCCAAGTGTACATTACTGTATTCTAATTTCCTGAAAAATTATAATTCTTATAGGAAATACAGGGAGTATATATGCATATATGTGTAGAATATTTGTTTGTGATACCCAGTTAACCAACCATGACCCATAATGGGAAACTTACTATAAATCTGGTGTTCTCAAAGAGTGCTCTAGAGACCGTTGAGGATATTGGATAAATTTTCAAAAGTTCCATAAGGTAAAAATTACATTTATAATAATAATAAGATCTGATTTGCCCTTTTCCTTCTCATACTCTCACAACTTGGAATTTTCCAAAGGCTACATGATATTGGAACAGATTGAATGTGGAAGCAGATAAGAGAATCCAGTTGTCTTCTTGAGCCAAACACTAAAGATATTTTCAAAATGCAAAACAATCTAATTTTGTTTTGAAAAATATAACTACATTTCATAAAATGTTATTAATATTAAAGTGAAATGGGAAAAATTTGGAATTCATTGTGCTTCCTAAATCTGATGAGTTGTCTTTTATCTATTCTGTAAAATTCTCACCTTATCAAACATTTCCTATTTCCTTCCAATCTCTTCTTCATCTAGAATGCCCATACAATGTATGCTCATCCTTTTCATATTCACATGTTCAAAATTTTTCATATCTTCCACCTTGTAACTTTGTACTTCATTTTGGAAACTTCCTTTAGATCTTTCCAGTTTGTTAATTCTTTTCAAAACTGAGTCTAATTTTCTTAATTAGCCCTGCTATTCCATTCCAAAATTTAAGTTCCGCTTTGTTTCTTTTTTAAATCTGTCAGGTCTTATGGGTATTCTGAGTTACATGTTATTTCTGACATATATTATTTCCTTAAATCTTTTAAAAATATAAAATTCATTTAATATTCACTATCTGAAAATGCTGCTGTTTTTCTCTACTTACATTCATGCATGGAAATCTGTCCTTCCTGTACGATGCAACTTTGGATTGTGTTTGTGTTCAATCAAACCTTTTACCTACAGGAGCTGGGCTGAAGACACAAGTCTTTAGAGAGGGCTTGTATTCACTTCCATTAAGCACCCAAAGTGCCCAAGGTAGTATACATTAGAACCCCCTCATCCACTTGAGGGCATGTCTGTGGCTATAAATCCTCAGGAGAAACTTTTTTTCCCAACTGTATCATCAGGCTAAGCCAGAGAATTAGCTTTACAATCTCTTCTTGCAGGTTGTTTTTTTCTAGCCCATCTTTTCATGGCAGATATAGTGCTTGGAGATTCCAGTTTCACGGGAAGGTCTTGCTTTCACCTTGATTCTCCACTTTTGCTGTGACCAAAGTCTTCATGTGGCTGCTAAACATTGAGCATCCTGGTTGTCAGGAACAGCAAATGTCCCTGGGCATCTGTGGCTTCAATGACTGCTTCCTTTCTTGGTTTTCAGTGACTTCCATTTTGGTCCCTGGGAATTTGCCTTACTTTCTTTTGCAAGCCTAGCAGATGAGATATTTGTTACATATTGTTTAATAGTACAGGTGTCTTTTCCAAGAAGGTTTTCAGATTATCTAGTTTGCCATATTGGTGTCTTTTTTGAGGTTTTCAGATTACCTAGTTTGCCATATTGTCCAAGAATATAAATTGGTACAACATTTCTGAAAGGTGAAATGTATATACACCTTGACCTAGTAATTCTACTTCAAGAAATTTATTCTTTGGATAGAAATTTGGTAATATCAATCAAAGTTTAAAGTATACATAAGTTTTCACCCAGTAATTTTACTTTATAGGAATTTATCCTACAAAAAATATATGTACTCATACTTGAATAGAATGCCATATGAATAATACTATTTGTTCCAGCAGCTTTAGTTAAAGATTAAAGATTGGAAACACCTTAAATGTCCATTGGGATTACTTCCCACAATATTCTGCAATAGTTAAAGAGAAATTAAAAGATCCACATGACCTGATATGGAAAGTTGTTTATGACGCAAGTTGCCTGATTTCTTTGTATAAAAAAAATACAAGGTATATATGTGCTTATATAGTCAGTAGAAGCTTCTGAAAAGATACACAATTAACCATTAACAGCAGTTTCTTCTCTAGGCAATGGAACTGAACCACTGCCATATAAACATTGCTTCTAAATGACAAATGTGCTAATTTAAAATGATTTTTTAGCAATTTATTGATATCAACTTCTTACTACTTTACTATCATCAGCAGTGTTCCTGGAGGTATATGAAAATAAAGTCCTGGGACTTCCCTGTTGGAGGGCTAGGACTCTGCCCTCCCAATGCAGGGGGCCAGGTTCGATCCCTGGTTGGACAGCTAGATCCCACATGCCACAACTGAGAGTTCAGAGGCTGCAATTAAAGATCCCGAATGCTGCAACTAAATCCTGAGTGTCGCAACTAAGACCCAGTAGAGACAAATAAATAAATTTGTAAAAAAGAAAATAAAGTCCTTCTCTCCAAAATGTACAACTCTTACGGCTCAGACGGTAAAAGCGTCTGCCTACAATGCGGGAGACCTGGGTTTGATCCCTGGGTCTGGAAGATCCCCTGGAGAAGGAAATGGCAACCCACTCCAGAATTCTTGACTGGCAAATCCCATGGACGGAGAGCCTGGCGGACTGCAGTCCATGGGGTCGCAAAAGAGTCGGACACGACTGAGCGACTTCACTTTGACTTTCACTTTATCATCTACTACCTGTCTGTCATTCCTTACCAGTCCCTTACCTGTCAATTATTATTCCAAATAATCTGGTTATCCTCTGTTGATGTCACTAGATCACTCATTACTTAAAGCTCTGAATACAATGCTATAGACTGCAACAGATAGATTTCTTACTCCCACCTGTCCTGAGAAGGAATGGTTTGCAGTGTACATGAAAGTCTTAGATTTTAAAGGCCACACTAATGCATAGGGAAAGGAAGGACTCACTGAGGATTAAGTGAAGCCAGGCCTATTACTTTGACTGTGCCACAGTTTGATCATCAGGAGATACTGATTTCAACATCTGAGTTCAGATGGAGCTTCTGGCTAGAGCCTGAATTTTCAATGAGCAACTTAATTTGTAAGGACTAGTAGCTGAGTTAGGCACTTATGCAGCTGGAAAGATCTTCTGGCATGAGCCTGAAGGCTTTCCTTTGAACATCTTCATTCTTTCACAGGATGAACTCCTAGTGATGACAGTGATGGCAGCATCAGAGTTACTTAACTTCCCATTATACTTAAACACACAAATACTGTGACACAGCCATATAGTTTTACCTAGTGTTTCACATACTGAAATGCTACTTCCTTCCTCATCTTCCTTGAACTAGGCTTCAACGGAGCCTATGCTAATGGAAGCTAATGCTTCAAGGAAGCATTAGCACTATGATGAAAGCAGGCGCAGATATTGTTCTACACCTGGACTACAATTTTCACCATTTTGTGATGCTATGTCATGAGCTATATGTTTAAGATATTGTTGCAGAAATAGGTTGTTTTGATTATGGGAGGACTGTTTTATTGTTTTGGTTTTTTTGAAGTTTATTTTGTTTTGTTTTGAGAAATAATGGAGAAACAGATCAGAAGAAAAGAGAAATTTTCCTTTTATGAGGATGATTATTTCCCTTTTGAGTTTTTCTTAATAGTATTATACTGTTTAAATAAAGTTTAAAAACATGCAAAAGAATACTATACATTATCTCTGAATGCATGCATGCAAATCAGTGATAAAACCATACTTGCCTATAAACAGTATAAAATTACAGGAGACTTGTGACTTATATTGGGTTCCCCCAGGAAAGCCTCAGACCATGATTGGGTATAGGGCATTTATTGGGGTCATCCTAGGGAGTAGGAGTGAAGGAGCAGGGAGAAGGAGAAAGTCAGGAAAGGATGTGTTATTGAAGTCATTGCTTTAGGTAAAAGGGTTCACCTTCACTGGGACCTCTGAGAATTGCCTCTTCTAAGGGCAATAATACAGGGTTCCATCCCCTTTGGTTCATCTTTTTCCTGAGGGTGTTATTTCTCCCACATCTTTTTTTCCCAAGAAATAGTTTCTGACATGATTTGATTTCAGCTTTCCTGAAGTATAATGGACAAATAAAACTGTAATATATTTAAAGTGTACAATGTGATTATTTGATATATGCATATATTGTGAAAAGTTTCCCACAATTGAGTTAATTAACACATCCAACAACTCACATATTTACCTTTCTTTGTGATAACATTTAAGTACTATTAAGTACTATTTAAGTACTATTCTATTAGCAAATTTCAATTATACACTAACAGAGTTATCAACTGTAGTCAGCATGTTATACATTAGATCCTAAGACCCTATTCATCTTTAACTGAAAGTTTGTACCTTTTTACCAGTCTCCCCCAATCAACCCAACTCCCAGCCCTGGAAACCACGACTCTATCCTCTGTTTTTGACTTTGACTTTTAAAAATATTCCACATATAAGTGATACCATGCAGTATTTGTCATTGTCTGTCTCACTTATTTTCCTTTCCAGTAATCCACTGTTAAGTATTTAGAAACAAAACTGACTTTTGTGTATTAATATTATACCCTACAACTTTACTGAACTCATTTGTTAGTACTAATAGTGGAGTCTTTAGGATTTTCTAATGTATTATCATGCCATCAGCAAACAGAGATAAGTTTACTTCTTCCTTTCCAATTTGGATGCCTTTATTTCTTTTTCTTGCCTAACTGCTCTGGCTAGGCTTTCCAGTACTATATTGAACAAAAGTGATGACAGTGGGTATGCTTAATCTTATTCCTGATCTTAGAGGGAAAGCTTTTATCTTTTCTCCACTGAGTATGATGTTAGTTGTGGGTTTGTAATATACCACCTTGATTAGGTTAAAGTGTGTTTTACCTATACTAAGTTTATTGAGAGGGTTTTTATCATAAAAGGATTTTTATCATAAAAGAATTTTGTCAAATATTTTTTTCTACATCTATTGAAATAATCATGTGATTTTTATCCTTCATCTTGTTAATGTGATGTATCTAATCTATTGAGTTACAAATGTTGAAACATCTTCGTATTCCTGGGGTAAATGCCATCTGATCTTGGTGTACTGTCTTTTTAATGTACTGCTGAATTTGGATGGCTAATATTTTGTTGAGGATTTTTACATCTATGTTCATCAGACATAGTGACCTGTAATTTTTCTTATATTGTCCTTATCTAACTTTGGTACTAGGGTAGTACTGGGCTCATAAAATGAGTTTGAAAATGTTCCCTTCATTTCAATTTTTTGAAGAGTTTGAGAAGTATTGAAAAGGATGGGTATTAATTCTTTAAATGTTTGGTAGAATTCACCAGTGAAGTCATTTTATCTTGGACTTTTCTTTGTTGGAAAGTTTTGATTACTATAAGTCTCCTGATTACTAACTGATCTATTCAGATTTTCCATTTCATCATGATCTCCCTTCAGAAGGACAGGGAGGCCTGACGTAATGCAATCCATGCAGTCACAAAGAATCAGACATGACTGGGCAACTGAACAACAACTCTCTTCAGAAGTGTTAATATTTACACATTTAGGTGGTCTCATGTTTGGGTGCATAACTGTTTACAACTGCATATTCTCTTGTTAAAATGATCCCTTTAACATTATATAATGAGAACTTTTTTGTCTTTGCTACAGTTTTGAGCTTAAGGTCTGTCTTCTAAATATATACAGCTACCCTTGCTTTCTTGTGGTTTCCATTTGCATGAAACGTCTTTCTTATCCACTCACTTTCAATCTATGCTGAAGTGAGTTTCTTTAAAGCTGAAGTGAGTCTCTTATAGAAAACCCAACCCAGCATATAGTTGGGTTTTCTTTTTTATCCATTCAATAACTCTATGCTTTTTGCCTGGAGAAGTTAGTCTACTTACATGTAAAGTGATTATTGATAGGTTTGGCCATTTAGTTCATTACGTACTGGCTGCTTTGTAGCTCCTTTGTTCCTTTCTTCCTCTCTTGCCCTCTTCCACTGTTATTTAATGACTTTCTGTACTGGTATATGTTGATTGTTTTTTTCTTTATATTTTGTATTTACTGTAAGCTTTTTGTTTTGCAGTTACCATGAGGTTATATAAAATAGTTTACAGTTATAATGATCTATTATAAGCTGATAAAAAGAATTTAAAATGCATACAGAAGCTCTACATTTTTATACTCCCCCTACATTTTATGTTTTTGATGTCACAAGTTACATCTTTTTATACTATTTTCAAACTATTGTATTAAAGTTTTTTAATACTTTTGCCTTTTAACTTTTATATTAGTTATAAATTTACCCATCATTACAATGGGTACATCATTACAATACTAGAGTATTCTGAATTTAATGGCATATTTACCTTTATCAGAGAGTTTTATACTTCCATGTGTTTTTGTGTTACTAATTAGCATCCTTTCATTTCAGCTTGAAGAACTCCTTTTAATATTTCTTGTAAGACTTGTCTAGTAGTAATAAAACTTTTCAGCTTTTCTTTATCTGGAAGACTCTATCTTTTCTTCAGTTCTGAAGGTCAATTTTGCTGGGTAGGGTATTCTTGACACCCTGTTTAACAGGGTTTCTTTTTTCTTTCAACACATGGAAAGTATCATCCCACTCCATTCTGGCCTGCAAAGTCTCTGCTGAAAAACCTGCTAATAATTTTATGGGGGTTCCCCTTGTACATAACAAGTTGCTTTTTTAAATTTAGCTGTAGTATGTCTTCATGCGGGTCTCTTTAGATTCATCTTATTTAGTATTCATTTGACTTCCTAGATCTGGATGTCTGCTTCTTTCCCCAGGTTAGGGAAGTTTTCAGCCATTATTTCTTTGAATGTGCTTTCTGTTCCTTTTTTTCTCTTCTCCTTCTCAGACTCTCATAATGAGCTTATTGGTCCACTTATTGGTGTTTCATAAGTCCCTTAAGTTGTCTTCACTCTTTTTCATTCTTTTCTCTTTTCTCCCCTCTTATGGGATGAATTCGACTTTAAGTTTGCTGATCCTTCCTTCCACTTGGTTAGTCTGCTATTGAACTCTACTGAATTTTCCAGTTTAGTCATTGTACTCTTCAAAAACATGATTTCTGTTTGATGCTTTTAATATTTTCTATCTGTTGAAATCCTAACTTTTAAACTGTATTGCTCTCCTGACGTTGGTGAGCATCTTTATGATTGTTATTTTAACTCCTTATCAGGTAAATCATTCATGTCCATTTCATTAAGATTGGTTTCTGGAAATTTATCTTGGTTTTTTGTTTAATACATTTTCCTGTTTCTTCATTTTCCTTGACTTGTTGTTTTCTGCACATTAGATAAAACAACCACCTTCCTGAATCTGAACAGACTGGTTGCAAGTATAAGATGAACATCATCAATCAATCTGCCCCAAGCTTCTGGTGGTCTCTCAAACTTCTGTAATTGTCCAAACCACTGTCTTTGTTCTTACTGGCTATAATAGAGGATATACCAAGACTTATCCGTGTTCCAAAGGGGAACATCGCAGTCAGCACATAGATGCAAGCTGATTAGAAGCTAGACCATCAGATAGCAACTAGGAAAGTATGTAGTTAAACCCCTCCAGGGAGAACCTGGAGATAAGCATTTTTGCCTGTTCCCTCTGCACTGAATCTGAGTGTATAGTCATGGAGGAGTGTTCCTGCACCTATTTAAAAACTGTTTTCTTGCTACAGTTCTATGTGACCCATTGGTTATCAGTGCTGGGTGATCCAGAGGCCCACCCCTCAGCTTGCAGTTGCAAAAGCTGGGGTGCCAAGCAAGGCACAAGTTCCTTCCAGACAGACGTTGGCCATCTAGTTTTACCACCAGAATGAATCATAAGGAGAAGGTGAGAAAGACACCCACCAGCTCCCCCAGGCTCTGTGGGGGATTGTAGCTAGCCCCTGGATGTGTGCAAATTAGAAACCAGACCCTCAGGCAGTAGGTTGTAAAGTATGTAGCCAGTCTGCTTCCAAGGAAAGAATGGAAGATGGGCATCTTTTCCTGCTCCATATGTACTGAGCCCTGGAAGGACAGCCTCAGTGAGTGCTCACTCACACATTAAAATCTACGTCTTTGTTTATCATAGTCCTGTGGGTCTTGTAGATGAAAGCCCTACTGACTTTCAGAGTTAGGTGTTTCAGAGGTCCATCTCTTGATTGGGGAATGTTAAATGTTGGGACCCTATATATGTAACCCAAACCCTCTGCACCTCAGAAAGAAGCTGGGAGTTAGATGTTCACCCCCAATTGTATGGTGCTGTGCCAAGGAAGGGGCCTGGTTATAAAGAGAAAGTATGTTTTAGTCTTTCCTACTCATTTCATTATGGGTATTTTTTCAGTTACCTGATTGTAGAAGTTACTCAGCTGGTTTCTAGATTTCTCTCAGAGGGAATTACTCTATGTGTAGCTGTACATTAGATGTATCCATGCAGGAGGGAAGTCCCATGTTGCTATCTTGGTCTCTCTTCAATTTTTAGTTTTTATTCACATCAAAGTCCATGAGATTTGACATTGAGGTCTTAGAGGATGCAGACATGTTTAAATAAAGATAGCGGTTTGTGAGATAATGTGGTCTATGGACACAAAATAAAAATCATACCAAGCCAGATGGTTTTATAGAATAACACAGACAAACCTCTAATGATCATTATCTTAAAGTTTTTCAAGAGAATACAAAAACATGGAAAATTCCCTAACCATTTTAATGAGGATGATTAACTGTCAAGACTGAAAAAGTAAATTAGAAAGGAAACTTCTAACTCAGCTCATTTCTGAACATATTTACAAAATCATAAATAAGATATTAGCATACAAAACCCAATAATTTATACCATAAATGTAAATATATATATACATATATATAGTCTTATCAAGTAAGATTTATCCTAAGAATTCAAGTCTAGCTTAATATTAGAAAATCTTTTAATGTATTTTAACACATTTACAGACTAGAGGAGAAAAACCATTAATTACCTTATTATATGTAGAAAAAGCATTATTAAATTTAGTACATCATCATCATAAAAAGAAAAGTTCTCAAAAGATCAGGAATGAAAGCAGATTTCCTAACCTGAAAAAAGCATATTTTAAAACTCTATAGAAAACATCACAATTAATAATGAAACTTTAGAAGCATTTCTCTTGAGACCAAGGAAGAAGAGAAAAATGATTATTATCACAATTATTCAACACTGTTCTGGTAGTTCTAGCCAGTAGAATAAGATGGGAAAAGAAATAAATAAAACTTCAAAGAATTACAAAGTAATTATTGCTATGTAGGCCTGTCCAAAAATTTATGAAGGCCTTGGGCTGATCTGAGATATTTCTGCACAGAGTAAATCTTCCTTTCTAAACTAGAATTCCCAACTACACTTCCCAGACTCCTTTGCTATTAGGTATACAGAACTGGGTGTTGAGCAGGGTGTCATGTTATAATTACTAATTATGCTTCTTTCACACTCAGAAGAGTTCTGATTTGGATGATAAACCGTACATAAATCTCAATTATATGGGCAAAAAGCAACATGTAGAGATTTACTTGGCTAGTAGCAATCATGACATGGATCTTTAGCCCTTAGCTATGGAAGCCTGGGTTTAGCAGCTTCTATACTAGGGTGGAGAGTATACAGCTCCAGAGCCAGTAGCTAGTGTTTAAATATGCATTCGAGGTGATTCTAATGCATGCCCAAATTTGAGGGCCATCTCTCTCCAAGAATTTTTGTCCATATGTGCAAGAAGAGATACCTAAGGATGTTGACCACAACACTATTTGTAATATTAAAAGAAGTGGAAACAACTTGGGCATCTTCAGTAAGGCAAGGGATAAATAACTGGCTTTGTTTATGAATGAGCTAGGGATAAATCTCAACAATCTAATGCTCAATGGAAAAATCAAGTTGTAAAAGGACTCATATGGCATGATGCCATTTGTTTAAAATTTTGAAACACACAGGACCACAGACTAATTTATGATTTTTACATAATTTTTTAAAAACAGAAAAGCATTAAGTGAATCCCACATACCAACTTTGGACTAGTGGTTACTTCTAAAAAGGAAGAGAAGGAAATGGTTTAAGGGCATCCTTTGATATTTTATAGGAAAATATGCTAATATTTTAGTATTTATTAAAACTGGGTGATGGGCTCATGATTTTGGTTATACTTCCCATATTTTTCTTCATATTTAGAAAAATCATAGTTAAAATACATGTTTGTTTTTTTAGTTAACTTTCACTTGATAAAATGATTTTATAAAACATCCAGCAATGTTGCTGTGTTTCATTTCCAGGGACCTATTGTCAGACAGAAGCTCAGTCCACAATCAAAAGTAAAATGTTAGATCAAGCACCTCAGTAAATAAGTATTTTAAGTTCATTGTATTCAACTTGATCCCTGGAATTGCTGACAGCCAACAATTTAGGGAGGACAAAATATATCAAAACTACAGGAGTAACACATATATGGGACAGGCTTGCCTTGTATATTACATGAGATTTAATGTTTCTTAAATAAGGAGTCCGGGTAAAGCATTTTGTAAAATAAATAATTATTTTTGAATCCACTGGTAAGTTCCTGAAATATTACATACCTATAAAAACATATAAACTAGAAAACTCAGCTTTCTACTATTGCTAAAATCTTATATCACTGAAGGAGTAATTCAGGAACACCTTGGGGGAAGAAAGCCAAAATGTGAGACTAATCTATTTATCCATCTACGTTTTTCCTCCATCCATCCATCAGGTACTCAGGTACTCATCTAATATGGTTATCACACACTGATTCCAGACTGTGCCAGCATTTAGTATTCAAGTGAAAAATCCATGACTGTTAATTTATAAATACTACATTGATGGGTAACGAGTATTTATAAGAAATGTATATGTTTCTAGGATTCTATTTACTTAGTCTTATAAAATATATTACTCAAATGAACTTAATAGAGTACACATAATTATTTTTACTAATCTTATTGTATGAAATATTTATGTATTGTTAATATTTACCTACCTAATCAAACATTTATAACCTCTGAAGAAACACAAAAACTGCTAAAGTGTGAAGATCTCCGAGAAATGGTACTCATGAGACATCAGAGAAGAACTCACAAAGACTAGGAGGTTGAAATGAAGTGTTAGAAAAAAAAGAAGGCAGAGAAAGTGGAAGAAAGGCAATTTTAAAACAGACAAGAGTGAAGCACTATAGTAGGAATCATTAAAGAGAAGTTCTAGGTTCAGCTCCTTAACTAGGTGTAAACGAACATATGTAATATAAAAGATGAGAAGTACTACTCTGCAGACTACAGCTCATGATACCGGGACAAAAGTTAAGTGCATCGAGTAAATTCATTAAATGTGTTCATGGTGGGATATTTCCCTGTTCAGTTCAGTTCAGTCGCTCAGTTGTGTCCGATTCCTGGTGACCCCATGAACCTCAGTACGCCAGGCCTCCCTGTCCATCACCAACTCCCGGAGTTCACCCAAACCCATGTCCATTGAGTCAGTGATGCCATCCAACCATCTCATCCTCTGTCGTCCCCTTCTCCTCCTGCCCTCAATCTTTCCCAGCATCAGGGTCTTTTCCAATGAGTCAGCTCTTCGCATCAGGTGGCCAAAAGTATTGGAGTTTCAGCTTCAACATCAGTCCTTCCAGTGAACACCCAGGACTGATCTCCTTTAGGATAGACTGGCTGGATCTCCTTGCAGTCCAAGGGACTCTCAAGAGTCTTCTCCAACACCACAGTTCAAAAGCATCAATTCTTTGGTGCTCAGCTTTCCTTATAGTCCAACTCTCACATCCACACATGACTACTGGAAAAACCATAGCCTTGACTAGACAGACCTTTGTTGGCAAAGTAATGTCTCTGCTTTTTAATATGCTCTCTAGGTTGGTCATAACTTTCCTTCTAAGGAGTGTCTTTTAATTTCAAGGCTGCAATCACCATCTGCAGTGATTTCGGAGCCCAGAAAAATAAAATCAGCCACTGTTGCCACTGTTTCCCCCTCTATTTGCCATGAACTGATGGGACT
Source organism: Cervus canadensis (assembly GCF_019320065.1). Taxonomy (NCBI): domain Eukaryota; kingdom Metazoa; phylum Chordata; class Mammalia; order Artiodactyla; family Cervidae; genus Cervus; species Cervus canadensis. The sequence goes on from NC_057403.1 coordinate 41,237,860, forward strand.
GGATGCCATAATCTTAGTTTTCTGAATGTTGAGCTTGAAGCCAACTTTTTCACTCTCTTCTTTCACTTGCGTCAAGAGGCTCTTTAGTTCTTCTTCACTTTCTGCCATATTTCCCTATAATACGTACTTAGTTGTGAGAACTGTTTTCATTGCATACATGAGAAGTAAAAAAAGAGAGTACAGAGATGAAATCACAGTCTGCATTTAATCACAACCATATAGCTTCTTCAAGTTTAACAATTAGACCAATTAAGTATTGTGTTTATCATGCAATATAAGTAAATAAGAAAAAATAAAATGTGTTGCTAGTTTATCAATTACAATTAAGAGCTGCTAGGACTATTTATGTTCAGCAGTTTATGTCATGAATCTTTTGAAATAATATGAATCATAATGCAAACTTCCATAAAGTAGCACAGGTTTGAAACAGGAAAACTTGAGGTCGAAATAGGGAAACCTCCCCAAACTTTAAAGTAAAGGAGATGATAATCATCACAAGCTTACATTCAATGTCTATCAGTAGTTGCTTTGCAGCCCTAATAAGACTGGTATGTCCTCTTAACTGAGGGTGTTGACTGTAGCATGTTGAAACAAAGAAAAAAAGCAAATCTCCCTGAAGTTCTTTCCAAATTAGATGGGAACCAAATGTGAGGGGCCTTGAACCAAGGAAAATACCAGCTGGTTCAGGTAGAGTTTGAAGTGTCTTGGCTTGTTTGTTTTTGGTTTTTGCTGATTTAAGCCTTTAAATATATAATACAATTTGTTTCTAAAAAAATGATTTGTTAGGTGGAGTTTACTGGGGCTTATAGTCCACTTCCCTGAGGCAAATATTTTTAAATATTTTAGCTGTTTCTCTTTGTGATTATCTTCCTATTTCTAAATATGTATTACATCTTGATTGATCAATTTTGGACATTGACTTACTATGTGATTTTGGTGAGAATGCAGCTCACTTTCATCCATCTTCCTCTATGTGTTTTCCCATCATAAATATATCCCATGCTTTCTTTTTAAATCAAAGCAACAGAGTTTACATTAATTGGACATTTAAATACTGTTCACTGCTGAGTTAAATGGTTGACCATGATTACCTCTCTTTTTTCTGGAGCCAATACTTGTTCCTCCTTAGAATCTGTTGGGAGTTTTTTGGTTGTTGCATTGTTATAGTGGCTAGATCTTCCCGTGCCCTTTAACGGCAATAATTCAGCTTTCCATATATTGAAAGCAAGCAGATGATCATTTTCCCTGGAGCCCTCCACACTCCCTGTCAGTCTGGACAGGTTGCTCTCCAGGCCTAATGCACAGCTGTATCCTGGGATTTTCCTTCAGGACCACCCTAAGGATTCCCTATATATTCCTTGTTTTCCAGAATCCCACACCTTTTCTGTCTTGACTTAATCCCTCATTGTGATGGAGTACATCCACCTGCAGCTTCCTGAGGAAAGATTAATAGATAAAGAAAGAAGCTGAGGGATTTCACCATTCATGTGCACATTTTAACCTAATCTCCCTGTTTTCAGTCTAGGATCTCACTTCTGAATGGGTTCTTACTAAATGAAAATTATTTCAAAGAAAGCAACTGTTAAAGCTAAAGATTTATTTCATTTGTAAGAGCTAGGATCTTTTGCAGGGGAAAAGGGGATTTATAGGTCACAAACTTATAGTATTTGGAGTAAAGGGTCTTTACTGTAAGTCAGAGCATAGGAACAATATAGTTTATGATGTAAGGGCATTTTTCAGTACATGAGGTAGAAGGAAAAGGCATTCCTGGACTGGGGCAGGGGTGGGGGGGGGCAGGGGTATCTAAGGGTAAAATAGCAAGAAAATGGAGTTTCAGTAAAAATCTACTTTTTGCTTAGTCATCTTGGAATCAAAACCCCAAGGGATAATGGAGACTCTCAGGCCTTAGGAAATGTGGTTGGGCAGAGCATAGCCCGGGAAATGCAATATGAGGGGCAAGACCAAATGTGCTGAGAAGATGCCCTCGATTTAAATCAGATCTTACTTTCACAAAGTTAGAGTGATGGGAAAAACAGAGAATGTGCCTTGGCTTCTAGTTCTCCTAGAAGTAGCCTTGCGTTTCATACCATCTTGGAACAGCATAGTTAAAAGCAATATATCTTATGGTGCTCTGGTTAGGCTTGAGCCAGGGCACAGAGGGGTGCCGCCTTTGCCAGTCAGAAATCTGAAATCCTGGTGAGATTTTTCAGGTTAATAACAAACACATTGCTGACATGGGTGAGGATATGGAAGCTGAGCATGACTGAAGACTGTTCACAAAGGGCCTATTTTCCTGTTCAGATGATCCCTTTTTATCTAGCTGAAGTGAAAACTGAGTTATTCATTCTAAAATACAGTGGGCCAAGAACAAATCTGTCAGCGAGACTTAAGTAAACAAACTTTTGGCATTCTCCTCAGCAAGTCAGACATCCTTTCTCTTTTTCTAGAGCGCATATGAAAGCCCTTAAGAGACTCTGAGTGAGGCATTCAATGATTGATTATCTGGTAACAGAAAGAACACCTGGGCTGAAGCTTGCAAAAGAGGCTTCTGCTCTTGTGTACCATATTGGTGGGAATGTAAACTGGTACAGCCACTATGGAAAACAGTATGGAAGCTCTGCAAAAAGCTACCATGTCATTCAGCAATTCCATTTCTGGGTATATATTCAAAGGAAAAGAAATCACTATCTCAAAGAAATATCTGAACTCAAGTGTTCATTGCAGTATTATTCACAATAGAAAAGATGTGGAAACATCCTCAGTATTTATCAACTGACAGGTAGATAAAGAAAATGTGAAAGCTATATATTATAATAATGGAATGCTATTCAACCATTAAAAAAAAGAAATCCTGCTCTTTGCAACAACACAGATGAACCTAGAGAGCAGTATGCTAAGTGAAATAAGCGAGACACAGAATGGCAACCACCACATGATCTCACCTTTGTTGTTTAGTCACTAAGTTTTGTCCGACACTCTTCATGACCCCATGGGCTGTAGCCTGCCAGGCTCCTCTGTCCATGGGATTTCCCAGGCAAGAATACTGGAGTGGGTTGCCATTTCCTTCTCCAGGGGATCTTCCTGACCCAGGGATGAAACCCGCGAATCCTGCATTGGCAGGCAGATTCTCTGCCACTGAACCAGCAGGGTACAAAGTTTCAATTATGCAAGATAGTAAGTTCTGAAGATCTAATGTATAGCATGGTGACTACAGTTAACAATACTGTACTGTATACTTGAAATCTACTAAGAGTAAATCTTGTGTTCTCATCACACACAAAAAAGATGGTTAACTGTCGAGCGGTATGTTAATTAGCTTGATTATAGTGATCACTTCACAATGTATTTGTGTATCAAAACATCATATACTCCACCTTATACATTTCTATTTGTCAATTATACCTCAATAAAACTGAAAAAAGAGTGGTTTCCAATCTATTTTCTCGGTAACTAACTCTGTGACCTTAAACCAGTCACGTCTCTTCTCTCAGCTTCAGTTAGCTTATTTGTAATTGAAGGGGATGAACTTGCCTTTGTCCTATGGGTCATCTGTGTACTTCAGCAGAAAAACCAGCTGAATATTTCTAGGTAGCTCAAATGAATAAAAATTAGATTTCAACTACACTGCTGTTATTAAGTGGCTACCTAATCAGACCCCTCCTTTATCCCAAATTCATCTGTAATGATTTAAATTGTTAACTTACAGGTTTGGAAGTCCTCGCTTATTTATTTCCCTCTTTCTCTACATTTGTGGCAAGTGGAGCAGGCATTCTATCTCCGTTGCTTTCCTCCTGGGGAAATGCACAATTCTTACCCTAGGGTCCTGGTAGTCTGTGGCAATCCTCCAGAGGGCACCTATCACAAATGCTCACTCCTGGGTCCTACTCTAGAACTACTAAAACAGAAACTCTGAGATTGAGGCCCTGGGACTTGTTCGTTTTTCTGACAAAATACCTCTAGGTGAGTTTTATACATTTTGTGAATTCAAGAATCATCAGTTTATGGAGAAACATTTGAGGCCCTATTACATGTCAGGCATTACACTGCTTTGCTTTTCTTCTTTCATTTAATCCTCGTAACAACTCAGTGAAGAATATATAGTTTTTAAATAAACTTTATTTTGACATAATTTTAGATTTAAGTTGCAAAAATAGCAGTGATAGTATCCACCTCCCACAGTTTCAGTGGCCCCTATTGCTATTATTTACATTACTGTGGTTAGTTCTTAAAAACTGAGAAACCAACACGAGTAAATTAGTATTAACTAAACTCTTGTCTTTTTTTTCTTTTCTAGGATCTAGTCTAGGATACTACATTGCATTCAGTTGTTGTATCCCCTCTGGTTTGTGACAGTTTCCTGTTTTTGTTTTTCATGACCTTGATAGTTTTAAGAAGTGCTGGTCAGGTATTTTGTAGAGTGTTCCTCAAATTAGGTGTGTCTGATGTTTTTCTCACAAGGAGACTTGGGTTATGGGGTTTTTTAAAGAATACCACAAAGGGGAAGTGTCTTTCTCATCACATAGCAGAGGGTATATGATATCCATGTGATATCACTTGGTGATGTTAATAAAGCAAATCCCAACTCAACCAGTTAGGAAACAAAATTTTATCAAGTGTTCTGCAACTGGTAAGTGATGAAATTAGGGTAAAAAAATTTCAGGTTTTTTCCCCTCTGTCATTTTGGTTGCAAGTGACCATTCCAGCTTTATCATCCCTGCATAAAACTCTCCATTTCAGCTTGACTTGTCCTTTCCTTATGTTATTTTATGCTCTACTCAACCCCCATGCTAAGTCCTTCAGTGTTCAGATCACTGTTCAGATATCCAATCTGCTCTTTGAAACTCTCCATGACCCCCAACATACTCCTCCTCCATAAAATCTTGAAGTGCCTTCTGTCTGCCCCTCTAATCCTTCACTTTGCACATACTGTCTTAACCTCTGTCTTTCCAGGCTAAAATGGAATGATAATGGAGACCAAACTACACGTGACTCCAAGTGTCCCTGAGTTCAGTGACCTTGGTATCTCACCAACCTTCTTATCCTTTTCAATCTTTCACACCATAGTCAGAGGAATGCTTCTAAACTGCAAATCTAATTATGCCATTACCTTATTTAAAACTTTTCAATGCCTGTTGACTATTTACAAAATAGTGTCCAATTATTTGATTCTGACATATGAGGCCCTTCATGCTCTGATCCTTGGCTACCATTTCACCTTGTCTCTAGCCATCATCCTACTCTCAACACCACATCCTGCACTTCAGTCAGGAAGAACTGGGGGCAATTTCTAAGTAGCCTGTGACTGTTCTGAGTCTTTTGCCTCTGCGTCTGCTCTGTTGTCAGTGAGGATGCTGCTGCAGAAGACTCTAATTCAAAGTGGTCGATAGAACAAAAACAACTATAACATCATGTGACAGGAAGTTGAAAAGGTTGTTCAGAACACAACAATATCATTGAAGATGCTGGTTCTTTTTATTATCTCTTTGCTTTGCCATCCTCAGAAATTTTAATTTGCCCTCAGATTGGCTCCCTTCACAGTCACAAGGTAATTGTGGTAGTTCTAAGCATCACTCCCAAGAACAGCAATATCGGGGGGGGGGGGGGCGGCAGAGAGAAGGGCTATCTCTTTCAGTGTTTCCTTCTTAAGGGCAAGAAGCATTTCCTAAGGCTCCCCAGCAGGTTTCCTTTTATATCTCATTGGCCAGAATTGGTTCATATGCCCAGCCCTAGACTAATCAAACAAGAGGAGTGGACTTACCATAAACGTTAATCAATCAGCACTTCCTCCTGAAGGCAGCAATAGGATTACTCTCCCTTGGGTCAAGCAGGTGAGAAGACACTTGAGCAAAATCTCAGCACTTCCAGAAAGAAAGAAGGTAATGTGTGCTGAGTGGGCATCTGGTAGTGGCTTCCACAATATTATTGTTGCCTTATCTTTCTTGTCTACTAGATGGACTCTTCACTTTTAAGACTCACTTTGAATATTACCTCTTCCAGGAAGCCTTCTCTGATATCATCAAGCAGAATGGACTGCTTCAATCTCTGAGTTCCCATATTATTGGGTTTATATCTCTACTACAGCTCTTAATATATAATTCTTCTACCTTTAGAAAAAGTGAAAACTTGGAAAAAGGCACCATGTTCCATAAGGCTTTTGAGCTCAAGCTTTTGGAAAAAAAGAGAGAAGAGGAAGGGAGAGAGGGAAGGAGGAAGCAACTTAAATTCTGAGTCCCAGGCTGTTCACCTGTTAAAATAGGGATAATTTTAATTCCCAACAGCTGTTTTTTTTTTAATACATATATTTTTTTAATGTGGACCATTTTTTGCAAGCATCTATTGAACTTGCTACAATATTGCCTCTGTTTTATGTTTTGGTGTTTTGGCTGTGAGGTATGTGGGATCTTAGAGGTCTCTGACCAGGAATGGAAACCACACCTCCTGGATTAGACGGCAAAGTTAACCACTGGACTAACATGGAAGTCCCCTAATAATTGTTTTAAAGATTAAATGGGATAATATACAGAAAGTACCAAACACAGTTCTTAACATAGTTTTCCTTACATTTTTGGAGAACATGTACTCATCTTGTGTTTTTAAAATACCATCATCTCACCTTTCACTCTATTTCCTAACAGAATGCTTTGTATACGTATAGTTGCTCAATAAATGTGTTGATAATTTGCATCAATCTTAAAAAATACAGATTACTGAATAAATTAAACAACCAGCCTAGTTTGCCATGTCCTAATTTCCTTTATTAGATTGGCTTAGAGAACTTTTTAATAACATTTCCTAAATTCTCTATTAACAGAACTCTTAATTGAGGCTTTTCCTACAACCATCCAGAACATTAGCTCTGTGCTCACTGCTTCAGTGACCTTTCACTAGGCACTCCTTTGCTTTTCCACACTGCTCTCTTCAGCATTCTGGGCTTCATTTCAGATCTGTCCTTCTGAGGTATGCCTTCCTCCCCTTCCTAACACTTCTTTGTTGCTAAAAATAGGTGATGTCCCTTCGGAGGAAAAACACTTGGCAAATCAGCTAGCTCTAACAGGTACAGCTTTAGATTGGTCTCTGCAAGATTGGGGCATGGATGGATTAAATAAAGGAAGACGTTCACCACTGTTTCTTTCTTTCCATGTACCCCTGCATTCCTCAAAGAAGTTTACAAAACATGTAAAAATAGCAATACCATACTCATCAAAAATGTACAAGCTAAAGGATGCTGAGACTTTGCAGAATGCTAAAGAGTAAATAAAACAGCCAGCTCAGAAGATCATCAGAAAGCATGTTTAGGAGACACTTGATTAAAGGGCCCTACATCATCCAGCAACCTGGGACTAGAGCTGTTGATAATTGTGATTTAACAAATATGCTCTTCCACGGAAAACTGGAGCACGTAATGGTGGCCAGTTTCCTGTAGACTATAATGGATATCTGTACGACATCTCTCACCTAGACTAGCTCTTGGTATGATACTGTCAGCTTGGGTTCTGCCTACACTTAGTTCCTTATACACCCTGTGAAGTTTTGTGACATTAACCCTGAAAGAGGCATCAGGATATCACCTAAAACAGCCTCGCATCCATCAGATACTTGCTTTGAAATACTATTTCCCTGCATGTGAAAACTGTCTATCAGATACCATATTTAATACTCCTTACATCTGGCATATGTGTGAATGAATATATACGTGTGGATTGATTCTTATCTCTATGGGTATCAAGGCATGAACATGTAGTTTTAATGCTCTTTTAAAATATGTATTCAGTTTTTGGCTGCACTGGTTCTCTGTTGTGGGCAGATTTTCTTTAGTTGCAGTGAGCAGGGGCCGCTCTCTAGTTGCTATGCACAGTCTTCTGGTGGTGGCTTCTCTTGTTGCGGAACATGGGCTCTAGGGTGCACAGGCATAGTTGCCCTGTAGCATGTAGAATCTCCCCAGACCAGGGATGGAACCTGTGTCTCCTGCACTGGCAGGCAGATTCTTAACCACTGGACAACCAGGGAAATCCAAACATGTTGTTTTATTCATGCACTAATTTGTATAGGTACATACCTGAAAATGAATGTTTTTACCGCTTTTCACTTCTCATCTCAAGCTGCATTGTCCTAATTTCTTTGAATGAAAGTAGCGAAGTTGCAGCACCAACTAAAATTGCTCAGAGGCCTCAATTTACAGGTAACTAGTCCAATTTAGTACCAAATTAAATCCTATTCTATTTCATCTATTAGTAACTGTGTCGACCTGCCTGTCAACTACTATCTTCTGATCTTCTATCTTTAATTCAAAAATCATTCTACCTTCTCTTTATTTTCTAGAGTTCATGCTAAGTTCCCTGCCTGTTATGTGGTATTTCACACACATTCCTAGGGTCACAGTTTTCATAGCTTGATTTGCATGCTTTCTGGTTAACTGTCAAACAGATTCTTTAGGTGTATAAACAGTCCAAACAGTGAATCACACAAAAATGGACATGGTGTCAGGGTAAGGTGTGAAGAATGTGAAGTATTCTTTAGTGAAGACTCATATTATCATAAAATCATAAGGCAAAAAGAATCAACATTCCAACAACATTATCACTGATGGGCCATCCAACTATTAACATCTCCAGTGTTGGGGGACTGAGAGCCATCCCCAAACATGCCTTCTGATCATGACAACACTCTCTTGTACATCAAGGTCACATCTGTCTTGCTGTTGTTTCTCCCACTCAAGTAGGCATCAAAAGTCCATCAGAGTGTTAATCTATAGTGGTTAGCCACTGAGTCTCTGAACCCTTTGAGAATCTAATGAAAACGATGAATCTGTTTCAAAAATTGCACATGCAAAATTAATTTTTTTAAATTTCAGGGAGCTCACAAGCCCATCCATCCATGGACTCCCTGGCAAAGAATTCCTCACTATTGAGGAATTGTCCTGAGTAGAGAGGTAGGGTAGAAATAACCCATGGTTTCCTCCTTCAAGGAGTTTAATTTCTAATAGCAAATGCTTGTGAAACATCTCACAGCAATAAGGCAATATATGTTAAAGTACTCATCATACACAGAGGAACAGAAAATTCCACCCTTGCTTATTTAGCAGGACAGAAGTCCTTACAAGTGGCCACCAAGCACTCACATTTTATAAGGGAAATAAAAGCCTTCTACTGTGTTCTCAGTAGCATTATCCAACAGCATAACACCAGGACAAAAGAGGAGAATGCTGGTAATGGTCTGGTACATGGCACTCAATAGAAGTTTGGTGAAGTAAATGACCCAAGAATAAAATGCCCCTTGATCTTCTGAGGAGAAAGTTGAAAAGAAACAATAAAAATATTTCATTCTCTTCCAAGCTGTTTTAGGAATAGCATGCCCTCCTTCAGGGGATCTTCCCAACCCAGGGATCAAACCCAGGGCTCCCACATTGCAGGCGGATTCTTTACTGTCTGAGCCACCAGATTTTTGCTTAAGTAAAAGATATTACATAAAGACAAAATCTTGCAAGGGGGTCAAAGTAGTTAACACTCTACCAACTATAAATGACATATTTCCTTTAACTTCTTACAATGTTTTTCCCCAGAAAAATCAAAGATTTTTGCATTATGTAAAGAGATTTGAAAATACGAATTAAAATCCCAGCTCTACCACCCAACAACTGTGTTACTTTGATCAAATCACCTAGCCAATCTGAGCCTCTATTCTGTCACCAGTAAAACCAGGGTAATAAAACCAGCCCTATTACCCCCCATGGTTGAATGAGGTTTACATTAGATGATGCACATGAAAAGAGCCTTTTAAAACTCTGTGTCTGTTTTAAGGCAATATAGCTTCATCCAGAAGAGATGCTTCCCTGGTGATAGTTGGGTCTCTTTCCACTTGCTCAGCATCAGACTTCTGAGGTCAGATTAGAGTAGTGGGTATAAGAATTAAGATCACTGCCATGCATGCTCCCCTTTTACCTTCTCCTGCACCTTAGTTCAGTTCTAGCAGAGTCATAATCAACTAAAAAGCATATGAGTTGCCCCTCATTTCACGAACATTCAAAGCTATTTATCTGGAGGAAAGTGAAGACGTATATAATGATTTGTTCCAAAGTCTAGGGGCACAGTAAAAACAGTCAGCAGTTGAATTCAGAGACTCGAGGGCTCCCAGTTTGTTATTCAATAGCCAATTAACAGTTATTAACACACATTAGATTACAACTACATCTTTATAATAGTGTTGACAAACAAACTTAATAAAGGGTGAAAACAGTCCTTATTTTTAAAATTAACATATACAGTGTCCGGAGAGTTCAGAGAAATAGCAATTCAGAAGTGTAATCCTGGACAGATGGCTGCTCTCCACATGCTATCTCTGAGGAGGATTTTTTTCAAGGTAAATAGAAACAAATGCTTTGTGTACCAAAATACAGATCTCACAAGAAGCATTTTCCAGCATGAAACAATTTTCTTATTAATCACATTTTTATGACACAGACAAAAACTGGTGTGTGAGCTACTTTAAGGCATTCGCTGTTATTCCATCATTAAATTACTCTTATTAATAGACAATATATTCAAGCTATTTCTAAGATATTCAAGTTATTGTAAATTTGCCCATTTTATCCCCTCATTCCTACCCCACCTTCACTTGGTTCTTAACAACATGAAGCCAGTTTGTCTCTCTTTGAAATGTGCCTTTTAGAACCAATAAAGTATGATTATGTTTAAAAGAACAATACATATTATTGTTTCATTAACTTATTTACTCACTAAATGTAGTTCAGGGATCTACACAAAGGGTAAAAGACAATTCTGTCACTGATTATATGACATGAAAGACTTCATAACTTCTCCTAGCTTCAGTTTCATCATCGATAATAACAGTACCTGACTTGTTCACTTGACAAGCCTGTGTATGAATATGCTCATTCATTTATTCATTCATTCAACAAATATGCATCGAGCCCTACTCTGTGCTGAGCACTGGCATGGTGCTACAGATTAACACAGTACACCAAACAGACATGTCCCAACTTTTTGAGCCTAATTCACAGAAGGAAACTAAAGTGAGAGGTCTTATTTGAACAGGAGAGTGAGAGAAAGACATACTAATTTTGGAGCCATTAGAGGCTGGCTTCCTTTTGCCCAGACCTACAGATTAGGCTCCAGAGAAATGGCATGAATGAGAAGAGAAAAACTTTTATCAAATATGCAAAAAGGACCACCTCATAATTGATTCATATCCATACTGGCACAAAACACAAGTTAAAATACAATCCAAAACATTTCTTCCTCTGGGTGTGACTTTTTCCCCCAGAACTGCTCATAGTGGTTTTTTTGGGGGGGAGGGAGATGTTATAACTTTAAACACAAATGAGTAAGCAAATGTAGCATTCTAAACAACACGGCACAGTGTGACATCTTCTCTAGTCCAGAATTTTCCAAAATGTGGTACGCAGACTACTGCAAAACATGAAATTATTTTAGGCAGTATGTAACTAAATTCTCTTAATAATCATGTATCTAATTTATATCAGAAAAAAACATAGTATATCAAACCATGATTTCACTGATATTCAGGCTTTAGTATGAGGCTAAAATAGGTAGCACTATATACAGTCTATACAGCCCACATGAATAACAGGAGCAGGGCTTAGGCAGGCCCATGAATGTTTTCCAATCTTCCATCATAACTTTAGAGACAGAGGAAGAAGTAGAAGTGAATTGAATTTTGTATCCTCAATGTCCACATGTATTGCAGCAATCTTATCCATACTATTACTGAAAACAATAGAAGTGGTCTTGGGGGAAGTATTCACTGACATAGCTTGCGTCCCTTGCTCCTGTAAGGCAATGTTCTGGCCACTGGGATGAGATTCTCAGGTTGGCTGGACCTAAACTTTATTGCCCCCTCTGGAATCTGGGGCTGGAGCAAATCTACCTAAACTATATAAACTAACAATGGAGGAGAGGTGGTTCCACAAAAGGAAAAGTGAGGGACTGTTCCTCACTTAGTGGTAGTAATAATTGCTATTATTATTTGTTAGCATGATGGTTGTTGTTGTTGTTGTGATAGTAGTGGTTTTCTAAAGCAGTTTCAGGGTCACATTTTTAACTTAATTATTCTATCAAACCAGAAATGAAAGATAATTATTTGACTATAACCTTTGGAGAGTCATTAATCCAAGGTGGCACTTCCTTCAATTATACCCTTAATTTGTTTATTATCTCCATGCATAATTAAGGCACTCAATTATCACAAAATTTTTCAGTGTCTTACCAAATAGCTTTTTGATTTGTTCTTAAGTGACAGTTTTATCATAAAATAATTTAATCTAAATAAGTGTGCAACAATTGTGTTAGTATTTACAGTAATGCTATATTTATAATAAATTGCAATGCATTTTTCATAGAGTCCATATGATCTTATGGGTTAGTTTCAAAATTAGTAATTATCATGATAAAACATGTCAGCAAGAACTTGGTAATACTGCTAGAATTTACTTTTTAAAAAGTACATTTTGTGGTTAGGAAGAAGAGTTAAGCCAAACATGAAGGCTAAAAAAAAAAGAAAGTTGGTTATCTCTCTGTGGATCAAGGATAGTACTACATACATCTTTTAAGTAAACCAATTAACTGAAGATTTATGATAAGACAGACATAAACACAAAAGTTAACCAAAATATTTCTAGTTAAATGATATATGAATAAAACATATTTGGTTCATAATTTTATGAGTAAAGATTATCATCTGCTAGATTATCATGAAAAAACACACAAAAATATAAAGTACTGAATGAAATGAAGCATTGAAAAATTTAACTTTTAAAATATAGATTCAATATATTTCTTTTACCTTCATTATTGTAAACCTTGACAAATTTCAGGAGAAATGAGACAAAGTGGGCGAAATATTGTCTAGATACCATAAACTTTAAATATTCTAGAACAAGTCATTGAAGGAATTTTAAAACTCTGAAATTACAAGTGATACTTGCTCCTGATTTTTTAAAATGTAAAAGTGATTGCCAAAGGAAACAAAGAATAAGCTTATCTTAAAGTTAAATCCTATCCAGAGTGTCAAATAAATTATGAATTATTTGATATATATTTATATAAATTTAATAAATATTAAATTATAAAAATTAAATTATAATAAATATAACCATAGGTCTCCTACCTTTATATAGTGAAGGCAGTTATAAAGTCCCCTGGAGGGCAAAGCCATTTCTGTTTGTGGCTTTTTTATGTTCTAGTGCTTCCTCACTTTCAATCAGTTTTTTAGGAATACCAAATACCAAAGTGTACATCTATAGTATATATTTTATTAGAGATGTAAATGCATGTGGCTTTCTACCAAAAACCTCAACTGAATTAAGAGAAGCACTGGGGTTTTGCTTTTAGTAAAGAATTGTGAGCTCCTTTTTCTTTAGAACATTTGCATCTATGTTCACAACGGATATTGGTCTGTAACCTTCTTTTATTGTAATGTTGTCTGGTTCTGGTATCAGGGTGATGCTGGCCTTACAGAATGAGTTGGGAAGTATTCCTTTCTCTTCAATTGTATGGAAGTGTTTGTGAGAATTTTTTTTTTTTCCCTCTTCCTTAAAAGTTTAGCAGAATTCCCAAGTGAAGCTATTTGGGCCTGTCATTTTTTTCATGGGAATATTTTTAACTACAAATTTAATTTCTTTAACAGATATAGGGTCATTCAGGTTATCTATTTTTTCATGAGTAAGCTTTGATAGCGTGTGTATTTCAAAATGAATTTGCTAACTTCTTTTAAGTTGTTGAATTTATTAGTATCTAAGTTTTTCGTAATACTCTCTCATTATCCTTATTATCCTAGCATAATATGTAATGATGCCACTTCTCTCATTCTTGGAATTAGTAATTTGTATCCTAAATCTTTTTTTCCTTATCAGTCTGGCTAGAGGTTTATCAATTTTAATTGATCTTCCCAAATAAGCAACTTTTATTTCATTTATTTTCCCTCTACTTTTCTATTTCACTGATCTTTGTTCTGATCTTTACTCTTTTCTTTCTCTGAAATAAATGCAAAGTGCTGATGGAGACAATAATTCATGCATTTCTGAAACACCCTGTTTTCCTCACCACAAGAAATTAGAACCCAAAGCATGAGCAAAAGCTGGACTCTAAATTGTGGTATACTTGAATGACTAGTCAGAGTTCAGTTAATGAGGTATTAGAACCTCTGTAAAGTTTTTAATGAGTAGAAAAACAGAATCAAAAATAATTCTAAAGTGTAACTAATTATAATATTCAGAAATTCCTCATGGTAAAGCAATTTTTTCATGATCTGTCAAAATCAAGTTTGGTTAGTAATGGGAAGGGCCTAAGGAAGGATCAAGTCCCAGAGAATAGAACTGTCGTCTCAAATTGTGGTTTTTTATACTATCTACTCCAAAATTATTTAAGGGTATGTGTTTATTTATTTATTTATTTTTCATTTATTTTTATTAGTTGGAGGCTAATTACTTTACAATATTGTAGTGGTTTTTGCCATACATTGACATGAATCAGCCATGGACTTACATGTGCTCCCCATCCTGAACCCCCCTCCCACCTAGGGGTATGTGTTTAAATGCAGATGTCTAAGCCCGATTTCACAGAGTTACTGAATCACAATTTCTAAGGGTAGAACCCCAGAACCTGCACTTCTAATAAGCACTCCTGGTGATTTTCATGCACATTAAAGTTTGAAAATGACTATAAGTAATCCCATTGGGACCACGCAGGAAATCAGGTCTACTCAATAGGTACCAAAAATAAAAAATCTAAATATGCAGGCAAGACATGGTATCAAGCGAATCTGGCAGTAAGTAGATGGTTCATGTAGACTACTACAGGAGTAGGAGGAAGGTCCTACAGTGTAAACATGTGTAAATCCAAAAGTGGAGCAATTTGTTAGGAGTCAGGCACCGACAATAGGTGATGTTTCAAGTAAACTGATGATGGGCATCAGAGAAATAGCTATTTGTAAGGATCCAATTGTGCAGACTTGGGTTTCAGGATTGGGTTCGAAGTTCCATGAGGTTGAGAAGATCAAAGAAGAACTCCAATCCCAAAGCAGAGTCAGAGTCAGATACAAAAACCTAACAAATGCTATTACCTGAATCAGTCATAAGGACCAAGTTGAGAGCCTACTACTCAGAGCCAGGGTAAGCTCAGAGAAGGAACACTGCAGAGACTTATTTGAAGGTCAGCCACTGAGTAACTTAACAAGAGGCTCTTGGATTTCTTTGCTTATGGCCTGTATCAGTCTGGGACCTGTTACAAGGGTTAGTTTCCCTCAGGGAGCTAAGTGGTCCTAATGAAAGAACTGGAAAAGATCTATCTGACCCAACTCCTCATCTCCTACTTGAACTCTTTTTCAGACATAAGCCTCAGGATGTTGCCACAGAGGTAACAGTGGTTTTTCTCAATAGTTCTAATAATGGCAGCCAGCTGTGAAAGAGGCTGATTCCTAAATAGTATAGGTCCCTGAGGTTAGCAAAGGGCATCTGGATTCCAGAGCCAATAGCAAGTTCTCTTTATTCCCAAGGAATTCTGAAATATCACAGCCTAGAATAGAGAACCCAGGTGCCCTCTGTGCAATTCTACTTTTCTTTAAAGTACCAGATCACTTTTTCAGTGAAAGAAAAACTAATTTTTAGCTCACTGTTGAAGGAACCCATAAATCCTCTCTTCCATGCTTAAGTTCCTTTATGCTTAGAGACTGATATCTCTAAGCATAGGCTGAATTCCTCCACTTCCTCGATGAAACCCTTTCAGCAAGTAGGCAGGGAGCAACTAGTATTCATTAACCAAATGATTACTAACCTAGCAGATACGCTCTAGGAGCGTGGGAAGTGAGGGAAGAATTGGGAGAACTGTCAGAACCAGCGCCAAAGAAAATCACAATAAGGGCAGGGCTGAATAGAACTCAGAGAGGCTGTTGGGAGAAGGCTGACCACTTTTCAAGCTCATCTGCCCCTCTGGTTACTTACCCCTGGCTGTCTCACTCCTGGATCTATGCTACTCCCTTGACACTCCCTCCCCAGCCCCGTGGGATGTTTCCCACTCATCCTATTCACCCACAAAGAAATACTCTGAAAATCAATTGGGTGGTGATTACAAGCCATTATGTGCCTACTGTGCTAAAGGAGACATAAGGCAATTTGGAGAAAACCTTTCAAGATAGGCTTTAAAAAAATTATAGTATATCTAGGAGTGGTATCATTTCTAAGTTGAAAAATCAGTATCAAGCTACAGTCCTTACAGTCCTTTCATAATATTGGCTTGTTTTGTTTACAAAGATGTTATAATTTTAAAGCAAATGCCATTAAGAGGTATGAAAAATTCACTCTTGATCTGGAGAGAAAAAAAAGAAAAGGGAACCATTTCATTAGTGGAACCGACAGACTCAGATCAAAGAACTGAATGGGTTTGTAACGTTTTCTTGCTTTGCCCTGTGGAGGGACCTGCTGCTCTCCCTTCAATAGTTTCCTAAATGTCCCTCTCCAGGGTCTCTGTCCACTGAACTCAGATTTAGAATTACGGATGTAGATCAGAGAAGATGCTTAAAATTCAACTCAACTGAGGAAATTGAGGCCTGGAAAGAAAATAGAATTTCCTGAACCAAAACTAAAAGTTTTGTTTCTTGATTCCTAGCCCAATGCTCTCTTCCCTCTGCTGACTTTCTTGATGTTAGTTTTTTCTTTTTTCACTTTTGAAAATTACTTTCCCAAACATACTGGGACTAAAATTTTTTCAATATCTTCCTTTAATTATTATATATATCATCTATTCCCCATTTCTGGTTGTTACTTTATGAGGGAGAGAGTGTTGCAAAACATGGAGAATATTTTGATAATTATGCACTACAAAGATAACCTATTTTATATTAAGAACTACAAATAACTTGGAATAAATATCATGGGATCATAAATTGCTTAAAGTTCATTTATGATGATCAATAATATCTGACAAAGGGGGAGAGGAGTATTGAGTAAAGCAATAGCTCACTAAATTATAAATAATATAATTGGTTTAGGTGCTATTTAAAAGAGCAACTTAAAAAGAACCTGAAAAAGAATATACATACATATATATATACACACACATATGTATAACAATCACTTTGCATATACCAGAAACTAACCCAACATTGTAAATCAACTATACTTCAATTAAAAAAAAAAGAGCAACTTAGACATAATCTTTGAACTTTGGATCTTAGGCATAATGTGACAGAAAGAACACTGTTTTGGAATTCAGAAAATTAGGGTGACCATCCTGATTATACAACTTACCAGCTACATGATCTTGAATAAATCACTTGAACTCCCCTAAGTTTACTTTTATTATGCATAAAATATAAATAGAAATCTTGGCTATTTCAAAGCGTTGTTAAAAGAATCAAATCAAATAATGTGTGAGAGAGAGTGCTATAATTCAAAGATCAGAGCCTACATGCTCTGTGACGGCAGGGGACCCAGTGTGTTATATTCAACAATGTATTCCCAGTGCATTCCCAGAGCAGAGTCTGGTACACAGTAAACACAATAAATATGTATTAGATAAGTGAAGGCAACGACAGGGAAATTTTCATTCTTATCATTCTTTTCTAACTGGAGAAATGTTTATGCTGGGATTAAGCCAACTACTAGAGTGGAGCAGAGGTGGGAAAAGCAAAAAAGAAGGAAAGAAGGATTCACCAAGCCTTTGATTCACATCTCTGCTCAAATAGAAACAGAGGTGGTAGAATCAAAGAAAGGATGATCAAACGAACAATCCCCAAATTTACCCTTTTTCTGTCCCTGCCCCACCTATTCCATCTCTCAATCCACAAAAACTACTTCCACTAATAATCAATTTTTTAAGATTGCCTTTGGGCATCTACCTCTTTAATTTTGGTCACTTTATACCATTACTTTCAGTGTTTCTATTGAAATCTGTATATGTCCTCTCTTTGGTCACTAGAAAAAGTGCTGTTATAAATTTACTATTGGATGTAACTAATTCAAAGTCCTCCCTCCTCCTTTTTCTTTCCTCTTCTGTTGGTCTTCTCCAAAGGTTACAATGGCCAAGGGGAAAGATAGCCCAACTGCAAGTTTCCTTGAGAGGAAAACCAGTTCTTACTGCTTCAAGGTCTGAAGGATCCCAGTTAAAAGTTCTACAGGACTGGTTGGAAATACATTTCTCTCTGAATTACCCTTCTTCAATTTTATTGATGTTCTCCATCATACACACAGGAATTTCATAAAAATGTTTATCCCTGCCACAGAGGTCAGGGTTTTACAGGCCCTTGGGGAATAGATAATATGCCTAAATGTCCGCACAACTGAAGAACCATGTTTCCCCACTCGAACACTACGTTCTCAGCACTTGGCAGACTTTGGGAACACCCCAAACCACATGTACTTCAGAGGATGCAGACAGGTCACAAAATTAAATCAGTCTAGTCTGGCCAAACACCCTCAACCTACTTCTAATAAGTCTGAATTAATTGATAGCCTTGCCCTCCTCCAATCACACTGGTTACAGACAATCCAAACTAGTTTTAACTGAATTTGGATAAATTCACCTCTCTTTTGCTTTCACAAATACAACTGTCAGGACCAAACAAAAACATTTTTATCTTTAAAAAGCAATGTGGTAATAAGACTGGACCTTGAGCTTACAGAAGACTAATGAGATAATGTCTAAAATGTGTTTGAGCTGCATGTGTGAAAGGCTCTATGGAGATAGAAAATATGATAAATAATGCAAGGAATCTTTGTGTCAGGAAATCTCCTGTATTCTGGAGGACTCAATAAGTATTAAATAAACACTTTACAAACATGTACCTGCTAATCATGCAAAGATGGGCACAATAAAGGTCTTTCATGCAAAGATGGGCACAATAAAGGACAGAAATGATAGGGACCTAACAGGAACAGAAGAAATTAAGAAGAGGTGGCAAGAATACACAGAAGAACTCTACAAAAAAGATCTCATGACCCACATAATCACGATGGTGTGATCACTCACCTAGAGCCAGACATCCTGGAATGCAAAGTCAAGTGGGCCTTAGGAATCATCTCTACACACAAAGCTAGTGGAGGTGATGGAATTGCAGTTAAGCTATTTCAAGTCCTAAAAGATGATGCTGTGCAAGTGCTGACTCAATATGCCAGCAAATTTGGAAAACTCAGCAGGGAACACAGGACTGGAAAAGGTCAGTTTTCATTCCAATTCCAAAGAAAGGCAATGCCAAAGAATGCTCAAACTACTGCACAATTGCACTCCTCTCACAGGCTAGCAAAATAACACTCAAAATTCTCCAAGCCAGGCTTCAACAGTACATGAACGGCGAACTTCCAGATGTTCAAGTTGGATTTAGAAACAGCAGAGGAGCCAGAGATCAAATTGCCAACATCAGTTGGATCATCGAAAATGCAAAAGAGTTCCAGAAAAGCATCTGCTTCTACAAGGGCTTCCCTTGTAGCTCAGTCAGTAAAGAATCTGCCTGCAGTGCAGGAGACCCGGTTTCAACCCCTGGGTTGGGAAGATCCCCTGGAGAAGGAAATGGCAACCCACTCTAGTATCCTTTACTGGAAAATCTCATGGACAGAGGAGCCTGGTGGGCTGCAGTTCATGGGGTCGCAAAGAGTCAGAGACGACTGAGTGACTAACACTTACTTACTTACTCTGCTTTATTGACTACTCTGAATCCTTTGACTGTGTGGATCACAACAAATTGTAGAAAATTCTTAAAGAAATGGGAATACCAGACCACCTGACCTGCCTCCTGAGAAATCTGTATGCAGGTCAAGAAGCAACAGTTAGAACTGGACATGGAACAACAGACTGGTTCCAAACAGGAAAAGGAGTACGTCAAGGCTGTATATTGTCACCCTGCTCACTTAACTTACATGCAGAGTACACCATGAGAAACGCTGGGCTGGATGAAGCACAAGCTGGAATCAAGATTGCTGGGAGAAATATAAATAACCTCAGATATGCAGATGATACCACCCTTAGGGCAGAAAGTGAAGAAAAACTAAAAAGCCTCTTGATGAAAGTGAAAGAGGAGAGTGAAAAAGTTGGCTTAAAGCTCAACATTCAGAAAACTAAGATCATGGCATCTAGTCCCATCACTTCATGGGAAATAGATGGGGAAACAGTGGCTGACTTTATTTTTGAGGGCTCCAAAATCACTGCAGATAATGACTGCAGCCATGAAATTAAAAGACACATACTCTTTGGAAGAAAAGTTATGACCAACCTAGATAGCATATTAAAAAGCAGAGACATTACTTTGCCAACAAAGGTCTACCTAGTCAAAGCTATGGTTTTTCCAGTAGACATGTATGGATATGAGAGTTGGACCATAAAGAAAGCTGAGCACTGACGAATTGATGCTTTTGAACTGTGTTGTTGGAGAAGACTCTTGAGAGACCCTTGGACAACAAGGAGATTCAACCAGTCCATCCTAAAGGAAATCAGTCCTGAATGTTCATTGGAAGGACTGATGCTGAAGCGGAAACTCCAATACTTTGGCCACCTGATGTGAAGAACTGACTCATTTGAAAAGTCCCCGATGCTGGGAAAGATTGAACACGGGAGGAGAAAGGGACAACAGAGGATGAGATAGTTGGATGGCATCACCGACTCAATGGACATGAGTTTGAGTAAACTCCAGGAGTTGGTGATGGACAGGGAGGCCTGGCGTGCTGCAGTCCACGGGGTCACAAAGAGTCAGACACGACTGAGTGACTAAACTGAACTTACAAACATGTACCTGCTAATCATATCAGTCAATGCTAGCTCAGGTAAATTGAAAAGTCCTATTACACTTATTATAACAAATAAGAATCTTGGTTTCTGATGAAAGATTTTCCAAGAAAATGCCAACAGGGATCAGGGCCATTAAGTAATACCTTTACTTTAAGCCAAGCCTCCAACTTCAATTTTAGCTCTTGGTCAGTTTTTACCAATGTGAAAGCACCAGCGCTAACCCCCTTCAACTTTCTACTTAATTTAAGCCAAATGCATCCCTGTGGGAGTCTCCTGCTATCCTAAATTGGGAAAAATCACAAAGCATCAAAATACACTTGAACCATCAAAATACACTTTAACAAATAACATTTTCAACAGTGACCGCATAATGAACTTCAATAACTTAAGAGTTCAACTCAATTACCTACAAGTCTTCAGGCAAGTCCCTTCATTTAAATGTACAAAAAACCTTTATTTCTTCCCATGTCATCTTTTATTCTAACAATGATAAACTATTTTTTTCATAAAGTCCACAAAACAACAAATGAGAGAAGAAATTTAGCGAAAAATATTCTGATGAGAACTTCAGAGACATTTGGCATATGCTCTTCTCACAAGTTCCTAAGTACCAATACATTTCCCATTTGTTTGTTTAAAATCACTATCATTTTTCAGAAACTTACTTGAAAATAAGTTATCACCTCTTTGAAATCACCCAATCTTAAAAGCTTTCTAGAATTAAGTCATAAAATTTCTATTGGAAAAATCAAGAAGTCTCAGAACTGGGAAAAACTTTGATATATGATCTGCTTTAGTCCTTGCATAGAGACAGGTGAATTTGGTTAATAATCATTAAAACTGATGATCTGTGGACAATGGGCCATGCTTGACCTTTTGGGATATATAGGAAGTGATAACTCCCTCCCCTCATAGGAGTTTAAAGTCCAGTGATGTATTTCCTAAGTGCATCACTTGACGGAGAAGGTATGATCTTAAAAATGAACATTTCCAGGCTCCACCTGAGACTCACTGAATCAGAAATTCTAGACATTGACCCAGCAATCTGCATTTTAGAAAGCGTCCCACATGGAACTCTGCTCAATGTTATGTGCCAGCCTGGGTGGGAGGGGTGTTTGAGGGAGAATGGATACATGTATACCTATGGCTGAGTTCCTTCGCTATTCACCCAAAACTATCACAACATTGTTAATTGGCTGCACCCCAAAACAAAATGTTTTGGTGTTAAAAAAAAACAAAAATAAAATTAAAAAAGAAAACATTCAAGGAAAAAGAAAGCATCCCAAAATAATTCTTATGCACAATAACATTTGATAATCACTGCTCTGGTAGGTCTGAGAGATGTGCACAAAATAATATTAGTATCAGCCAGAGAAGCACTGAATATTAATAGGTTAATTGTATGGATGTGAGAGTTGGACTGTAAAGAAAGCTGAGTGCCAAAGAATTGATGCTTTTGAACTGTGGTGTTGGAGAAGACTCTTGAGAGTCCCTTGGACAGCAAGGAAATCCAACCAGTCCATCCTAAAGGAGATCAGTCCTGGACGTTCACTGGAAGGACTGATGCTGAAGCTGAAACTCCAGTACTTTGGCCACCTGATGCGAAGAGTTGACTCATTGGAAAAGACCCTGATGCTGGGAGGGATTGGGGGCAGGAGGAGAAAGGGACGACAGAGGATGAGATGGCTGGATGGTATCACCAACTTGATGGACATGGGTTTGAGTAAACTCCAGGAGTTGGTGATGGACAGGGAGGCCTGGCATGCTGCGATTCATGGGATCACAAAGAGTTGGACACAACTGAGAGACTGAACTGAACTGAATCCTACTAGTATCTTCTAGGGACATAAAAAGAATTGGATCAGCATCTTCCCTAATGCCAGATATTTATCAGAAACTCTAAGTTGTGCCTTACCCAGACAATCTTCTAAATTATATTCACCACTAAGTTAGAGTGTAAGCTGTCAATAAAAAAAAAACAAAAAACAACCCTTATGCAGAAACTTAAAAAGTCTCTAGTGATTTACCATTCTCCCCCAAATGCCTAATACATATGACATTTAGTTAGGTTTCATCTTGCTCGTGAACCACATATTTTAGTCTATTTTCTTCCTATGAGGAGAATAGTATTCATAAGGAATAGTAATTTTCATAAGTTTTTCCTTTGACAGAAATACAAAAACTACCAAAGAAAATTTAAATTCAGAAACAGGTAAGATATTTGGACTTTATATATGTAAATATATGTAAACTACTAGCAGTATTAATTAACACAGATTCTCTACAACACCTAACACTTTGTGTACAGAAAAATCATTTAGGGAGTGGCTACCAATGCAGATTTTAGAGTAGTCTGATTTGGTAGAATTAAGATTGACTGAATTTTTAACAAGCATCTCAGTTGGTTCTGATGTGAAAGGTTTTGAAACATTCCAGGGATTTCAAGATTGCAGGAAGCCAAGCTCCTGTCTAAACCTCCTTTTGAGTCTAAATCAATACATTACACACAGTGGATGGTAAATACATGCACATTTAATTAAAGTAACCACAAAAGGTAACAAATAGAGAAATTCAGCTCATCAGATCAGAGCCCATATTCTGTTAAGTCAGAGCTGGATCTTGCTTATATCATAAATTAACTGTCCTCCAGAATTAGGAGCCACATGTAGTATAAAAGCAACTCATTGTAAGCTTTTGTTGTTCCTTTTAGAGAGAGTTATAAAATATGCTGACCATATACTTTTAAAATTAAAAACATGTGGAACCGGCTATAGTTGACCTAAAGTGGGGTGAACGAGAATTATTCTTTTGGTCAACAATAACAATCAGAGAAATAATTCCAAAGCTCATATAAAATAAAAGTAAGTGAAATCTGTCCCTGATTACTCCTGATGTTAAGACTGTGATTTCCTCATGCCCACAGGAATTAACTGTGGACAAATTAAACATGTATGGCATTATCTAATTACTAATAATTCACTGAGAACTGAGATGTTGTCATCCTCACTTCTTTTGGCGAGGGAGACCAATATGATTGGTTTCTGGAGTTGTAAGCTTTCTGTGAGTCTAGGAAGCATAATATATGTGTATATATATATATATATAGACATATATATATAATAAGTACATGCAAAATGTTATCTTTCAAATGGTCCACAAAGCTGTAAAAGGAGTCTTGGATTAGTACTTAATGACTGTATGATCTTGAACAATTTATTCAGTCCCTTGGAGGCTCAGTTTTCTCAGCTGTAAAATGGGAACCCAGGTTGATATGGGCCCAGGCTCTTTCCAATCAGCCATGATGCTCCAACACCACAGTCCCTAATTGAGGTTTATGTGGAAGGATCACAAGAGATAATTTTCATAAAAGTGCTCTGTGAGCTGTAAAGCACTACACAGGTGAAGCGGATTATTATTAGCCTTTTATGAAGCCCAGCTATTAAGATGCAAAGTGACCCAGAAAAAGAAAACAGTGTACACAAACCTGAAATACAACATCTACGGTACCTAGAACATTAGGCTGTTCATGGCAGGCAGGTGCTTAATAAGTACTGAGTGAGTAAAGAAAAAGCACAAAACACAAGTTTGTGTCTCCACCATACTAGGTATGACACCAATAAGGAATAAATATACCAAAAATCAAAGACAGTTCGATTCAACCATATAAACCACAATGCCCCAAGAGTCTAAGATCTTAAAATAAAAGTTACTTGATATGAAAGAGCATTAAAATGTAAAATATGACCCACCATTTACAAAGAAATGGCCATGGTCTTACCTCTTCAGTATTTCAGACGCAGCCTTTCAGGGATTGCAGAATCTGGGTGAGGTGGCTTAATTTTTTTCCTGTATCTGATAGATCTGCATAATCATCCTAACAACCTTTAAAAGAAATAACAAATTCTATAGAATGTTGGTTAGCTAAGCTGTTTGAATCTGGGAGGCTGATTTTTAGTGACACCCAGATTTTAAAGAAACCATATTTATCCCCTAAACTCCCCTCCTTTACACACAAAAAAGGAAATTGGGTTAGGGATGGGGGGTGAGGAAGAAGGGAAGTTATTTGCTTCATAAAACAATTCTCTATACGAGACCTTTGTCAGTTTTCTAGAACATGTAAAATGTGATCTAAGTGTAAATATTCAAATTTCATTACATACAACTTTTGACATAGTTATTTGTGGAATTAGGCAAACCCAAAGTGGGAAACAACAAACTGAAAAATACACAGGGAAAAATGTTTTCTTCTGGGTGGGACTTACTTGCCTTTTTTTCCTCATTGCAAATGTATTTTTATGTTGGGTAACATTTCCAAAAACAGGGGTGTTTTTTCTATTGTTGAAATGAAACAAACAAGTTCGCTTTTAGAGCCACAAAAATGCCCAACTGTTAGGAAAAACAAAAAACAAAAAACGTTTTCCACTGGCCGCCTGCCTCTTCTATCCCCATGCAATCTTTCCCATTGGCCCCTTTCTCTAGGATTGCCCCTGAGGCTGCCTGATGGAACTGACTGTAAAACCATTTTGTGCAGTGAGAACTATTTAATAGTTTCTTCAAAAATCACTCAGACCACACAGAATATGCCCAACCCTTGGAGAAAGGTACGTGTTTCCTCAGTATTGGATGAGCTGTACACAAACTGACCCAGGTTTCTGGGTTTAAATAAGAGATGGAGTATTTTAAAACAGGAAGAGGAAGAAACTCTCTTCTCTCACCGAAAATTTATTCAAAATTCATTCAACCTGTGTTTTGGGAGATAGGTTACAATCAAACTAAACCCTCCAAAACGAGAAAAGCAAATGTTGAGGAAGTAAGCATCACTCCATGAAAACCTGTCCTTCCCATCGAAAACCTTCTCAGCATGGGAACTGTCGCGTGTGCTGCCCGCCTTGGCCGGGAATCACGGAGCAGGGTCCGCGAAGGCAAAGGGAGGCAGAGGCTCCTTGAGAACTGGCCCTTTGTCTTAACCTTCTTTGTTCCTCTCCTCACAGCCTACTTCTCTCACATACTAGGTGCTCAATAAATGTGGGACGCAGGAAGCGAAAAATCCGAATCTGCCCCCAATCCCCAAGGACGAATGACAGGGAACGCAGGTTTCCTCAGAATCACCGTCTCCTCAGTTAAACCGAGGCCACCTGACCTCCGCCGTTACGGCCCCAGCAGCAGGAGAGCAACCAAGAAGGTGAGCTGCTGGAGCCAAGATGGAGAAGAAACGGGTGAGGCAGGGAGGCGGCGCCGGCCCGCAGCTAGTGGACCCACCTGACGGCGGCGCGAGCCGCCCAGCCCGGCGCTCCCACTGACCAGAGGGCGGGAGCCGCCTGCGCGTGGGGCGGGGGCGGAGGCGGGGGCGGGGAGGGGCGCCGCGGCACGAGCCCGGCCCCCGGCCCCGCCCCCGCTAGGCCTGCACGAGCCCACCTCAGAGAGCCTCGGGCCTTGCGGGGAGTGGGGGGAGGGGAGGCCGCGCCACGCGCGCGCCGCCGCTAGTTGACGCGGGCCTCGACGCGCGCGCCTCCCCCGCCCCCCGCCCCTCCCCGTCCCGGGGGCCCGGCGCGCGGCCCTGCTGACGTCAGCCGGCGGCTGGCGGTGCGGGGTGCGCAGAGCCGCTGGCGCACTCGCGCGCTGCGCTCGCCTGTTCCCCCCGCCCGGGCTGTGCGCGCGCGCTCGCTCGCTCGCTCTCTCCCTTCATTTTTTTCTCCCCTCCCTCCCAGCCTCTCTCCTCTCTCTCCCCCTCGAGCTCCCGGCTGCCCGCGGCTCCCTCTCGCTCTCCCTTTCTCTCCGGTAGGCTCCGTCGAGCGATGCGAGCTTTGGGAGACAGCGACGCCGCCTCCCGCTAGAGACCTGCCCCCCGGCCCGGCCCCTTGCCCAGCCCTGCCCAGCGCGCGGGGGTCGGCGAAGGCGCCGCGGACGCACCAACGGCGGAGGATCCGCGATGCAAATGCACTAGCGGCACCCCCTAACTCACTCCCTCCACACCCCGCGCCGCCTCCTCCTCCGGCAGCAGCGGTAGAAGGACCCACCCTGCCCCCCTACCCCACCCTCCACCGACTCCGGCTCCTGCCTCGACTATTATTTTATTTATTTTGGGTCGTGCACAAGCCTCAGTGCCTGCAGCCCGCGCCTCCTCGGATCGCGGGCGCCTCCTCCCTCGGCTCCGGAGCCCCAGACCCCGGCCACCTTCGCCTCGACACCCCCAGAGCCCCGCCAGCTGCCGCGAGTCTCCGCGGCTGGGAGCTTGTTAGAGGCTGTCTTTTTGGGGGGTTCTGGTTTCTCGACATTTTTGTTTTCAGCCAAGGGGAAGCTATCGTGATTTTTTCCCCTTTGAGCCCAGGTTCTGCTCTTTGGGGGGGTGGGGGGCGCGCCGAGCCGGGGAGCCGTGCCAGCCGAGTCGTGCGGGCTGTGGCAGGGAAGGGGCCACCATGGGATGTACTCTGAGCGCAGAGGAGCGAGCCGCCCTCGAGCGGAGCAAGGCGATTGAGAAAAACCTCAAAGAGGATGGCATCAGCGCCGCCAAAGACGTGAAATTACTCCTGCTGGGTAAGGACCGGGGCTACCACCCCAATCCCTCGACCCCGGCCACTCTGCACCCCCCAACCAGCCCCCTGACCCCGCTCGCTCCTGGGGAGACCAGGCCCGCGAGTTGGCACCACGATGTGCCCACGATCGCCCACTCTTTAGCATGCCTTACCCCCTTCCCCCTGCAGCGCCCCCCCCTCCTCGTTCCCCTAAGCTGACACTCACCAATTTTCCCCCCTGTCTGTCCCAACAGGGGCTGGAGAATCAGGAAAAAGCACCATTGTGAAGCAGATGAAGTAAGTCCCTGTGGCATTGGGATTTGTACTTTTATTAAGCGTAATTTTTTAAATGAATTTTATTACCTTGTTCACTTCACATCACTCTCCAGGCCCGGTTTTTAATTCGTACACACACACACGCGCGTCCCTGAATTTGACTCCCCTCTCCCAGGCCCTGCGTTGGTTCTGGGTCCTCCACCCCAACTCCCGGGGTGGGTGTTTTTTTTTCTCCCCAAGGGGGTGGAGGGAAGGGGAGCGCCTGTAGTTGTATGAATGACAGTGTCCGCCATATTGATCAGAACATCACATTATTGGCATGATTATGGTCATTACTCTTGTTTGTGGGATGTTTCCTGTGTATCGCTGCCTCCATTTCTGTCTCTGTGCCTCTGTTTCATTCTGCATATCTCTCTCTCTCTCTCCTTCCACCCCCCCTCCCCCCACTCCACATCCATAATCCCATTTACCCCTGCTCTTCTCCTGGGGCAGTGATTTTTGAACTTGGCAAAAACATGGAGGGGGGACCCAGCCCGAGGCTGGGGTGGAGTATCAGGTGTCTGCTGTTCATGGATTTGGTGCTGAATTAGAGGCTGTGGTTTCTGCCCCCTCCCCTCAAAAAGACGAAGGTTGGGGGAAGGGGCGTGTGGTAGGGGCAGGGGTGGACTTCCAATCGAATGATACTGGCACAGATATATCCAAGGTAGAGGGGGAAGGTAGGACGCTGGATGTGAGGCTGAATGCCCGCCCCTCGCTGCCCCTTCCTTCTCCCCCACCCTCCCAGCCTTTGCTCTCCTGACACTGGCAGTTTTCGTTCACTCTCTGGTCTTTATCAGTGTAGTTATTTACACTCTGCATCGGCTG
The DNA here is from genome assembly GCF_019320065.1 of Cervus canadensis. NCBI lineage: Eukaryota > Metazoa > Chordata > Mammalia > Artiodactyla > Cervidae > Cervus > Cervus canadensis. Next base: position 41,266,259 of record NC_057403.1, read on the forward strand.
TGTTCCATGTAATCTACCCACAATGCGGATTTCAGGCCCCACTTGCCGCACCACCCCCTTCTGCCTTAGATATCAGTTTCCCCTCCTAATTAACTGGGGGTGGATTTGAGTGATGGTTGAAAATTAAAACAAAATGGGATATTCCTTCCCTTTCACACTTGCTCAGTAAGGAGCCTCGCCCCTCCTTGCTACTCCCAGGCTTGCTTCTTGCCCCATCCACTCCTGGTTAGCAGTTCCTGGTGAGCCCACAGGCAGCTTTGCTTGGGGAGGGGGTGGCTTTAGGAAAAGGGTGCGCGCCTCGGGCCTCCTGGCCCTGCTGCCTCCGTTGTCTTGTTAGTTGTGGACGGAGGAGTTAAGACCGTTTAGCGAGGATCCACGTCGCTTTGCTGTGACACCTTCATGCACACACAGCTCCTAATTAGGGGTTGCTGTGCAGTAAACAAAAATGATTATTTTTCAACTTGACAGAATAGCCGAAGTAATTGCATCCCGTAGGAAAACAATGGAAAATAAAAACCCCTTTCGCAGAAAGGTGGGTGGGAGACGAAGCATGCTTGCGATTTCAAAACCAATATGCAAAAAATCTTGCATGTGTAACAGGCATGACAAGCGGGTTCTAGGCGGCGCCATGATGGTAGGGAGTAGCGACTCGGAGACAATTTCTCCCGTCGGCTTGACATGTTCTTATTTTTGTTCTAGAGCTCCCTGGGGCTTTCTTTGCAGAGGTCCCTCGGCTTGCCGCACCCCACTGAGCCACGGGTAATTTGGCCTGGGGCTTCTTTGGAGCTTGTGCAACCCAAATGGATGGGGAGGCGGGGCCTGGGGAATTGCTCTTTGCAACAAGGTGCATATTGCATCTGCCAGGAGCTCTTGCAGGTCGGTAAATGCAAGCAGCACCACACCTTTCTCCCAGCGGGGGACGTTTCAAAACTTCAGAACTCTGTAATCTGCAGTGGCCGGCTTGAAGCCGGGTAGAAGCCCCAGCCACCGGAGCGGGGTGAGGTTTCAGGCGCTGCTAGTGGTGGACAGCGCCCAGCCGAGGCCGGAAAAGTCGATGAGGCTCAGCTCGATGGCGCTCGGCTCGGCTCGGCGCAGTCTGGGCGCGGGGCTCGGAGGGACTCGGCAGTGTTCGGAACCGAACCGGGGCCTTGGCGAAGAGAGCCGAGCTTTTTCGACGAGGGGACCGAAGGCTTTCGGAAGCACTCGGGTGAAGGGAGTGGGGATGAAATGCGGGGTAGGCTCCAGTCTGGAAATTAACTTTGCATCTGCCAAAGCAACTCCTTACCTGCTTTTCCTGAACAAGCCCCATAAACTAGGCTGATTTAATAAGAAGTGTAGAAATATATACCGAGTACCCCTGAAGGGTACCTTTCCTTTTTTATTCAAAGAGAGCCACGCTTTCCAAGGAGATAGGTGTGCCATTTTAGAATGAAAATTCCTGATTGTGTAATGAAGGCTGTATTTAGACTTCCCCGGAAAAGTCTTAAGGAATTTATAGTTGGTTACACTGAGGAGGGAGAGGAAAAAAAGTTTTTAAAAATCAAGCGTTAGGTGTTTCGGATGGTTAAATCAGACGACCTGGCACTTTTTCTCTTTTCCCTGCACTCCCCCCTTCCCCTGCCCCGCCCCAGCCCCATCACCCCACAGGACGCCTTTTTGGAGAAAGATATCAGACAAAGTTGAGATTTTTGTAGGTAAAACTGTGAGTATATTTTCTAAAATACATCAGTTCTGTCTAGAAAGTGAGCTGAGTTTGCTCACAAAAGGTCAGTCAGAAAGATTTCTGGCCCATGTAAATTTTGCAGCTAGGGTCCCTGCGTCCTGTCCTGCTGAAGCATTCATGAATGGCTGCTCTTCCTATGAGTCCTCCAGCTGGGCTTGAAATAAATCAGATCAGGGCCTTGTGCCAAGCTGGATGCAGAACTTGTTTTATTAACCACAAAATGTGGGATTGGTGTCACTGTATCCTAGTGACAAATTCCTGTGAGTCCTCCCTCGAAGAGGTGATTTTCCAGATCACCACTTGGCTGAGCATCAGTTGAGTCAGGAGAACTGTACTGTTCTCTGGGTGGGGCTGGCCCTGAAAATCTAGGTGGCGTTTACAGAACGCAATTTTGGACTTGCCTGGACAACACAGTGGGTGACCAACCTATCAGACCATACTTAGGAGTTAATAAGGATGCTGTTTTATTTCACCTGGGCAAATGCAATTAGCACGCTCTCTGTGGGTGATGTCCTGTGAAAACTTGATGACTTCCTAACAGGGACTAGGGTTTAATGGCTCAGCCTTTTGCATTGAGAAGAAGACTATTGATAGGGAAACATCTCTAGATCCTTTGAAGTCAGCATTTCCAAAAGAGCAGAGAGCCACTCCATTCGGCCTACCTTCTTATCCATGTTATGGCATGCTGATTATAAGAAGGACGAGACTTCCATGTATGCCCCTACTAACTGAAATTATACGGAAAAGCCTGGCTGGCAGATGCTGCTTAGAACAAAGTGTTAACACCCGTATCAGCCTAGGATATCAGTGCAGGGAGACTGATCTTTGAAATTCTTTTGCCTGACACATCTTGCAGTGGGAAATGTGCATCTACCAAGAGATGCCACAGGTTAGATTGTCATTGAAAACCCTGATTCCTAATACTTTCTTAAAATTTTCATTTGAACATAGCTTGCTAGGTCACCCCCCCCCCCGCCCCTTTCATGTGTGGGCTTCTCTGGTAACTTCGCTGGTAAAGAATCCGCCTGCAATGCAAGAGACTCGGGTTTGATTCCAGGGTCAGGAAGATCCCCTGGAGAAGGGATAGGCTCCCCACTCCAGTATTCTTGAGCTTCCCTGGTGGCTCAGATGGTAAAGAATCTGCCTGCATTGTGGGAGACCTGGGTTTGATCCCTGGGTTGGGAAGATCCCCTGGAGAAGGGCATAGCAATCCACTCCAGTATTCTTGCTTGGAGGATCCCCGTGGACAGAGGAGCCTGGCAGGCTGCTGTCCATGGGGTCACAAAGAGTCAAGCAGGACTGAGCGACTAAGCACCGCAGAACACATGTGATTGTGAACTAGTATTTGGTAGTTCTCTGTCAGATAATCCAGAACATTTCCGTCCTGAGAAATAAGCAGTGATCATTGAGACAGCAAAATATAATTTACACAAACCATGAGTAATCAGTGACTTTTGTGTGTGCAGCATTTTAAATTATTTTGCTAACAAGCAAACAAGGAGGCCGTGACCTCACCTGTGATACAGCCTCGGCATTTTTGCAGTCAGGGGACTTTTATTGAGACTAATCAAAGTTTTAACAATAAGTGTTAACTTTAGTTAGTCACCAAACCCTCCCAAAGAACTCTCTCAGGGCGTTATATGTAGAATCAACATAATCCCTTTAAGCGACTTCCCATTCTGAACAAATAGTGACAACTACTTGGACTGTCTACCTGATGAAAATGTAAAATGAACCATGAAGTTGCTGCGGGCACCACAGTTTGTCCTCATTTGAGGTGTTGAGTTTTCTTTGTTGTCTCCGGAGCATTTAGTGTATTTTTAGGGAGCTAGAGAGTCCAAAGGTGGCGATGAGGCGTGGCTTGCTAGCTGGTAAGCTGTATGTAGATGAATGCGGTAAAGTGGGACACTTTGGATGTGTGTTCTTTTCCAGGGTGCTTGCTCAGTGCCATTAGGAAATCAAAACTTATGGATTTGCCTGGTAAAGACGTCATTGCTCATACAAATAGCCCAGCCCTTCCAGTAGGGAACAATTCTGAGGACAGACCCTACCAGACAGGGAAGGCGATTTTAAGATTGCCAAAAGCTGGTAGTTTCCTCCTACCAGCTGACTCTGACTTTGTGATTAGGGTGTTGATTGTTTGGCTTGGGTTCAGGGCAAGCCTGTGTTCATTCAACACACTGCTGTTTGGCACCTCCTATGTCGCAGGCGTGAGTGGAGATGAGTAGCAACTTGGAACCATTACTCGGTAAAAGTACAGTGGTCTGGAAGGGCGTTTCCTGCACATCCCCAACGGGTCCCATGTTGAGGCAGCGTTCCCCTGAGAGCTGCTCTTCTAGATCTGTGGACTTGTTTCTGCAATCATCTCTGTGGCTGCTCTGCTTGCCCTCCCCTTCCTCCTGTCTCCATGTTTATCCAAATGGATGCACCTTGCTCTCTGGAGACATTGTGAGCGCAAACAGAATGTCAGATCAAGTAGCAGAAGCATTCTCTTTTGCTGATGGATGGTGCTCTCTTCCTCCTTACTGTTCACTGAGCTGTAAACGCCAACAGACCTTCCTGCCAGAAGAGTAGCCCACAGTCCACCTGATATCCTCAGGAATCAGCTGTGGAATTCTTGAACCTCTGTCACCTGTCACGGATTCTGAAATTGAACCTGTGTGCTTATTGAAAGGGTGTTGCTGATGAGATTAAATGGATGAAACTTCATACAAGATTGACAAGACTCCAGAGAAATCCAGAATTTCTAGTCTCTATTATAGGGCTAGATTAGGTTTATAGTGCCCAGAATTAGAGGACTGTTTCTGTTTTTCTTTTTAAGCACTTGGAGCGTCCCAGATTATATTGTGCATCTTAGCCACACCTGCTAAAGATAGGACAGGATCACTTACATTTTTCAGTGGCTCACAGTGCCCTGTCTCTGTTAACACTGGAGATTTAATATGAGCAGAGGAAGGTCTTATTTTTCTGATGTATGTTCCATCCATCTAATTCAGGGACTTGGTTCCCTCTCTCCGAGGTGTTCTCAGTCTCACATTCCTTAGAAATTTAAACAGACCATGATCACAAGAGCACATTTTGATCCAAAAGACAGTAGACAAACTGCGAGATGATTTCAAACTGAAAAAAAAAATTTTTTTGAAAGGATTACTCCAAAATTTGACACTAGCAAAGAACAAATTTTGATTTTGAAAAAATTTTTTTTTCAATTTTTGAATATATTTAAACATGTACTACAATGGATTTTAAAATGGCTAGCAGATGCTATACGAAGAGCACTTCACCTCACTTTATTGATTGCATTGCCATAAAAAGCTTGAAAGTGCTCAAACTCCATTCTAAGAATTTATTCCAACCAGTATCACATTCTTATTTTATTTTGTGTCTCTCATTCATGCACAATAGTGGATAGAAAAGAAATCGCCTGAGAAATGGCAGGAGGAAGGGGCAGTGGCCTTCTGCTGGCTCAAAGAGATAGGTGAGGTTCCTGTTGAGAGAAGTGGTTTAGCTTGTTTTTAAAACTGAGAGGTGGTTAGCAGCTTGGAGTCTGTAACCAGGCTGCTTGACTTCATATCTTGACTCTACCACTCACTAGATGCCTGCTCTTAAACAAGTACTTCAGTTTTTGTGCCTTACTTTTCTTACGTATGAAATGGGGTGGACAGTAAAAATAACTAACAGGGTTGTGAGCATTAAGGGATGTAATATATGAAATGACCTTATAACAGTTTTCTAGAAATCATTTTACAGATGTCAGCTACAGTTTTGATTCCTTTGATTGATTAGTGGGTGTTCCCTTCCCATATGGAATTCTCAAGGATGTGGGCCATAGCTTGCCGGAGAGCCAGAAGGGGGGCGCTGTGGTTCACGCTCAGGTCTTTTTCCCCTTGCCTGCTCTGCAGCATCAGTTATATAACTAACTGTGTTGTCATAAGTGATGTGACATTTTTGATGGCGCAGCTGCTTCAGCCCAGGAGGCTGGAGTGATGTGACAGAGAGTGGGGGAGAGCACTGGACCAGGAGTCGAGACAAGTCGCTCTGCTCCTGCTTCTCTGGGGGCCCCGTTTCATGGAGTAGTTGGCCCAGGGCTGCCCCAAGCTCCTTTTCTGTTCTAAGTGGTCAAGGAAACTGGGAATTACCTTCAAGTTCAGGGTCTTGAGGTCTTTGATGCAAGGTTCTAAACATAGAAGAATCAATTCTGGCTCCCTCCTGAGAGGGGGTTGGGGGTACCCATGAAAGCTCTCTTAAGGCTAAGTTAATTGCAGAATAGCAACCTCAACCACAAAGCTTTGTCAGCCAGGAAAGTCAGAGTCCTGAAAGGCATTTAGAGAAAACCACCTCTAACCAAACTCTTCATGCAGACATGCTTCTCAAACCAAAGAGGAGGATCTGAAAGTATCCTGTGATTGAGAAACAAGATGTTTCTGGGAGGAGGGACCCAGTGACATGTTAGAGGAAGAAGTGGTTTGTCTGTGGCTTCCAGGATGCTTAGCAATAGAGACAGCCCTGGCTTCTACCCGAGATGGGATGGCTGCATAGACAAGAAGGAACCTGCCCAAGTTCAGGTGCCCAAGCTCTATGAACTTGGGGGATTTGCAGAAGGGGTAAAGAGGAGGATCCGGAGGGCTGTGTTTTAATTTTGGTTCGTTCTCTAACTTGACTTTGGGCAAGTCATTGAGCCACTCTGAGTCTTCCTGTTCATCTCTTCCTTAGAACATGGGCTAGAATTCCTCAGGCCTCTTTCAGGTTTCTAGCTCAGTAACTGCAAAGAGAAATCTAGAAGCCTGAAATGCAGGGGGAGAACGGTGGGAGTATTTACCACCCACAGCTTTTTATCTGCGGAGCCATCTTTAGTTCTAATTTTCTTTACGGAAAAGAGGAAAAACATTGTGCTTTTCATAGCACCAAAAAAATTAAAGTAAAATAAAATCCTGCAAGGCTAATAGTCAGTACCCTGATTTTGTCCCCCTGCTCACTTGATTTCTCAACCAAGAATGGAGAAAAGGGGGGTAATATATATAAGGATAGAGCTCCATGGCCAAGAATTTACCCTCGATTCTCTGCTGATGGCTTGACCAGCAGATAGGTTTTCTGTGGAAAATTGTTACTTATAGGAACAACTTTCCCATGCTGTAAGATCAGCCTGGGCCACCTTCCTTCAGAATTGTAGAGCGCTAATATTTATTGCACATTAATTAGATGTTTGTGTGTCTGTCTCCCTTCCTAGTCTGGGTGGCCCCTCCCTCCCAGAGCTCCCTAAAAGAAGGAATGGTGACTTATTTTTGCTCACCACACAGCACTGAGCCCAATGTCTGGCACAAAAGAGTTGCTTAATAAATGTTAATTGAAGAAAGAGAAAGAACTGAGGCATGCAAAGAATGCAGACTCATTTCTACATAGGACTGAATAATAGTGTTGAAAGCCTTTGGTCTGAAACTGTGTTCATCAGTTTTAGTCCCATCTGTTATCTTCATTTGTTTCTTCTCATCAACCCATGAGGAAATAGTCATCAATCCCATCTTACAGATGAGAAAGCGAGGCACAGAGAAGCTAGGTGACTTACTCAAGGTCACACAGCTTAGTAGGTGACAGCAATATGTTAAGATCATGATTTGTCTAACTCCAAAACCTGTATCCATTCCGTTCTAACCCTGCCCAGCTGTTACTAGATCACCACTTGTGTGGGCAATAGAGAGCTGGCAGTCTGGGACCCAGTACCATCAGCAAACGGGATGGCACAAGCCTTGGTTGAGGTCAGTGGTTGAGAGAAGAGCAAGTGCTTGGTTGGTGCTGGGTCCCTTCTGGAGGTGGTGGTCACCATCGTGTATCACATGGATTCTTAGTGTTCCCTAACCACCGTCTGGACAGCTCCTGAAATAATTTCCATTCCAGCCTCAGAAGTGTGGGCCATTAGTAGGTGACAGCAGAGAGGAACTGCCACTGAAGGCTCTGACTCTGGTGGAAGGAAGTGGTCAGAGAAGAGAGAAAGAGGATAATAGGATATCCATCCATCCATCTGCTCACCCATGAGCATTTACTGAGCACCTGGTTTGAGTTAGACATATATATGGAGGTCTGGAGGAAGGTCTTAGTCCCTGCTCTTGTGGAACGCAGCCTAAAGGGAGATACATGTAAAAGACCCTTCTACTTCAGAGCAGGAAGTGTCATGAGGCTGTGGGAGAACAGAGGGTACCTTCTCTAGGCGGGAAGTTCAGGGACATTGGCCAAGAGAAATGACACGTGGGCTCAGTCTTAACAATGAGTGGTAGTTAGCAGGTGGAGGATAGGAATGCTAGGCAGATGGACCAGCATGTAAAAAGGCATTGAGCTATGTCACCACATGGAACATGTTGGGAATGTGAAATAATTTGGTTTGATTAGAGCACCATATATAAAAGGGGTGTCAAGAGATGGAGGATGAAAGATGAGACAGAACTGTCATGAAGTTCCTTGTACCAAGGACTTTGGATTTTATTCTGAATATAATGAGATGCCACCAAAGGGTCCTTTTTTTTTTTTTAAATTGAAGTTTAACTGACATGACATTATACTAGTTTCAACTATACAGTGAAATGATTCAGTATTTGTATGTAATGCAAAATGATCACCACAGTAAGTCTACTTAACATCCATCATCACCATGCAGAGTTAGGTTTCTGTTTTTTTTTTACCTTGTGATGAGAACTTTCAAGAACCAGAGGGTTTTAAGGAAATGGGTGGCAGGATGACTTTGCGCATTAGAAAGATCACCTGTGTGACTGGAAGGAGTCAGGTTCTAAGGTTGGGAGACCAGATGGAAAGTTATTTCTGTGACTGTGATCCAGGAGGGAAAAGTTTAAGGACTAAACTAAAGCAGTGGTAGCAGGAGGTGAGAAAAGGAGACAGATTTAAGAGCTATTTGCACAGTGGAATAATTGAATTTTTTTGGATGATCAATTGGAATGGTATTGAGGGGGCTGTACGTTTTAAAGGCTGTACACAAAAATGAGCCCAGGATTCCTGGCTTGGGCCACTGGTGAGATGGTAGTGCCAATCCCTGAGATGGAGAAATGGAGGAGGAAGAGGGAAGGTTCGGGGAGAAAAATGCTGACTTATTTGGTCATGTCGATGATTCTTGTGGATAGGCTAAGTGGAGATCCCTGGCAGGCAGGCGGTTGGATGGTGGATGAGGAAAAAGGGTGCACCTGAGGAGAAGGGTCAGTTTGGAATTCTGTGGCGCTTGCGGGCAGTGAGAGCCACGGGGGCTGGGAATCTCAGCCCGCTGAGTGAGAGAGGGAGAGAAGGCAGAGGATGAGCACACGCCTTCCCCCCGACACAGTTCCAGAAACGGAGGATCATCTAGGGAGAGGAGCCTGTGATGGAAAGCAGGAAGGAAAGAGCCAAGAGATGGAAAAGAAAAACCAAGATAAAGCAGTATCGTGGGAGCCAAGGAAGAAAAAAATTTCAAAAAGGCAAGGAAGTAGTTGAGTCAGATACTGCAACAGTCAAATACGAGGAAGACTGGTAGATGCCCTCTGGGTCTGGAAAGTTGGCAGTGACCGTGGCAAGAACAGTTTCAATAGAATCGTGGGAGAAAAGCCAAAATGCAGTGGGGTTAAGCAAGTGGGACTGAGGAAGTTAAGGCCAGAAACAGTCTCCTGGAAAAGAAATTGGAGCTATAGAAGGAAAGGCAGAGACAGAAGGGAGGACAGAGGTAGTGGGGCTCGGGGAGGGTTTATTTGACTTCATTTGGCTCCCGTGGAGGAACTTGGATCCACTGAGAAACCATAAAGAAAGAGCCCAGACTGAGGGGGATGTGGAAGGTAGAGGAAGGGGGAAGTGGTAGAAGGAGCAGAGCCCAGAGAGGATGGTCAGGCAGGAAGTGCAGAGTCAGGATGAGCAACTTGGTCTGAACATGAGCGCGCATCCATCTCCTCAGACTGACAGATCATAAGCACGAGGAGTGTATACAGAAATTTGGGGATGGGATGGTGGGTACAAAAAGTTGGAGTTCCTGCCTTGTCATTTATTTTTCTCTGTAAGGTAGGGAGAATTAAAAAGCAGCTGTGCTTATTTAACAAACACCAAAGACTGGTGATGTCTGTTCAAACCACTGATTTGTTCATTTACTCAATATTTATCCAGCACTGGTTGTGTGTTAGGCACTGTTTTAGGTGCTTGGAGATTTGGTAGTGAGCAAGTCTGCCCCAGGGGAATCAGGCCACCACTTCACAAACAAATAATTGGACATAGTAATTGCAGACTGTGAAATTTTTCTGGAGTCACACCTTTGAGTGAGGCCTTAAACTGTTCACCTAGGGATCCAATTCCTGCCCTCAGAGAGTTGGAGGAGACAAATCAGTGCACAGAAGAGGCAGAAGTGGAGTTTGATTCAGACAAGGGCTCAGGATGAAGCCTGGAGGCACCAGATACAGAAATGAGAGCCGCTATCACTGCTGATAGAAAAGGGCATGTGACCAGACCTTCACAAAATCCCATACCCCTGGCCCAGAGGATGGGGTGTGACCCAGTCCAGGTTAGCCAGAGTCCTTCTCCGGGATTTTACAGCCCTTGTGAGATAGGGGCTCTTCCTCTGGGGCCCCAGCAAGGTCCTCACCGGCTTGAACTGATGGTAGCCCGGAGCTATCTGCGGCCATGTTTCCACATTTGCATTACTCTCTGCAGAAAGGAAGCTTACCTATTGTGGGAGAGACTTCAGGATATGGGGGAATGGAGAGGAAAGAGAAAAGGAGAGAGGGGAAGCCAGAAAGACATTTGACTATTATTATTGCAGTCTCTGAAGCTGGCTCTATGCACCAGACAGTTATGTGAACCAGTAAATCCCTTCTTCTTTACAGAAACTAATTTGAGCTGGAATCCTCTCCTTTACAACCAAAATCATTTTGAAAATGGATAAGGCCTTCCAGGAAGACGAAACAGTATGAGCTAGCGCACAAAAGCACAGCCCATACATGCAGGCTGCCGTCCTGGGGGGGAGGGGGCAGCCCTGTGTGACTGCAATTGGGGTTGGGGGGATGTGAGGAGAAGTGTGTAAAGGATGAGTGGAACTGGGTTGTAGGCTTCACTGCGCATTTGGCTTCAGGGTACACTGAATCTATGGTAGGGACACTAACCTCCTCCCTACATGGTAGGGCAGTAGGGTGCCAAGTTGGGAGAGCTTGAAGAGGGAGACCAGAGAAGAGGCTTAAGAGCAGAGAGAAAAATTCTGTAGTCTTCACCAGAGGAGTCTGCACCAGTCTTCTCGCTAGGAGAGGCAATGAGGAATTGGGTGTGGGAGAGATTTTGGCAGAATAGTTGAGACCTGGTGTCCAGTTGAACATGGGGAGAGAAGAGTAGGTCAGAGGAGTCCCCCCAGTTTGGAACCTGGGTGATGGAACTTAGTTATGCCTTCAAGTTAGGAGGCATAGGAGCAGGGAGGGAAGTGGTAGGAGGAAGATGGCAAGTCAGACCACCGGTACGAAATTTAGGTCCTTCCCAGATGACTTTTTTGTTCACAGTTTTCTTGGGGAAGTCATTCTGCCATTTAGAAGAGAGGTCAGGGCTAGAAGGAGAATGGGGCTGGGCTGCCCTGCGTGGTAAGACCATGAGAGTCAGTGGGTGTAGTGTCCCTGGAGAGAGTCTGCAGATGGAGAGAAGGGCTCTCAGGGAAGGAGCCTCCCCTATTGTGGAGGTGAAGCCTTTGATAGACGCAGAGGTAGCTCACCTGGGAAAAGGGGCTGGAGGTCAGAGGAACGCAAGGAGACCATGCAATGTGTGCTGAGGGAAGTTCTGTGTGGTGTGTTCTGTTCATGGCATTGCCCCATTAGATGAGGACTGAGAACAGACCATTGTATTGGGTGAGTCAAAAAATTCGCTTTGAGTTTTTCCATAAGATGTAAAGGAAAAAAACCTGATTGAACTTTTTGGCCAACCCAGAATTTGGTGATTGAGGCTATTACTGGCCTTGGAAAGAGCACTTTCAGTGGAGGGGAAGGGATAAGCGTGACATTGAAATAACATTTTTGGGTAGAGATAAGGCTGAGCTGGGATTAAAGACGAGATGGACCCCAGGTCTGTCCCTCTTTGGCTTGGTGGCCTCAGGCAAGTTCCTTCACGTCTCTGGGAGTTAGTACCTTCATATATAAAATTAGGAAACTGGGGCTTCCCTGCTGGTCCAGTGGTTAAGAAACCACCTTGCAATGTGAGGGACGTGGGTTTGATCCCTTGACTGGGAAGATCCCACATGCTGAGGAGCAGCTAAGCCTGTGCACAACAGCCATGGAGCCTGTGCTCTGGATCCTGGGAGCCACAACACCTGAGCCCACAAGCCACAAGTGCTGAAGCCTGAGCACCCTAGATAAGAGCCTGTGCTCTGCAACAAGAGAAGCCACCGCAGTGAGACGCCCGCGCACCGCAGCTGCAGAGTAGCCCCCGGTTGCCGCAACTAGAGAAAGCCCATGCAGAGCAATGAAGACCCAGAGCAGCCAAAACATAAGTAAATCTTTAAAAAATAATAAAATTAGGAAACTGGATGGAATGATCTATAAGCTTCTGCTCAAGTCTTGAGGTCATAATTTAAATTTTGCTGTCCAGCAGAACAGATGTTCTTGTGGTGAGGAATTCCCCGCCTTCTCCCTTGGCCACCCTCCACTGAGATAATAAATTATAACGAAATCAAGCTCTCAGAACTGCAGTGCTAATTGAGAACGAAAACTGGGACATCAGCTCAGGGAACTGTGGACACCAGGGCATGTTGCATCCACGTGTGCACTCCACTGAGAGTGTGGGGCCCTGTGAGGCAGGAATTCGTCCCGTAATACGGTCAGGGTTTGTAGGACCAGGGTCCTGTGAGGCTTTTCCAAGGGGGAGAGAGTAAGAATAACTCCTGGGGTCCCCGTCTCTTTGAATGCACATGGGTGGGAGAAAAAAGGACCATGAGTCTGAGCTGGCTTTGAGGGGGAGTTCCAGCCAGGTGGGCAAAGAGGAGTTGGAGGGACCCCAGCCTCAGGAGAGGAACAAGCCCGAGGGCACCAGAGGGTCAGAATGGGCGAGGCCTGGCTCTGTGTCCGGGCACTTTGTGACTTCATCACTGGCGACTTTGGGGAAAGGATGGTAGAATGGCCGTAGGGAGACCCTGGTTTGGAGTCGTGGCCAGCCCTCCTACCAGACATAAAGCCTGATTCCTCTTTGAATCTTCTTATAGTTTCAGTCACACAGACCTCACCAGTCCCTATTTCTTCAGCACACGTGTGTTCATTCTATGAATACCAATGGAAGACCAATCATGGGTTGGCGTTTTCTAAGTTTCTAAGAACGGAGCTCTTAACTCAATAAAACCGCCAATCTCCCTGTCTTTAAGGATCTTTCAACTTTAAAGAAGGGGGATAGACAAGTAAGTGAATAAGCAAGGTTGTTTCATGTAGTGATATGTTCCAGTAGAAGAAGCTGGGTTTGAACAGTGGGGAGTGGTTAGAGGAGATGAGGGAAAGACAGTTGGTCAGGAAAGAGCTGAGGAAGAGGGAAGAGCAGATACAAAGGTCCTGGGGCAGAAATGAGCAAAAAGGCAGCCAGGGAGGCTGGACCACAGGGAAGAAAAAGTGGCGCAAAATGGGATTAAAGAAGCCGAGAGGAACCACCGCGCAACCTAGGGAGAAGCATTTGGGTTTCAGAATGCTCTGGGGGCCTTAAAACATGGGACAACTTGACATGATGTACATATTTTAAAAAGTTCCTCTGCATTCTGGAAAAAGCAAAACCATAGGGACAGAAATCACATCAGTGGTTTCTAGGGATAATAGGAGAAAAGAGAGAAAGATTGACTATGAGGGGAAACAAGGGAACTTTTGGAGGTGAGAGAAAATATTCTCCCTCTTAATTGTTGGTTACACAATTGTATATGTTTACCAAAACTCATTAAACTATCTACCCCAAAACAGTGAATTTACTGTAAGTAAGTTATGCTTCAGTAAATCTGACTTGTGAAATGTCCATTTTTTTTTTGAGGGAGGTGGGAGGGGGGGATTGGGATGCGGAATACATGTAAATCCATGGCTGATTCATGTCAATGTATGACAAAAACTACTACAATATTGTAAAGTAATTAGCCTCCAACTAATAAAAATAAATGGAAAAAAAAAAAAGAAATGTCCTTTTTTTAAGGAAGCCACCGGCTGTGCAGTGGTTAGGATTCTGTACTTCCACTGCAGGGGGCATGGGTTTAATCCCTGGTCAGGGAACTAAGATCTGGCATGCCACACAGCACAGTTAAAAAAAAAAATTATTAATTAAGGGGGAAAAAAAAGAATTGCAGTAAGCTGTAACAAAATCCATCTGGCTGCATTGCTATGTGGCTGTTGAACAACAAAGCCAGCCTCGCACAGCGGAAGCAGTACACCCACTGCTGGCCTTACAATTGAGCCTGTATTGTGTGCTATTCCTGAAGGCTTCCTTAAGTCAGTTTATTGGTGTGTGTTCCTAGTTTTCTTGTTCACATAGCTTTCCTTCAGAACTGACTTGAAAGCTCAGTGTGGGTGGAAAGCATCTGCTGCTTTTCTGTGGGCCCATGGTAAATGCTTACTACCCATTACATTCCTCACCTTTGAGTGGTGCTCTAGGCTGCTTCTACACTCGCTATTTGAGCCTTACTTAACAACAGTCTTGTCAGGCTGCACAGACACTCCCGTATCCCCATTTTACAGATGAAAAAACTGAGGTGAAAGTATAGCACTATCAGGAAAGCATGAATTTTGGAGATCTTGGCTTTGCCGTTTGTTGGCAGTCATGTGCCTTGGGGGAAATTATTTAATCTCTCTGAACCTTAGTGTCCAAATCATTAAAAAGAGATTAAAAAAAAATTAAGCTCATTGCAGATATACTGTGAGGATTAAATGCAGCAACACAGCTAAAAGCATTTAGCATAATGTTGAAGTTCCTTAGATGATCGTAGTATTTTTACCATCAGTGAGAGAGGTGAGGCGAGAGATCCCACATAGGCCATCAGTGAGTGTGTGCTCAGTTGTGTCCGACTCTGCAACCCCATGGACTGAAGCTCGCCAGGCTCCTCTGTCCATGGGATTTTCCAGGCAAGAATACTGGAGCTGGTTGTCATTTCCTACTCTACGGTGTCTTCTTGACCCAGGGATCAAACCTGAGTCTCTGGTGTCTCCTTCATTGGCAGGTGATTCTTTACCACCAGTGCCTCGTGAAAAAAGTGATTTATTTAAGATGATGTGGCCAGTACACGATAGAACTAGAGCCTGGTTTTTCTCACTTCAGGTGTGCCTCTCCTTCCGTCACATTAGTACGTTCTTCCTGGTTTTTAGTTGGTTTGTCCAGAGCTAACTGGACAAATTTATTTTTTATTTATTAAATTTATTTTTTTAATTGGTGGAAAATTAGTTTACAATTTTGTGTTGGTTTCAGCCATAGAACACTCGAATCAGTCATAATTAAATGTTTATCCCTTCTTTCCCTCCCTTCCCCCTATCCTACCCCTCTAGGTCAATATAGAGTGCCAGACTGGACTTCCTGTGTTATTTAGCAACTTGCCACTATTTTACACATGATAACATATACATGTCAGTGCTACTTTCTCAGTCCATCCTACCCTCATCTTCCCCCACTGTGTCCACAAGTTTGTTCTTGACTAGGTTCATCAGTACCATTTTTCTAGATTCCATATATATGTGTTAATATACAATACTTGTTTTTCTCTTTCTGACTTACTTCACTCTGAATAAGAGGCTTTAGGTTCATCCACCTCACTTCAACTGACTCAAATTTGTACCTTTTTAATGACTGAGTAATATTCCACTGTATAAATGTACCACAACTTCCTTACCCATTCATCTGCTGATGGGCATCTAGGTTGCTTCCACATCCTGGTTATTATAAATATTGTTGCAGTGAACACTGGCATGCATGTGTCTCTTAGAATTATGGTTTTCTCATGGTGTATGCCCAGAAGTGGGGTTGTAGGATCATATGGTAGATTTATTCCTAGTTTTTACAGGAATCTCCACATTGTTTCCATAATGGCTGTATCAGGTTACATTCCCACCAACAGTGAAGGAGGGAGCTAATTAGTTTTTTACTAACACAGATCCTTTAGTGCAGTCATTGGTTAAGTTAGAAAATATTTATTGAGCACGCACCGCATGCTCCACATATGCACGGCTGCAGTGGTGAAACAAGACAGGCTCCATGGTTGCCCTTGAGGGCAGAGATGCCCTTAAGTTCATTGACATCACAGCCAGCTGAGAGGTGAAGGATGCTAAGGAGCACCTCAGTAGGTTTGGAGTATGGAAAGACTTCTAGAGGATGTAATGTTGAATTTCTTTCTTTCTTTTTTTTTTTAGCGAAAACACTTTTGTCATGTCATAGATCAATACATATGTAAAATATGCATTAATTTTTCATGTTTAATAGGCATCTTCAAAGCATGTACTCATGTAAAGAAGATCCCCAAATATACCTACTCAATCATAGCTCTCTCTCCCTCACTTCCCACTGCCTTGATTTTCATGATGTTTCCTTGCTTTTCTGTATAGTTTGTCACCCGTACATGCATCTTATCGTAAAGTTTATTCTTATCTGCTTTTGACGTAGTCGGAATCCTACTGTTATGTATTAAGTTGTAGCTTTCCTTCAACATTGTGTTTGTAATGTTTACTCAAGTTGTTATACATAGCTGTCGTTCATTTTTATTGCTGCGTAGCCTTTTTCTCCCAAATAGTTATAATTTTTCTATGTAGCATTCACAAATACTTGGGTATACTCATGAATTTGCCAGATATTATTCAGTTCACTGCTGTACAACATGTACCATTATATACCAGCTCTGAACCCTGCAGGTTGTTTATCCATTCTACTGTTGATGTGCCTTTGGGTTATTTTGAGTTTGGGGCAATTGTGAAGGATGCTGCTATGAATACCCATGTAGATTTAGATCCTGAGACACCTACATTTGTAAATGGTTATTTGAACTGGAATTGCTGGGAATCTTCAGCTGTATTAGATAATGCCACAGTGGTTTCCATAGTGGCTATTCCATTTTACACTTGCACTAGCAGAGAGAATTCCTGTTCTAAATCCTTGCCAATATTTGGTATTGTCAAACTTTTACATTTTTTGCCTAATTGATAGTATTTCATTGTGGTTTTACTTTACATGCTCTACTAATGAGGTTGAACAGCTTTTCATATATTTATTGGACATTGGATTTCCTTTTCTGTGAGGCATCTATTCTGTTTCTTTTTTAAAATATTAGGTTGTATTTTTCTCATTAATTTCTAGGAGTTCTTTGTATGTTCTGGATAGTAGTCCTTTTCCAGTTTTATTCATGTAAATATCATCTCCCTTTGTCCTTTCACTTTGTTAATGATGTATTATGATTTTTTAAAAAGCTTCTTTTTAAAAATGACATTTATTTTTGGCTGTGCTAGGTCTTCACTGTTACATGGGCTTTTCTCTAGTTGCAGCGAGCAGGCTTCTCATTGTGGTGGCTTCTCTTGTTGCAGAGCGTGAGCTCAGTAGTTGAGGCTCCTGGGCTCTAGAGCCCAGGCTCAATAGCTGTGGTGCATGGGCTTAGTTGCTCCTGGGGATTTGGGATCTTCCTGGATCATGGATCAAACCTGTGTCTCTTCCACAGGCAGGTGGATTCTTAACCACTGAGCTCCTAGGGCTCAGTGGTAAAAGAAGAAGCCTCAAAGTTCTTATTTTTAATGTTAGATTTTTCAGTCTTCCCCTTTTTGGTTAGTATTTTTTTGTGTCCCATTTAAGAGATCTGTGTTTTACTTAGAGATGACAAAACTTATTCTTTCTCTTCCTCTTCAAAAAGCTTGGAAGCTTTTTCCTTCCATATTTTGGTGCTCAATTCATCTGTAATTGATCCTTGTATGTGGTATAAGATAGGGTTCCAGTTTCATTTTTTTCCCCCTGAATGGATACCCATTTGTCCCAGCACCACTTGTTGAAAAAGAGGTTTTTTTTTCAGTCACTGATCTGTATAACCACCTCTGTCATACGTCCAATGTTTATATACACAGGGACCTGTTTCTTGACTCTCTGTTCCATTCCATCAGACCCTTTATTCTTAGGTCGTTGCCACATTATCTTGATTACTGTAGCTTTATAGCAAGTCTGGATATTTGGTTTGTAAATCCCCCCCACCTTGGTCTTTGTGAGTGGTTTAGCTGTTCTCAGTCCTTTGTGTTTGCATGTAAATGTTAAAATCAATTTATGTAACACACACACACACTGCTTTTGGAATTTTGATTCGTATTTCTTGTTTTCTTTCTATTCTGGGTAGAATTGATATCTTTACATCTTTCGTCCTCCTGATCTATGAGTGTGTTACATTTCACCACTCATTTAGATTATCGTAATTTCTCCTAAAATATTTATAATGTTTCCCATAGAGGGCTTACATACTTTCTGTTAAATTTATAACTAGATACTTGATATTCACAATGGTCTTATAATTGCTCTTTTTTTCATTGTGTTTTTAAAATTTTATTTTTTACTGACACCAATAGTTTATTTTTCTAATTGAGGCACAGTCAGCTTATCACGTTATATTAATCTCAGGTGTGCAACATAATAATTTGACTTTTGTATACATTGTGAAATGATGACAATAAGTCTAGTTAACATTAGTCACCATACATTGTTACAAAAATTCTTTTTTCTTGTGATGAGATCTTTTAAACTCTACTCTCAGTAACTTTCAAATATGCAATAATGAAGTGTTACCAACTCTAGCTACCATGCTGTAGTATACGTCCCAATGACTTATTTATAGTCAGAAGTTTATATCTCTTGTCCCCCTTCACCTGTTTTGTCCACCTGACACCCCCTGCCCCTGGCAACCACCAATCTCTTCTCTGTTATCTATGAGCTTGGTTTGGGGATTTTTTTTTTGAAGAGTCCACATGTAAGTGAGATCATGTAGTATTTGTCACAACACTTAATACTAATTTAACTGCTCCAACATTGTTGGTATTTGTAGGTCTTGACAATAGATTACTTTTTAAATTTAGACACATACTCAATTTTAGGGTTATTATCTAAGTTGATTTTTGCTAAAAACATAGAAAGTTCTGAAGGTTGTTTTCATTAAATATTGTTAGCACCTAGAATCTGTACAGTGTATAGAATATCTAGTTTGTATGCCTCCTCCTTTCTTCCTCTCTCCTTCCCCTCCCTCCTTCCTTTTCTTTTTCCCCTCTCTTCCTCCATCCCTCCCTCCCTCCTTGCTTCCTCTAACATTAGAACTATTTTTCTTATCTTCTCCCCTTTCCTCAGTCCCAGACTCTTCCCGCTCCAGATAGGAATACAGCTCAGCTGACTTGTTTTTAGCAGCAACCATGGCAATTCAGGTCTTTTGACTGGAAAGGCTTCCTTCCTAAGGTGATGGTAGAAGCATTTGAATTGCATTTTGTATCTGTTGCTGGTGTACGGATATAACAGTTGATTTTGTGAATTGATTTTGTATTCATCAACCTTACTTAATTTTTATGTAAATTCTAATGTTTTCTTGTAGACTGTAAGGCCTAGAGAAGGGAGTGACTGTTCGGGTTCCCATGGCTAGCTAATATCAGAGCAAGAATGAGTGTGCTCCCATATCTCCCTTAACTTCTCCAGAGAATATTCACAGGAAGGGCTGGGAGAAGCCAGTTGGTGAGAAGGAAATAGCATTTCTTGAACATTTTATTATTTAAGATGTTTAATAAACATGTTCGGGCTTCCGTGGTGGCTCAGATGGTAAAGAATCTGCCTGCAGTGCAGGAGGCCTGCATTGGATCCCTGGGTCAGGAAGATTCCCTGGAGAAGGAAATGGCAACCCACTCCAGTATTCTTGCCTGGAGAATCCCATGGACAGAGGAGCCTGATGGGCTAATAAGTCCATGGGGTCGCAAAGAATTGGACACGACTGAGGGACTAACCCAGTATACGATCAGCTTAACTCTCACTGGTAGCAGGTTACTGGTCATCCCTATTTTAATTGTTTTTTGTTTGTTTTTTTTTTTTTAATTCGGCTGCGCCTAGTCTTCATTGCGGCATGCAGGATCTTTAGTTGTCGCATGTGGGATCTAATCCCCTGACCAGGGGTAGAATCCGGGCCCCTTGCATTAGGAGCACAGAGTCTTATTTTGACATTGGACCACTCAGAGAAGTCCCTGGTTATCCCCATTTTAGAGCTGAAGAAAGTGAGACTCAGAGGTTATCTGAAAGACTTGTACAGGGTCACACCTTGGTTCATAACTGAGCAGACATTCCAGAGGTGGAGGGGTCCTGTTGCTCTGTCTTGTGATACCAGTTGGCACACCTTCTGCATTCAGGGTGAGAACTCTCTGGGCCTCCTGTCCCTGCCATGCCGTCTTCCAGAGCGCAGCCCTTGGAGATCTGGGCTGCTGCTAATGAGGCTGTCCTAGCATCTTTGGACTCAGGCAGGCCTGCTTTTTTTCAGCTCTTGGGTTACATTCCTACCCAAAGTCCTGAAATCAGTTTCCACCTCTGCCCCGCTACGTAGTTCCCTCTCAACTGAGAAAACGAGTTCACAACTTGTTGGGTTCTAGGAACCAAATTAGGTGTTGCCCTGGGCCTGGTTTCAGTCCTGGCTTGAAAATACGATTGTGGTTTTTATGAGCCTGCTTTGTTATACAGTGAAGTAGAGAGAATTTATGGTTGCAGTCCTTCCCAGCACCCCTGCCCCCAATCTTGCCCATTGGCAGGGGCTGCCTGCAGGCAAGGAGGAGGTTTGCTGTTGCTGGCTGTGCAAAGGAATTGTGCAATGCTCTGTTTGTGAACGCAGCCCAGCGGCGCTGTATTCAGTGTGACAGCTTCCTACTCGGGAACACACGGCCCTTCACAGGGTGACTGTAAATTATGCAACCCCAGAGCTAAACAATGAGGAGTCGTGGGGAAAAGGAAAGGACCAGCTGGATCGTAGCCTGGACCCGAGATGAGAGCGTGCAGACTTCGGCTGCTTGGCGATGGATGGGAGGAAGGTCTTTGGCAATTGAGAAAAGCCAGGAAGTCCTGTCACAGTGCTACTTGTGAAAGCGGGTTTTACTTTGTAAAAAAAAAGTCAATGTTCCTTTCAAGCTCTATTTATCAATTCAGGGAGAGGTTTAGAAACTAGGAGGGACATTTGCAAAAGAAAGTAGTCCTATGGTGTTACCAAAAGTAACTGAATGCTGAACACCATATTTAACCTTTGCCCTGGTCGCCCCAAGTCATCACTTTTTGCTCTTGCTTTGGTGCTAAAAACCAGCAGTGCCCCTGAGGGCAATTGATGGGCAGACTGTTTCCTCCCACCCCCTCCCCACCCCCTGCAAATGGTCCTGGAATATAATTAATTCTGTTTTGATATGCTT
This sequence comes from Cervus canadensis, assembly GCF_019320065.1. Classification (NCBI taxonomy): domain Eukaryota; kingdom Metazoa; phylum Chordata; class Mammalia; order Artiodactyla; family Cervidae; genus Cervus; species Cervus canadensis. The sequence continues at coordinate 41,287,340 of NC_057403.1, forward strand.
TATGTAACTTTTCCATCTCTTCACTTGCTGTCATCTGTCCCTTCTTGCTCTTTCAGCATTCCTACCTCAGATGTTATTTCCCTTTCTTCTTCTACCCTGAATCTGCAGTGGCCTGGAATGAAATGACGAGCTTTGTCACAGTAGTACGTAGGGCAGGAAGAAATAGGATGTAAGTGAGGACCCGAGGAACTCTTGTAGAGTGCTCATGCTGTGGTACCTGGACTTTCTGCTTAAGACATGGGATTAGTATGTAAAAATGAATTGACAACCATGAAATGCTTGACAAATGTATTCGATGGTGACAAGGTTCCTGTTGTACAGTCTGCTGCTCAGAGTTCCTCGTTGTCCTTTGTGGCTCCTGGCGAGGTTTTGACTCACAGAAATTGCTGGACAAATGGCTCCCAGATAAGAGTGATGTACTGTCATTTGTTGTAGCAGATGTTGGCCTGACTTCAGCAGCAAGGAGGCTGATGTGAAGAATCTCTGTAGCAGAAGTGCTCTGCTTGGCCTTTTTCTGTAAAATGGCATGGGTGCCACACAGGGTTCCTGGGGAACCCTCCCCAGTGGTGGTTACCACGGCCATCTGCTCACCTGCGAGAGAACTTAAGGTCTCTCAGCTCAGCCAGGCCAGATGTGTTTGCTACTTTTCTGGTCAAGATCCACACTAGCAATTCTTCCAGGGAAGAGGGAGTGTGAATGCCTATTTTCAGATGTTTGTGGTCTTTGCCCTGAAGTGTGTGAAACTGTTTGGTTAAAAAGCTTTCCACCAACATTATCATTCATTCATGTTTTCACTCTGCAGGTCTTTATTGAGCTCATGCCTTGTAGGGAAGGGGGATAAAGAATGTGGAGGGGTTTTTCAAAGAGGTCAGGAAGGCCACACCAAGAAGATGAAATTGGAGCAAAGACTTGATGGAGGGGAGGGAGCCAGCTGTGTACAATGGGGGAAGAGTGTTGTTCAGTCCAGTTGCTCAGTCATGTCCAACTCTTTGCGACCCCATGGACCTCAGCATGCCAGGCTTCCCTGTCCATCACCAACTCTGGAGCTTGCTCAAACTCATGTTCGTCAAGTTGGTGATGCCACCCAACCATCTCATACTCTGTCGTCCCCTTCTCCTCCTACCTCAATCTTTCCCAGCATCAGGGTCTTTTCCAGTGAGTCAGTTCTTCGCATCAAGTGGCCAAAGTATTGGAGCTTCAGCTTCAGAGTGTTGTAGGCAGAGGGAATAGGAAGTGCGAAGGTGCTAGGCTAGGAGTGTGCCTGTGTGTGGGAGGGAACTACAAAGAAGTTTCCATAGCTAGAGTCACAGATGAACCAGGAAAATGGGTGCCAAGTGGTTACTTGGAATGTGGTCTGATCTAAAGGCGAGGTCGGAAAGAAAGCTTCTTCACAGACCCTTGCAGACCCTTATTTTGTGGGTATGAGGACTATTATTCTCCTGCAAGTCCTGCTTCATGGGGGTGGGGGGCATTGGTGATCTTTGTGTGTGTGTGTGTCCTGACAGAGGAGGGATGAAAGAGGGAAGGAGCCCTCCCAGGGATGAAGTGGGTGGACTCTGCATGGCCTTGGAAGGATGGTCATTTCTGGCTGACCTTTAGGAGACAATCACAGGGTCGAGGTGCAGATCCCTGGCGATCAGAACCTCAGGGCACGCTTCTCCATGTGTAGCCCAAACTTAGTGGTGTGCAGGTGAACTCATATGTTAATGTGTTTACTTTCGTGTGTTTTAGGACCAAAAGTCCCTAATATATCAAAACCATGGTCTTATAGATAATTATTGTGTAGAATGATGTTTAGACAGAATTTTATTTTTTTTTTAAAAGAGAATAAAAATCATGCAGTGGCCAAAAAAAAAAATGATGCTGACTCTGAGAGCAGTTCCGCCCTCTTGAGACTGGGGGTGCCTGGGCAGAGCTCCTCCGTGTCATCTTGGGAGCAGCAGCAGTGTCTCTGTCCTCACCCAGGTCCATGAGCCATCACCTTCTTCCCAGCATTTGCCTGCGGGTGTGTCTGTCCCACTGCGGGTGCCCAGCCAGGGCCCCTCACGGCCATCTCCGGCTCAACCTTTCTCTGAGTCTGGTGCCTGGAGCCTTCTCTCACTGCCCTGTGCAGCCACGTCAAGTGGGTGAAACCCTGCCTGGCTTGGAGCGCATCGTGGTCCAGCCCGCCACCCAGATCCCGAGCCCACTCTGGGATGTCCACCTCTGGCATCCCTCCATCTCTCCGTCGGTGCTGGAGGCCCAGGCGGGCCCCTGCTGTCTTCTGTGTGTGCAGGTGTGGCCTCTGAGGACCAGCTCGGCCTCCTCTGCTCCACGGGCCGTTGCTCTGTACGCTCACCCACACCAGGATCTCTGTTCTCCAGACTGTCTCGTGCATGAATCCGCACCACACTGTGCGGCATCTTAATGTACTGTCATGGTAGTGTAGAGATTTCGCCCGTTTACCTGGGCATCATCCATGCACAGCGCATGCACCTGCACTGTTCCCAGAACAGCCCTGCTCCCGTGAGCCTTGTGGGGCACACCGTGCATGAGCTGTGCCCAGAGAAGCCACTTCGGCGGGAGGGGACAGGCGCCCGCTTTGCTGTCAGCCCTGCCTGGGTGGCATCTTGGCTGTGCCACCTTGCAGAGAGTAGGTTGGAGGCATGTAGGAAGCAGAGTAGACGGTATGTAACCCAGCCCTGAAAAAAAAGTAAAGCTGTTAGTCACTCAGTTGTGTCCGGCTCTTTGTGATCCCCAGGTCACAAAGGGGGGTAGCCTTTGTAGCCTTCCAGGCTACTCTGTCCATGGGATTCTCCAGGCAAGAGTACTGGAGTGGGTTGCCATGCCTCCTCCAGGGGATCTTTCCGACCCAGGGATCGAAGCCAAGTCTCCTGCATTGCAGGTAGATTCTTTACTGTCTGAGCTACCAGGGAAGGCACATAATAATAATTATGGTTGTTGTTGTTTACCAGTTGCAAACATTTGGTACGTTTAGGACTTGTTTCCTTATCTAGGTTGTAACCTTCCTGTGGAGGAAATCCCAATACCTACTTTTTTCTACCCCACAAGCCAAATAGGTCCATGGTGCGCAGTGAATATTTGGGGCCGATTTACACCATCAGTAGAGCAGCCCATTTACACTGTTGTGGGTTTTCTTGTAAATTGCCTGTTGGGTCTGGAAGAAGTGTTCGAAACTCTTATATGAAACTCCACTATACATGTGTGCTACGTATTATTTGTATATGTGGGTCCCCAGTGGATTAAGACTGGCTGAGCATATGAAGCCACAGCTTTTTATTGAGCACTTACTGTATGCAGTGGGAGGGAAGGGCTTTGCTGCCCCTGCTTCTGTGGAGACTTACTCTCTGGTTGCCCCATCTCCTCTCTCCAGAGCCTAGGCTCGGCTCTTTGCTCCCTTTCTCTACAGATCTTGGAATTTTCAATTCCTTCTCGCAGGTGCTAGGACCAGGTCCAAGCAGTAGAAGAGTTTGTGGCAGGGCTCCAGTGCTAAGCCCTTCCTTCCTACACTAGGGGGAAAAAATTCTAAAAGAAATAATATCTTGATCGAGGCAGTGGTTACACAGGTTATAATCTATAGAAATCTATGAAGCTATATATCTAGGATTTTATGTCTTACTACATGTACATTATATGTCAGTTTCTTAGGACTACCCTGGAAGTCCAGTGGTTAAGACTTTGCCTTCCAATGCAGGGGTGGGTACGATCCCTGATCGGAGAGCTAAGATCCCACATCCCTCGTGGCCAAAAAACCCAAACAGAGCTAAGATCCCACATCCCTTGTAGCCAAAAACCCCAAACAGAAAACAGAAACCATATGGTAACAAATTCAATAAAGACTTTAAAAATGGTCCACTTAAAAAAAAATTATCTCAGTTTCTTGAAAGGTAATAATAGTGTGTTCTATTAAGCAAAGGAAGGTCCAGGAAACTAAGTGATGTTCCTCTGAGTCTATCAGCCTCAGGAGAATCTAATGCTGAGGGGAGCAGGGAGCGGTGCTCCATGGGGGATGTGTTTGAGTCTTCAAAAGAGAAAGGTATGCCCCATACTGCCTAGATTTCCCCCATCACTGCTGGCGTCAGCCATCTGTGAACCTCTCTCATCCCCCACGTTTGCGGCTGGAGGTGCAGAGCTGGAAGGAGATACCCCAGCACCCACTGTAGAGTCCCAGAATCGCTAGCATGTGCGTTCCTGGGCACAGCCCACTCTTGTGCACAAACCCCCTGCCACTTGAAAGTGCAGGCACTCAAATCCTGTCTCTACTGCTTGCCAGGCTAGAAATCAGCAAGTCTGGACCCTCAGTAAGCCCCTCAGGGGATGAGGGGGTCATCCTCTGTAAAATGGTGATAAGACCTATGTTATCTCATATGGTTGTCGGGAGCAACAAATGAGATCCTGAATGTGAGGGTTTCTGATAGACTCTGTAAGCAAAGTGGACTCCCGAGCCCAGCTTTATTCCTGGGTTTTAAGGGGCAGTAAAGCCCAGTGGTTCAGTGTGCAGGTGCTGGAGGTGGACTGGCCTGCCTGGCCCAGCCACTAAACTACCTGCGTGACCTTGGCAGCCTGTGCCCCCTCCTGGTACCTCAGTTTCCTCAGATGTGAAATGGGAGTAGTGATAGCACTTGCCCCACATTGTTGAGCAAAGGATTAGACAAGTAAATCCAGGTAAAGCACTTGGATCAGGCTCAGGTACGCAGTTCATGTTACCGTAGGGCAAGATTCCCCGGTGAGCCTTGAGAGGACATCTTTAGTGGCCAGAAACCAAAGAGAAAAAACACCAAAAACCAGAACAGGCCTTCTTTGAATATAACTGTTTCATGCACTAGCTATATTTTGCATGATTAGGGAACTTGAGATTATTTGCTATATTTGGTAACTTTTTCATCCTGAAAAACCTTTAATCTTTCAAGTTTGTCTAATAAATAAAGGTCCCCTGTGACATGTCCTTGCTTCAAGAGTTTCTGCTGCAGCATCAGTTGTGAGCACTCTGATTTACAATTCAGCAAAAAGTGATGGACTGGGGATTCTTGTTCAATTCAAGGTGATTGCTGCTTAGTCATTTTTAACAGGACACGAGATTTAGCTAAACGCTTGCAGTGAGGGAGTATGCATATCAGCTCAGGACACTGCTTACACAGGCCGAGCCTCTGCAGCTTTCTGATGTGTGAGCCTGGCTTCTAAAAGCTCATACACAGCTGACGCAGTGGCCTCTGTGCTGCCCAAGGGGGCAGGGGACCCCTATCACTAGAGTCACATCGTTGACTCCCTCTTTACCCAGCTTTTTGGTGAGTGTTTATGAAGGCCTCAGCTGGGGACTGAAGGAAAATGCAGAGAAGGAGTAAGAAGGCCGGATTCCCTGAAGGTCTGCCAAGTGGCAGGTGTTTTATATGCATTAAGATTATTTAGTCATCAGGCATTACACCGAGACTTAGGTATTATGACTCCCTTTTTACAGACGAGAAGACTAATGCAAGGTTAAGTCAGTTGTCCAAGGTCACTGTCTTGCGGTGTAGCCCAGGGGTGATCTCAAGAGCTTTCCCAGCACCCTCGGTTGTACAGTCCCAGGGCTCCCAACCCCTCGTGTTACGTATGAATGACATCCCCAGGATCTTATTCCTGAGTAAACTTAAAAATCAAATAGGAGGGGACTTCCCTGGTGGTCCAGTGGTTGAGAGTCCACCTGCCAGTGCAGGGGACACAGGTTCGATCCCTGGTCCGGGAAGATCCTACACGTCCTGGGGCAGCTAAGACCGTGCGTTGCAGTGACTGAAGCCTGTGCGCCCTACGGCCCGTGCTCTGTAATGGGAAAGGCCACCGCAGTGAGAAGCCCTCGCACCGCAGCTGGAGCGTAGCCCCTGCTCGCCACACCTGGGAAAAAGCCTGCACATAGTAACGAAGACCCAGTGCAGCCAACAATAACTTCTTAGTCTTTAAAAAAAAAATCAAGTAGGCGAAATAAAACATAAATAATTCAATCACAACACATGATATAAGTCCAGTAAGGGACAGAGAATGAGCTGCGTGTGTGCCGTGGAGGGCAGAGGTGCTTACTCAGGGGGAGGCAGAAGAGATGCCAAACAACTCGTGAGCTGAAATCAGTTCTGTCGCGCTTTGTGCTGTGATCCAGATGTCCAAGTGTGTATTTCTGATATTCTTGGAATTGCCATAAAACAGTTATCAAGCTGTGCCTGGCCCCAGGTGGGCAGGGAAAGTCTCTCAAACGTCCCACCTCTTCATTTTCTCCCTGTGCTCTGTGGGAGATGGGCGATGCCCTACTGTGCTAAGGGGAGCTGCCACCCCCTGAAAACTGGATGCCTGGCTGGCTCACACTTTCTCGAGCAAGGAGGTGATTTGTTTGTGGGCCTCAAATGTCTTTCTTGGTAGGTGGGGACGGACCATCACCCACCCTTTGGGTGCTCCCAGGGGTGTTGAGTTGTAGGGAAGGGTAGAAAATGAGGTACCAACATCAGTGGAGAAAAGGGATAATGTTCTCCTGTGGTGATAAGTTTGGCAAGAAAGGTCCCAGCATAAAACTCTGCCCAAAATGAGGGCTTCCCTGGTGGTCCAGTGGTTAAGAATCTGCCCTACCAATGCGGGGGACACCGGTTCGATCCCACAGCCGTGCGGTAACTAAGCCCATGTGCCCCCAGCAAGAGAAAGCACCACAATGGGACGCCAGTGCACCAAAACGAAGAATAGTCCCTGCACACAGCGATGAAGAACCCAGCACAGCCAAATTAAATACATTAAAATGCTCCACAGAATGAGAGGTGATGAGTCCTGATGGTGAACTTGGGGCGTAACCATGCCATCCACTGTGATAACTGACTGACTCCATGGGCTGGCTTAAGAAGAGCTTTTACTGGGCACCCATGACAGCCCAGCAGTGCCTCACGGCTCCCCGTGGCCTGATTCCCTCGGTCAGGCTCCACGTTATGCATGATCTGGCCCCTCCCGCCCCTCCAGCCCCTTCCCTTCCTTTCCTCCTTGTCTGCTGAAACCACGCTGTCTCGGTTTCTGAGACAGATTCTGCTTGCTCATTTTCATCTCCAGGCCTTTGTCCATGCTGGGTCCTATTCCTGGAGCCCCTTTTACCCTGCTGTTTGCCTGGCCAATTCCTACTCCCCATCCAGGCCTCAGCAGAGACGTAACTTCACAGAAGCCTTCTCTGAACCCTGGGCCACTGGCATTTCCATTGCACGTGGAACAGAGCAGCTTTTCTCTTGTGTCTGATAATGAGATCTTTCCTTCTGCCACCTTCTGCCCTGTCTCCAGATAAAGGAAGCAGAGGAAATCTAACTCGTTCTAGGTCAAGGAATGCCCCAGAAGTGAAGACTGGAGCCAGCACCTCCTGACTTGATGCAGGACCGTGTCCACTGTCGCCTTCTGCTTTTCTGTGTGGCTGTGTCATGGCTCTGACTTCCTGTGTGCTCTGGAAGAATCCTGAAAAACCCCGACCTGTGAAATAGCCCCTGAGAGAGAAGCATTTGGAAATGTGTACTGGCGGCCCTGGAGCAAGAGGAAAAAAAAACTTGCCCCATGGCTTCTGTCGGTAGGGAAGGCCCTGGTGCCTTGGGCTCTCCAAGATCTGAGAATTTGAATTGACAGAACTTGAGGAGTCCTGGTCAGTCCAAAAATCCAACAGAACAGAGAAAAGTATTTGTCAGCCTGATGCTGAGAAACAATGGGACTGGGCTGTTGGCTCCAGAAACACAACAGAAGAGGTAGACAACGACAAAGCTCCCCATAGCTCTTTGGACAGCCCTGCAGGACAGATGGTTCTGGCCTTTTTTTGCTGATGAAGAAACTGAAGTTGGAGGCAGACCTGGGACCAAGACTAAGATCACCTAGCCTGGGGGTCTGCCAATATACCCATCCGACTGCAAAAATTCATCACCCATCTACCCCATGTGCTTCCCCACCCCACCCCACCCCCGTGAAGAAATCGCCCCAGGTGGTGCTTTCAAAATCGTTCTTTTAAAAATCGTTTACCAAGAACCTACTATGGCCAGATTCCATGACAAGTTTCAGGCTTTCAGAACAGAGTGGTACTTGAACTTCCAAGTGTTTCTCAGAGGCTCCAGGAGGAGTGTAGGCCCTAAAACCAGCATTCTTAATGTCTTTTGGGTCTCAGATTGCTTTGAGAAACTGATGGAAGCTACGAAGAGTATCCTCAGAAAAAACAGAATCTCTTCAGTCTCCTGCATTGTTTTGAGTTTGTAAAAACAGTATTTGTCTCTCGGGGTTAATAGTCTCCCAAAGGCAGGCTGTGGATCTGCCACACCTGGGCTTGATGGCCGATTAAGAAACTGGACCAGATAATGGGATTATAGCCTTGTTCTTTGAGAACAGCTATTAGTTCTCCAAAGGCAGCTTGTCACAGTGAACAGAGGATGGGCACACGGCTGTGACTTTGTAGTCATCGTTCCCATTTTGGCAAAGTTGTACACGTGCCAGTGTCCCGTGGTCTGTAATTTTTCCTCTCCCCAGGGTGCAGGAGGAAACCGAGGCAGAGAGAAGGATAACCAGCACCAGAGCCAACGATGGTGTTCAGAGAGACTGCAGCCTTTGGACCCAAGCCTTCAGGGGGTGTGAGGGGATGGGGGTGTAGGGAGAGGAGGCCAGGTGGGGTGTGGGAGAAACTTAGGAAAAAAGCACAGAAGTTTTGCAATGGGATTTAACAGTGTTTTAAAGAGAGCTCAACTTTGAGATGAACAGGAGGCTGAGAAAGCCTTTATAAGGTCTTCCTAAATGATGCTGACAGCTAAGAGTGGCATGCCCCTGAGAGTCTATGATTATCTCGAAGGAGCGCTCTTTATGGGAGCCTTATTAAGCACAGAGCATGTCAGTGGGAGGGAGCGGCACAGCGTTCACAGCTCTAGAGGGCAAGTGAGGCAGCCTCCTCGATCTGCAGTGAGCTTTGCAGTCCTTTCCCATTATTCCCTTAGCAGACTGTGGGGCTGGTAGAGGACCCCCATGCTCCCTAGAGACCGAGGAACACTAGGGTTGTTAACGCAGGACGTGGTGGGCTGCCCGTCTAAAGGTATCCTTAAACCCTTAAAAAAATAATAATAAGAGCATAAAATAAGCCCTTCCTTGGGCCTGGGGTTTGCTTTGCCCCTCTACAGCCAGGGTGATGTGACACTCTCGATTAGAATGCCCACCCCCTCCCCCAAGCCCGGGGGCCCTGGCATTCCCTGGATCTGTGGCCTCCAAGGAAGAGCGGGAAAGCCACGGCCGGGTAAGGTCTTCTCCCTGTTCACATGTGCAGGCAATGTGTCAGCCCTGCCGAAGGCTCACCCTGGAGCCTGGCAGCCTGCGCTTCCATCTCAGGTGGAAATGCAGGCATGGAGTGAGCAGAGGGTAAACCCAGAGGAGACAGGTCCAGGGAGAGCAGGAGAGCATGGAGTCCAGTCCCTTTTTGATAACGCAGGGAAGCAGTGCAGCATCACTTGTCTGCTAGACTGTAACGGCTGATGAGGAGGGTGACGGTAGTATCACAGTTTGAGGGCTTGCTGTGTACCAGGCGTGGTGAGTTGGTATCATCTCACGCACTCTCCAGGCGCTTCCCAGGTGGCGCAGTGGTAAAGAATCTGCCTGCTAATGCAGGAGTGCAAGAGCCGTGGGTTCAGTCCCTGGGTTGGGAAGGTCCCCCGGAGGAGGAAGCGGCAACCCACTCCAGTATTCTCACCTGTAAAAATCGCATGGACAGAGGAGCCTGGCAGGCTACAGTCCATGGGGTCACAAAAGAGTCAGACACAACTGAGCTACTGAGCACGCATAGACATGCGTTCTCTACGAGACTAGCATCACAGTGTGGCTGAGTGTCCATGTTACACACAAGGTCCCCCATAGAATGCAAACCTTGAAGCCCCAGCACCCAGCCCCAGTACCTTCTGAGTATGTAGCAACTGTAGTAGTTTTCAATGACTGCTGCCCCCATATCGCCACAAAGTGTCATGGACTTAAAGCAGGACACAGATATTCTGTTAGTAAGCTCTGGGTCAGAAGTCTGGTACAGGTCTCACCAGTCTAAAATCAAGGTATTGGCAGTCTGTGTTCCTTTCTGGAGTCTGCAGGGAGAATCCATTTCTCGCTCTTTTTATATTGTTGGTGGAATTCAATTCCTTGCAGTTGTAGGAGTCCCCCTTCTCCTCTTGAATGTTAACTGAGGGCTGTCCCTAACTTCTGGAGGCCACTGCGCTCGTTGGCTCGTGGCCCCTTTCCTCCACTTTCAGAGCCAGACGCGGCTAGTTGAGTCCTTCTTCATCACGTCTCTCTGATCCCTCTTCTAGCTCTGCGTCTCTCTCTGACCCAATTGGGAGAGCTCCTCTGCTTTTAAGGACCCATGTGATTAGATTGGGCCTATCTGGATAATCCTGGATAATCTCCTCTTCTCAGTGTCCATAACCTTAATGACATCTGCAAAGCCCCTGCAAAGGTTCCAGGGATTAGGGTGTGACTGTCTTTGTCACAGTGACTTAGGGAAAAGGGCTTGTCTTCCTGCTTTTGTTTGCCATTTCCCCTGAAGAAGGAAATGGCTACCCACTCCCGTATTCTGACCTGGAGAATCCCGTGGCCAGAGGAGCCTGGCGGGCTATAGTCCATAGGGTCGCAAAGAGTTGGACACAACCGAGCGACTATCACTCACTCACTCCTGGTTTTGTGAGGCCAGGAAGGGCATGGTGCTTGCCTCTGGGTTGTGATACTCAGTCCAGGCACCTCGGTAAATGCTTCGTTGGTCTTTGTTGTGGGAATTGTCACCACATCTGTTTTGTATTGAGGAAACAGAGTTAAGAGATGTTAAGTCTCTTAACGAGGAATGAGATTCAAAATTCTTTGAGGGAAAGGACTACATTTTATTCGTCTCTGACATCCCCCATGGTACCTAACACAGTGCCTGGCCCAGAAAAGATGCTCAAGGAAGGTAGGTTGGATGAATGACCGAGGACCAGAAAGAATGAATTGTATGAGTACCCTCAGACGCAGAGAGTGTCACAGATGGAGGGACTCTTAGAGGTCACCAGTTCCAGCCCCTCGTTCATAGCTGGGGACCCGAGGCTTCATGGGGAAGGGCCCTCCCTCCCGTGATGCCTCAGGTAATGGCAGAGCCCAAAACGGAGCCTGTGCGTCCCTGACCAGTGCATCCTCCTCGGCACTGGGCTGTGTCTACTTCTCTCGGGCTTATTAGACCCTGTGGTCTCAGCTAAGCTGGCAGCCAGTCCTGTGGGATAGAGGTGTTGACTCTGACCCTGGCCCCTGGTCCAGCCTTGGAGGGAGGATCTGACACAGATGAGTGACAGCCCCCATTCTTTCTTCCTGGAGGTGGCCTGTGGCAAGGCCTTTCTATAGTTTGTTCCTCAGGCTTCGGTAGATTCCCGGAGGCAGTGACGCAGTAGGACAGCACGCAGATGCCTGACCTGCTCACGCTGCATCAGTGCCCCTTGCTTTGATATAAAGCTGCACGGCATAGTCAAGGGGCCCGAGTTCAGACTGCTCACTTAGAGTGTTATGGGGCCAGGGACCATTTGGCTCTTTGGGGTTCGGCTGCTCCATCTCTAACCCATGTGGACACCTCCAGGGTCCCAGGTGACGACCCTGGGTTTCAAGACCCTTTCAGAGAGATGATTTGAAAACACATCAAACTCCAGGACTGAGATGCACTGTTGTTCCCAGAGCTCCCTGGCTCTGCTCAGACTGAGGGCAGCTCGGCAGCCGATGAGATCTTTCCAGGCAGCTGGTGGTGTCCCCTGTCTCCACAAGAGCCAGCTTAGGCGGGCTGGGTGGTGCCCAGTATCTCCGGGCTCTCTGCCGTGCCAGGCCGCCCCTGACACGGGACAGCCACGGGAAAAGCCGCTAACGTCTCTATAGAGCAGAATGTGGTGTTTATGCTGTCTCACTGGAATGAGGGCTTTGTCATCGTGTCTGGTTGTTGGAGGAGAGTTGAGCAAAGTCGGGACTGTTCTTTTCTGGGGAGCCCATGTCAAGTGTTATGGTGTCAGCAGTAGCAGGAGGAACAGAAGGTGCTGTGGGTGGGACCATGAAAGGGGTACTGGTGTGTCCCTACTGGGTGCCAGGCCTGGGCTCAGCGCTCACTCTGACAGTGATCCCTTGAGGCAGGTTTGATTTTCCTAGCCTTGCAGGTGGGGAAATGAAGGTGGGGAGGTGGTGACTCCCTGGTCACCCAGCGGGTAGCAGCGGCAGTTATTTGGGCTCTAACTAGTTGAATCTGAGCTTCCCTTGGTTGTCAGGTTGGCACCGAGGTGTGTGCCTTCTCTCCACATCTAATGGGCCTGGAGCATCTTCCCCACCTTCTGCTGGGAGGCTGGAGTCCATTCTAGCAGAGAGGGGCCGGGCGAAACGTGGGTTCATCACCACAGCCCCACTTATCAGTGATGCTGTGTGTAGTGCTCCGGCACTGGTAAGGGGGCTGTAAGAGAAAGAGTCAGGGTCCTCAGCCTCAGAGAGCTGCCATTCTCGTTTCAGAAAGACCGACAAACACACAGACTGTAAGCTGCAAGTACCGAAGGCCAACCAGAGGATAAGAGAGGGAAGTGTGATGGTGGATAGCTGGGGAGTGGCTTTAGCTAAGGTGGTCAGGGAGGCCTTCCTGAAGGAGTGAAACCTGAGCTTAGACTCCAGTGGTGAGAAAGGGGCAACCCTGCAGAGACCTGGGGAAAGAACTTTCCAGACAGAAGGAACAGGACAGGGGTGAGCATGTGATGACCTGGAGATGGGAAGGCTGCCAGGACTAAAGCCCAGTGAGTGAGGGAGAGGGCAGAGGGAAGGGTCCTCAGAAAGTTACTCTGAGCATGTTGAGAAGCGGTCGGAGGGAGTTAATTAGAAGAGAGATGCTCTGATTGGTAGTTGGAAGGTTCACTCTGGCTGCTCTGGGGAGGGTGGTGGTGGAGAGGCACAAAAGAGAGCAGGGTGACAGGAAGCGGGCCGTTATGGTCTTCCAGGTGGCTAAGAGGGGGTGGCGACTGGGACCTGGGGTGTGGTAGTGGACCGTGAGACATTACTGGAATCAGGCTATTTGGGAGCTAGTGAATCGGGCTTACGTATAATGAGGACAGTGGGATGCCGGTAAGCCAGCTGTGGTGGGAGGGAAGCCCTCACTAGTCGTGGGCCATCCTCTGCGGTGTAATATCCCCACCGTGGCTGATTTCAGGCTCCCAGTCTCACAGTTACCTCTGTGAGCCCGTCCTCGCCAGCTCCAGCACACTCCTGGGTTTGGCCATGGGAGGGTGAGGAGGTGGGAACTGCTGAAAAGCATCCCATGGTCTTTGGTCTGAGCGTCTGGGTGGCAGTGATGCCGTCCATGGAGCTGGGAAAGACCAGAGGTCGAGAGAAAGAGACTGGGACAGCAGTGGGGGTAGTGGTTCTTTTCTGGCCATGTTAAATTTTAGATACATGCATTATATTAGACCGGCTTCCCTGGTGGCTCAGTGGTAAAGAGTCTGCCTGCAATGCCAGAGATCCAGGTTTGATCCCTGAGTTGGGAAGATCCTCTGGAGAAGGGAGTGGCTACCCACTCCAGTATTCTTGCTCGTCAGAGGAGCCTGACGAGCAACAGTGCATGGGGTCCCAAAGAGTCAGACAGAACTTAGTTACTAAACAACAACAACATCATATTAGACATCTGTTTTGTAAGTTCTGGGCAGTTGAATGCATTATCTCATTTAAATGCTAGCTAGTCCTTCCAGAATGTATCTGTGAGTTTGCTGGTTTCTTCTTCATGTACAGAACAACAAAAGGGGCCAAAAAAATTGAAGTGAGGTTGCACAGCCAGTGAATGGCAGAGCTGAGTTTGAACTGAACTGGTTTGATGCTGCCCCAAGAGCCTAACCGCTGCAGAAACCACCCCATCCTCAGCTCTACACTGCTCTTCTTAGGATGTAGCAAGTGGGTCTTTAGAATGTTTTGGAACAGTCTTCAGGCTAGAGATTACAGTAGGGTTGACCACCCCGCCTTTGGCTGTGTTGTATGGGGTGGGGTTTTTTGACAAGGGGGAGCTTTTCCAATTTGAATCATTTTGTTTTATTGGCCTAAAAAAAAATAGACGTAATTGCCTTAGATGAGAGTGTGCTCTCCGCTGCCACCAACAGGCTCCTCCATTCCCTCCTGTGTCACCACCTGGCTGCTCTGCACACGTTACTGGCTTGGCCCGGGAGGCATTGTGGTGTCCCTTGCTCAGGAGGAACGCAGCTGTGGGGGCCTCCACAGGGCCTCTTGGTTTGGTCCTCGCACATCAGGGAGTGAGCCGCCAGGCTCCTGTCCCGACCCCCGCGCCTGAGCCTGCCCCCAGGGTGTCAGGGGTGTTTGATTTGCACGTTCAGTGGCTCCCTTCCAGAGCCAGCCACAAAGTCACCCTGTTCTTGAGCACTGAAAATTGTGATCATTTGAGTCGGTAAAAGCTGAAACTGTCCCACCCCGGCAATACTGCTGTTATTAATTTGCTAACAAAATGAGGCATGGGGGCACTGTTTGTCTCTGTTCACAGCCTTCTGGCCTGTCTTGCTGGTGATATAATCAATGACATGGTGCACTTGAGCATCGCCCGGCACGGCAGGCGCTGAGTGAAGCTCCAGGGAGGAGCTGAGAGGAACGCACAGCCGGCTGCCGTGGCTGCATCTGCCTGGCTCCCCTGAATCAAGAGGGCCGTGCTGGGCTGGGTTACCCGAGCGGCACAGCAGGATTGACGGGAAGGCGCCACCCCCAGAGCTGGCATGACCAGGTGGCCCCGCACACTGCTCTGGAGCCGACGGCACTTGCCTGAGCCAGGGAGGGAGGCCAGCCTGCCTCCATCTGGGCAGGTTCTTGCATTCCAAGTGCAACCGGAGGCGAGAGATCCCAGGACTTGGTCAGAGCCCCAGGCAGACTGGACCGAGGCTAGGTGGAGGCTGACCTCTCAAGCAGCAGGGCTCTGCAGGCATTTCACATTCGGCCTGCAGAAAAAAACATCTTTTTAGTAAAACGTGTTTAAGTCTGCATCCCCAATAGGCATATTTTAATATTATGTATATTAAGATACTTAAGGACAAATAGAAAAGTTAAGTAAAAATAATAACACTATCTCCTATGCCCCCATGGGTCCCGGCAGTGGGTGTATTTTTATATTATGTATATTAAGATACTTAAGGACAAATAGAAATGTTAAGTACAAATGATAACACTTTCTCCTACGCCCCTATGGGTCCCGTTGGTATCGTCCCTCCCTCTTGCCAGCCTAGAGCTCATGCAACCGGAAGAGCACCAGGGCATCAGAATCCTGGGTCTGCTTATTAATCACCTGCATGCTGTGCGCACATCTCCTCGCCTCACTGGCTCCCTTCCTTCAGGTCTGTGCAAATGTCACTTTCTCGGTCCTTTTCAGAACCACCTCCCCACCCTATCCTGTGGTAGATCCCAGCCCTCCCCTTCACCCTGCTTGTAGCTCCTAGAAGTCCTCACTGCTACCTGCGGTGTTTATACATCTTGTTTGTTTGCTGTCTTCCCCCACCTGTGCTCCAGGGGAGCGGGGGTTGTCTGTTGTTCTCTGTGGTGTGCCTGGCACACAGTAGGAACTCAATAAATAATCGTTGGTTGAATGAATTAACCTCCTCTATGTAATGTAATGTTGCTTGGTGCACTTTTGTGATGGGGGAGAAAGAACCAATAACTTTAATACTTGAAAGGAGGATGTAGAGGGTAGAAGTGGAATTGTTCTAAGGGGTGTCTGCTTTGATGGAAAACATCACTGTCGCCTTTAACCATGGTTAAGGGTCTGGAGCTGCCAGTAATTGAATCTCTGCTGACTACCAGGTTCTGTTCTAGGAGAAGATGGTTAGCTAGGTAGGTAAAAAGAAAGAATTTAATCTTAACAATAACCCATTGCGGTAAATTCATTATCTGCATTTTACAGATTTTAAACTTGAGATTCTGAGCCTCAAGTTTGTTTCTGACTAAGAGTGTTTCTGCTCTGAGCCCACCTCCAAATTGTTCTCAAAGTCAGTCACCCTGGGTTTCAGAGTGTCAGAACCTGGCCACAAAGAGGTCTGAACAGAATCTCAAGTGCAACTAACTCCAGAATGCCCAAACCCATGGGGCACAGTTCAGACACCCAGAGAGCATCAGTGGAATGAAAGATAGCCCAGGCATTTATACCCCTAAAGCTTGTCAGGTTTTTCTACCAAGTAGCCTTTGTGATAAAGAACCATGCCAGGCGGTGCTAGTGGTGCCATCCCAGGTGGCGCTAGAGATAAAGAACCTGCCTACCAATACAGGAGGTTTAAGAGGCACAGGTTCGATTCCAGGGTCGGGAAGATCCCCTGGAGGAGGGCATGGCAATCCACTCCAGTATTTTTGCCTGGAGACTGCCATGGACAGAGGAGCCTGGCGGGCCACAGTCCATAGGGTCACAAAGAGTCAGACACGACTGAAGCGACTTAGCAGCAGCCCTTGTGGAAGAGGCTGGCGAGTGTGCACACAGGAAGGTCAAAGGGCATCTACCTGAAGCAAGCTCAGAGATTCTTTGATGTCTCGCTTTTCATTTTAAAAAGATTAATGTGAATTTTTGTTTTGCCTTTATATTGTAAAACAAATGCCCCTTTTTACTATAAAAATGATGCTTTTCATTATCTAGCAACCTCCATTTTGTAATTTTTTTAAAACTCCAATTAAAACTGCTGCTGCTCTGTGTTCAGCTCGTGGGTGGTAAGCTCCTGGTGTGAGGTTTGTGCACCCAGGGGACGTTCAGCCGTGTGCAGGGGCCCAGTGGCACCTGCTGTGAGGCCCGGTCTCTGG
The DNA here is from genome assembly GCF_019320065.1 of Cervus canadensis. NCBI lineage: Eukaryota > Metazoa > Chordata > Mammalia > Artiodactyla > Cervidae > Cervus > Cervus canadensis. The sequence goes on from NC_057403.1 coordinate 41,304,125, forward strand.
CACAGCCCTCAGCGGGATCTCATGCCACTTGTCCCTGGGTAAACACGGCCTGTCCAGAGGAGACAGCATGTTCACTTCCAAGCCCGGGCCATCTGTTGTTTCAGACCTGCATGGTGGCTGCACCTGGGCGGACAGGGCCTTCAGCAAACAGTGCCTTGCCGGCCCCCTGATAAGGGGTTGCCTCTCAAGCAGATTTTATAGCTCTGCCCTTCATCCCCAATCAGAGAGTGGGCGGAGAGAATATGAAATATCCCTGAAGCTGTCGGAATAACCTTTAGAGTCTGTTTTATATAAACTAGAGGTCCAGAGCACGGTACATGAAATGGACCATTGAGACTTGGCCCACAAGACTTTGATGTTGGAGAGCCGAGGGCCTCCCAGAAGGGCCTCTTTGTGGGTTAATGCTTCCGCGACTGCTTTTCCGATCGTCTTCTCCGGTGTGGGAGTGCCGGCGTTCCTCTGACTCTTAGACAACGTTTCTCCACTCTGTGTCTTTGCCTCTTCCTGGAAACTCAGTCCGTGCCAGTCCAGAGCCACACCGTGGTTTAGGACCGGAAGAGCTCTTAGAGACCCTTTAGCCTTCGCATTTCACAGATGGGAAACTGAGACCCGGACACAGACAGGGAAGCCCCCCCACTGTCGTCTGCCAGTCTGCAATCTCACAGTCCAGGGCTGTGGACTGGGGGCCCTGAGTATCTCTCTCTGCTGGGAAAGAGCTGACTTTCTGTTCTCTTTTCCTGTCTGGTTAACCTCCTCCCCATGGATCCATCACAAAGCCAGGTCCCAGAGACACAGTGAGAGGGGCGGAGAGTGGGATGTCCAGGTCCATAAAGAGGATGTTGCTGTGACCTGGGCAGTGTGACTTTCTCTCTGTGAAGGGCTTGGTTGGTCCCTGTTGAGACCTCTCCGTGGCTAGGTCTCCTGACACTCTGGCTTTGAGAACAGTCTGGAGGTGGGCTCGGAGCAGAATCACTCCCTGCTCCAGAATGATTCCCTTCATTGAGGTCTCTGCCTAAATGTCACCTCCTCCAAGAGGCCTTCCATGATACTCTCCCTTTTAAAAGAGCATTCTTCATCTCTCACTGTTCCCATACCCTGCTTTAATTCTTCACTTATGACCACCTCTCACGTGCTTGTCATTTTCTGTTTTCCTTCTCTAGAACATAGATTCCCTGAGAATCCAGTGCAGGTCTGTTTTGTTCACTGCTGTATCCCCACAGCCTGGAAGAGTACCTGGCATGCTCTGTGTGCTTATTAAGTATTTGTTGACTGAATAAAAGAAGGAGTGGGGGAATAGGAAGGACGGGGTGCAGTGCGAGGGTCCTGCGAAGATGGGAATGGATGGGAAGGCAGTGTGCGGGTCCTAGGGGCTTTGGAGCACGTGAAGGTGCTGATGGGCTGGGAGGGAGCAGGGGGTGCTGGGGAGGAGAGGCAGCGACAGGGGTGGGGATTGGGACCAGATCCTGGAAGAGAGAGGATGTGCCCTGCGCTCTGAACCACCTAAACAACTCCAAACACAGAAAGCTCGGAGCTGCTTCAAGGCAGTTGTCTGTGATTCTTTCCAGAATCACCAGGCTCAGTGCTCGGTGCTGGCATCTGAGGTTGAGTGTTTTAGGTTCCCTACTGGCCCAGCCTATATTTCCATAGGGGCCTCTGCTCCTTTTAGGCGTGATGCCCTTCCCACTCTGTAGGGCAGGGCCCCTGGTGAGAAGGTGCCGGGTCTCACCTTCTCAGGAGACACGTGTGTCTCAGCTACAGTGTCCTCCCCAGCGCTGTCCACCGGCACTTCTCCCGGTGACAGGTCAGAGGGAGAAATACAACATGGGAGTTGGAGGGGCCCCCCAGACCATCTGGTCCTTTCCCATCTATTGCAGAAGGGTGAGTGGGGCCCGATGGCCAGAGTGGGTAAAGACCCTATCTAAAGGGCACTTATAGCAAGACAGTTGCAGAACCTAGACTAGACCCTTCTCTCTCACTTTTTTTTAAAGTTCTCTAGTACTGCTGATCATTTGATGTTCCCTCTCTCCTACAACCTCCCCTGTTTAAAAAAGTCCCCCAAAGCCTGGCAAGGACCTCCTGATGTCTACTCTAACATGCTTGACCCACTGAAGACTTGTAACTCTGGCATAGTTGCTGGAGGAAATTCATGCATCTTCAAAAATTGTGCCCAGTAAGAAAAATGGGACTTCTGGCAGAGAAAGTGGTTCCATTGAGTCGGGTGTCTCCCAGGTTCATATTTCCTGGAATTCTGGTTTCCTGAGCCTTTTTTCTACGCCTGCCCCTGATACTGTTGCACAGTCAAGTGAGAAAATGCTACCTCCTGCATCCCTGTCTTGGAGAGACACAGTGGCCTTTAACTTATTAGATGCTCTGAGAGGTTCTGTAGTTAAACAAACAAACAAACAAAAAAAACAACCCAGCAGCTCCTTGTGTATAATTCAGAGTTTCCCACACTTGTTTGACCTCAGAACTCTTTCTACATGAAAAACTGCTGGCCTCTCTCAGAGCTGGTCTTCATCCAACCACAGACTAACTAGATCACTTAGCAAGGTGGTGTCCAGCTTTTGCTGTTTATACTCTCCTGTTGTTTTTTTTTTTTTTTTCCAGATTTAATAGTAAAAATATCTTTTCAAAAATAGGTCATAAGGCCTTTTCAAAAGGGGTGGGGTGCCCTCCGACCAGCCTTTTGCTGCCTCTAACTGGAAGGACAGAAGAAAGCTTCACAAAGATATCCCCTCTTTTTTATATCCTGTGATTCTGTTTTTATTGTCCTAAGAAAGCCCACAGGCACTTTCCATTTCGTGAGTAAAACACGTTCTTTACACAAATGGCTTTCAAGACAGGCCAAAAAGGATTCCCCGTCGGGGAAATGGCATCAGTGATGCTCACATAGCTCAGGAGTTAGAGCGTCAGAGCGTTAAGTGGTTCTCAGTCCTGCCATCCCCATGGGACATTAACTTCTGTCTTTCTGTTTCCTCCCCTGTTAAGTGGGATGCTCTTAGTAGGGTCTGTGAGACTACGGTTGTCTTGAGGGTTACACAGGATCCACGTCGAGCATTTAGGTGGTGTCCAGTGCGAAACCAGGGCTTACTGAGAGCGCCCCTGTTAATCACCCCTGCACTGAGGTCTCTGCTTCAGCCGCAGCGGTGTTCTGTTCACTCCTGTCCCCCCGGTGCCTAGAGCAGGGGCTGGCACATAGTTGGTGATTATTTGGTAAAGATGCCGGTTGAACGCCTGAGAAAATGAACAGATGGCCTGCCCTGTGTGGAGAGCAGAGCACCTTTCTGAGAGTCAAATTCCAGCAGAGCAGGCCCCCAGGTACAAGTGAGCGGCTTTCCATGGGGCAGGGCGGTTGTCTCTTCTGCCTTGTCCTTCCAGCCCACAAATGAGAGGATGAAGGTCACAGCGGAGAACCCAGAAGTGGAGCGGGAGGTGATTTCCTGGAAGGTAGTGGTGTCATTTGAACGTTGCGGGCCTGGAGGTTCCAAGCCTCATGGATTTCTATTCTTGGTGACTACGCGAGGTCTGTGTTTGTCCCAGCCGGAGAGTGTTCAGCAGGAGAACTGCTTACCTAGGGAGGGCCATCACCAGAAATTTGCTGCCAGGTGTGGAGTGAGGGGTGGGAGGCAAAAGCACCCCCGACTGTCCAAGGGGGCCCCAGAGCCCCTTGGCCCCTTTGATATCCTAGCCCCCCAAAGGCACCACATTTGTTCCCTCCTCTGTGAGTTGGCACCACAAAGTGGCATGAGAACCCTTGGCCTGCTGGTGTTGACTTTACCCTCTCTTGAGAAAACAAAACCAAGGCACTGGACCAAAACAAGCAGTGCAGACGCTGTGTCAACTGGGCTCTGCTGGGAAGTGTGTTATTGATTTGCCCCTGGCTGCTCTCTGCCTTCAGTTACCTAAGCTCTGCCTGTCTCCTGGGCTGGGATGTTAACTCCACTCCATTCTATCCAGACATCTACACCCACTTTGTTGTTACTCCTGACGGAGCCAGGGTTCTCCCAGAGTTAGGGACTTCTGAGGACTGTGAGTGGCCCAACCCAGCCGGTCTCTGCTCCAGCCGGAGGTGGGTGGTCACACCCCTGGCCCACCCTCTCTGGCTGGAGGCCCCAGTAGCAACCAGTCTATTCAGGGAGCGGCAAAGGCCTGAGTCAAGCTTATGTGACCTGCCAGGTCCATGGCCTTGGCCCCTGGCCCAGAATTGTCCTCAGGCTGGGGAGACTTATGGCCCAGTCTTATGGGTGCCGGTCTCCGGGGAGGGGGTGGCCTGCCGCTGAATGCTGTCTCTCAGGAAGTATAGCCGGAAAGAGAGGTTACTGTGATTCAGCCAGGCCTGAAGTTCCTCGGGCCCTCCCATGGGGTTCTGATGGCCAGTTCAGGGCACTCTCACCAAAGACAGACGCCTGGATGTGCCTGTGAGCCATTTCAGCACTGACTCAGCTCTCAGCTCTGCAGCTTTCATTTTCCCAGTCCTGGGCTTGCTTGCTTCTCGAACCCAGAGGGTGTTCTGTGAGGGGCTAGGAATTCTGAGGTCCAGACTTGACCCCTCTACCCCGTCGCCTCTACCCTCCCCACAAGACTCCTGCTCTAGTGATCACCAGGGATATGCAGGGGGCCCTTTCCAAACTCACAGATGCTCCAGGAGAGCACACCCCAGCCTTAGAAGCCAAGGAAACCACCTTGCTCTCTCCCCACCATTGTCTGAGTCAGAGACCTGTCTCCCTTGGGGTGATGAGCACACAGCCATCTGCAGCTGGCCTGCACCTGGCTAGCTAATGTTCAGCCACCTGCTTGCCCAGAAAATGTGATTTGTGTCTCTCCCCTGACACCCCTCACCCGACCCATCAGAGAGTTTAAATGTGGCACCCGTGCTTGAGTTCTAGAAATGACACCATTCTCTGACCAGGCAGAGATGCCTCGCCACAACTCACAGCTCTCAGGGTGCCTTTGGAGATGGGGGAGAAGGTATTAAGCTCAGCCTTCTGATTGCTGATGCTGGAGGTACATTCTTTATCCTATCATCTGGCTCCCTCAGAGAAATTCAGTACTCCCCTCTGATCACAGGGGGCTTTAGGATGTTACTGAAAAGCTCAGTCTGTGTAGATCATCCAGAAACTTGAGATAGATTGAGACTTACTCTTAGAGAAGATGGAGCTTAGAAGAGTGTGCAGCCTGGCCCGTTTACAGATGAGGAAGCCAATGCCCGCAGAGATCACAAGGATGTAGAGAGCGCTGGGGCACCTGGAGGGCGGCCTGAGTGAGCAGCCTCCCCTCTGACAGCCTCTGCCCACACCCCGTTTCCCCTCGGCTTGCTTAGAGCATATTGTCATTGTTTAGTTGCTAAGTTGTGTCCAGCTCTTTGTGATCTGACTCTTTGTGGAGTATAGCCTGCCAGGTTCCTCTGTCCATGGAATTTCCCAGGCAAGAATACTGGAGTGGGTTGCCATTTCCTTCTCCAGGAATCGAACCCTGCATTGTAGGCAGATTGGTTACCACTGGGCCACCTGAAGCGCCCTTTACAGCATGCACCAATCTAGAGCTCGTCTCCAAAGGCAGTGCTTACAGTGGGTTACTTACCAGGAGAGAACTCTCCATTTCCATGGGATTGTGATGGAAGTGTGTGTAGAGTGTGCCCCACCCTCCTCTGGCCTCCCTGGCTGTTCTGCTGTGCAGACTGCAGCCTCTGTGTCCTTCACCCTCTCCGCCAGCACCCAGCTCTCTGCTGGGGTAACCTTACCTTACAGCTAGGCACTTGCCCTGTTGGACTAAGGTGAATGTGCATTGATTCTGCCGGGAGGTTAGATATTTATCTTCATCACTTGACCTGTGGGGATCTTATGGTCATATGTAAAATAAGAGGGGAAATGGAGTGGCACTTTATGTGCATGACTTGAGTGAGTCTCTTTCTTTTATTTGAAATCATCACAAAGGGAGATCAAGACTGCCCTATTTAGGACTTCCTAGTGGAGAAGGCAATGGCAACCCACCCCAGTACTCTTGCCTGGAAAACCCCATGGACGGAGGAGCCTGGTAAGCTACAGTCCATGGGGTCGCAGAGAGTCGGACACGACTGAGCGACTTCACTTTCATGCATTGGAGAAGGAAATGGCAGCCCACTCCAGTGTTCTTGCCTGGAGAATCCCAGGGATGGGAGCCTGGTGGGCTGCCGTCTGTGGGGTCTCACAGAGTCGGACACGTCTAACATGACTTAGCAGCAGCAGCAGGGGTCCAGTGGCTCAGACTCTGTGCTTTCAGTGCAAGTGGCACCGGTTCCATCCCTGGTTGGGGAACTGACGTCCCACATGCCAAACAGTGCACGGTCAAAAAAAAATAAAGACTATCCTGTTTTTTATCTGAGATGGTGACTCTTTTGAGTCATGGTACATTTTGACACAGGGAAGCTAAACCTCAGTCTTAAGATATAGACGTTGTCAGCCCAAGTCTCCCCTTGAGTTCAGGCAGCCAATCTTTACTTCTCAAGTAAAGTGGAAACAGTGTTCTCCCATCACGGCTTCCTAGGTCTTTTCTGAAATTGCCAAACTGATGGACCTTTACTGGCAAATCCGCATTGATCTACTCTAAGGAGAAGAAGTTAAGAGTATGGAAATACTCACTGTAGTATAAATTGAAGAATCTAACCATAGGCAGGACTTGCAAGATGGATCATGTTGGAGAAAAGGGAGACTCTGTTAAATTGTACCTTGTTTATTTCCCCACTACACACACACAAGTATATATCATTCAGTTTCAGCCCATGGAACTCACTGTCAGTAGTAGTTTGGAAGAAAAGAAGGGCAAGTAGAGGTGCCCTTCTTGGGGACCTTAGAGATTCCCAGCAGTGACTGCCAAATATGTCTGAGCAGCATTGATTCAGGCCAGCCTGGTCACTTTAATTGGCTAAGGTCAGAGAAATGAAGTACCAGCCTTTGGTTCTCCTGCAAACAAACCTCCTAATTCTCAGTCCAGTGCTGTGTTTCACTATAATGTGTTACTTCTCTCCTGGAGTGACCTTTCCAAGCTGGTTCATGACTCACCAGAGCAAACTGGCTCTCCTGGCACTGCAGTCACACAAGCAGCTCTGTTCCCAAACTCAGTGGCCCTCTGTGATCATCACGCACCTTATGGCTTTGAATGATTTATCTTCGTTTCTGAGAGTTAGCCTCATCCATGGAGACTCAAGTTTTAACACCATTAAGTATTTTCAGATTCTGAAAACATTCTGGAAAAGGCAGTCAAAGTGCTTTGTTGTTGTTCAGTCGCTCAGTCATGCCTGACTCTTTTCGACCCCATGAACTGCAGCATGCAAGGCTTCCCTGTCCTTCACTATCTCCCTGAGTTTGCTCAAATACATGTCCGCTAAGTCGGTGATGCTATCTAACCACCTCAACCTCTGTCTCTTCCTCCTCCTCCTGCCTTCAGTCTTTCCCAGCATCAGGGTCTTTTCCAGTGAGTCGGCTCTTTGCACCAGGTGGCCAAAGTATTGAAGCTTCAGCTTCAGCATCAGTCCTTCCAGTGAATGTTCAGGGTTTGTTTCCTTTAGGATGGACTGGTTGGATCTCCTTGTTGTCCGACAGACTCTCAAGAGTCTTCTCCAGAAGCGCGTTGGCCGACGGCATTGTTGGAGTATGTGGGCTCATGCATTTGGGTGTCTGTGTCTAGTACTGCCACTTACTGCTGGGTGATCTTGGAAAAGTTTATACAATTTATCTGGGCCTCTGTTACTTCATCCAGAAGATGGGAGTACTAATAGGACCTAATTTATAGAGTTGTTGTGAGCATTGAGTTGTATGCTGTACATAAAGTGCTCATTACCATGTTGCTGGCACATAGGGAGCAGTCACAGAATATTTGCTATCATCATCATCATTTTATTCTTTGCTCTCTTTTGTGTTTAGATTGGTCTCTCTTATAGCTGTAGACATTATCACCCAATGCAGATAAATATGAAAAATCAAAGAACTAAAGAGTAGTGACATTAGCCTAGTGGGGTTTGTGCAGTCTTCCAACAGACATTTATTAAGCACTTACTTGTGTGCAAGGCATAGAGTGCATGTTGGGATGAATAAGACAGATGCGATCCTACTTTCATGAATCCTACCCTCTTGGCGGGGAGACAGGCATTTAATGGGTACTTAACAGTGTGCAGAGTGTTATAACATGAAAGCCCTGTTTCTGACAGAGGAGGGAGAGGGGAGAAATCACACATCCTGGTGGCCACTGCCACTCTGCCAGCCAGGAGAATGCAACAGTCTCCCTGGAAATCCATCTGGGTAAATTTAACTCTAGGGGGAAAAACACAGCCGTTCCATTTCCAAACTGGAATTCTCCCCCATGTGTTTTTGGGAAGCGCAGATGCCTTGGCATTTCCCTCTAACAATAACAGAGATTGTTCACAATTATGAATGGTTTTGGTTGACTTCAGCTCCAACAAAACCATGAATCATTTCATAACTCCTGAAATTGCAAAGAAATAACAGACACTCTGGCTCTAGAAGAAAAAAAATGGACAAGTTATAGAGCACAGATTCGTCTAATTAAATGTGAATTCTTTTTTGTTTGTTTGTTTAACAGCTGCATATTGCAAGGCCAGCTGGCAATGGATAAAAAAAGCCAGTTCAGTGTCTGGGTACCTGGGGTACCACTTGCACAGTCTCGTGTGTGTAATCCGTGATTGGCTGTCCATAACTTCCTCTCTCCATCCTTCTCAAAGCTTTGAGCCAGAAGCGTTATTTCATACATTTTACCATGTTCTAAGGAAGTGAGGGTAAAAGGAGATACATGGGCTGAGGCTCGTGTGACAGGGACTCTCCATCATGAATCCCCATCCCAGATCCCCATTGCACATACACCCTTAGGTGGGACCACCTTTTCCAGCAGGTTTGTTGACTCCTCCTGATACCAGGCCATAAGATAAAATTTTCTAAAGATGGGGTAATGAGGGTCAGGTTTTCCCAATTTGTGACAGCCTGTGAGGTGCCATTTGAGGTACAGGCTAGCAGCTTCTTCTCTTCCCTCTTAAGCTAGAAAGGTACATCTTCTCTTTAAAAAAATTTTTAAAAAGGTGCATCTTGGTGGTAGTCACCCTGACACCCTTGCCCATGCGTGCATTCAGAGGCACAGCTGGATTCTAATATCCCAGAGTTGAGACCAGATGGAGAGTGGGATGAGAACAGTATCACAGTCTCAAAATCTTGCCTTCCATTGTATTGACATTCTTTTTTGATGTTAGTAATGTTAAATACTATGAGAATTTGTTGACAAGGTGCTTCTTTTGGAAAACACGCTCAGGGGCTGCAGCTCTGTTTCCAGCCCCTGGTCCGTCTCCACCCTGGAGCGTACAAAAGAGACCACAGTAGACTCAGACTCACTGGCGTAGTCTGTCCTAACACACACACATTTATCCTTAATAACACAACTAATACTTTATTGTTGCAGATAAATTAGAGTATATAGACTTTAAAATGGAAGAAAATTAATATAGCCTGTTTTACCACTACTCAAGGAAGCCACAGTTGGCATTTTGGGATATGTATTTCCAGACTTCTTTCAATGCAGGAATATGTGTCTTTAAACAAAAATTAGTATCAAACTGAACACATAATTTTGTTACCCCTCTTTACACTCAGTATACACACTGAACATTTACCCATGTCAACAAAAATAATGGCATATCCCTTTGTACTGCACTCTTGGCAAATCTTCCTTTTATTTCTCCCTTCTTGCTGTCACAGACAGAGACAAGGAAAAAACACACTTCACCCTTGGGTTGCAGACTCACATCTTCAGCACCTCTAAAAGTTTGCACTGACCCATCACAAACACTCTACCTAAAACCCTTCCCTCTCTAATTGCAATTATGAGCATGCTCAATCCATCCACCACTATCAAGGTAAAATGCACCGCCATCTTTGGCACCATGGAGACGGCAGGAAGTTGCCTTGGGTACTGCTTAGAAAACCTACTCAGATTTTTTTTAACAAAGAAAAGGGGACTACATTTTGATAGCACTCTCTTTGGTGATTAGATACTTATAAAAAGGAGCCAGGTCAGCATTCCTCTTCCCAGCATAGGCTTCCTGCAGCTGGAAAAACCCTTCCATGGACAGAGAGGTTCCTAGTGACATAGTGAACAGGCTTCTCCAGCTGCCAAGCCCACAAGGTCTGGTAAGACACCACTAGATAAGAATATCTGTCCCCTTTTGGAGCCTAAATCCAGCAGCGCTGAGGCATCACATTCTTCAGGTTTTAATGAAGAATTGTTTCAGTGGTGAGTTCTAGAGATAATTGCTGAGTGTGTATTATTCTGGGAGAAAAAGAAGTTAAGAATTTCCGTATTTAGAACAAACTGGCTTATGTGGGAACTACACACGTTATCCAGGTGCTAGACCCTTGTAAATGTTGTTCATTATCAGTGGATCCTTCAGCCCTGGCTCTCTTTCCCAGAGTGGATGAATAAGATTGCCATTTATTCATTGAAAGATAGAACAGATAGCATACAGCATCTGGGGAAGGTGACTCTGCAGAAGCTGTGATAGTGCCTTTAAGGGGTTGGTGGGGGGCGGGGAGAGGGTTTCAGTAGGTGTCCTTGAGCTACTCAAAGAGGGAGTCCTGTCTCCACAAAGGTGCTTGCAGGTCAAGCTTTTTAAATCAGAAGAACAACTTGCCATTGTCCCCTTACACCACAGAAGGTGAAAACTTGGGTGGTCTGGAAAGTTCAGGAGGAGGCTTCATACAACACAGTCTGGATTCAGGGCAGGGGCCTGGCCAGCTCCTGATGTCTGAGGAAGACATGGGGACTCTTCTCTAAGTGAATCTGAAAGCCGCCTCAGTAGCCCCTGGAGAAGTGTCCTCTTGTTGGTTTCAGCTCACTCTGTGCAGGGCTTACGGTAGGCAGAGGCAGACTTGGAGACCCTCTCTCTTGTGGTTGCCATTTCCTGGACCCTCTTTGTCCACTGAGTTATGGAAAGCATTGTGCTGCCCTCCATCCAAACCATCATTGGGCGCCTCTTCTGTGGCCTCGCCTCCAAGTGTCTACAGATGTGAATACCTGTAACTTCACCGCTGGGGGTGGTATCAGTTTTCAACCACCTCCCTAAAATGTCCTGTCAATCCATCATGGCCCTGTGTAATGCTCTTAGTAGGTGGGGGGTCCCATATGTATATCCATTTGAGCGTGTCAGTTTGGTGGCATTTCTTCTGTCATCCTGAACTTTGATCTGCATCTCATATTGGAATCTCATTTTCCCCATTTCTGTAGACTTGCCAGTTTCTTCATGGAATCCCTATACAAGGTCCTAAGTGGAGCTCCATGACTCGATCTTGGTTTAATTGATTGGTCTTAGATTGTGATTTCCTCTCTCTGAAGGCTCAGGGCTATTCATAGCCAGGTGCTCAGGATGACAAGATTGTGAGCTGTGAAGCCAGCTAGGGTATTCTCCTGGAGTGGGGTCATCCTTCAGAACCCAGGTGTGGGAGGGGTATTTGGAAAGTTTAATAGGACAAGTTCTCTATGGGCTCTGCTTTGATTCAGCTCAGCTCAGGGAGGCCAACCTTCGTGTGGAGAGAGAAGGCAGAGCCAAGGCCAAGGTGCCTCCAGGGGAAGGTGCCCCTCCCCAGGGGTGGCGTTGGCGTCGTCCAGTTCTCTCTAGGGCTCTGCGCTCTGTCTGCTCTGTGCGCGCGGCGGTCTGGAGGAACAGGGGCAGACCTTGAGAACCAAGCAGTCCCTTGGCTGCATCCCAGCAGGAGCCATGCAGGACTCTCCGGTGACCCTCCTGAGCTGACGCTGCTCCTGCGCAGTTTTTCAGGGTGAGTTCAAAGCACTTCGGGTGGGCGGCAGTGCCCGGTGCCTGTGTTGTGACTCTGAGCCTCAGAGGATGCCCGGATGGTTGAGCAGTGGAGCTGGAGGGTGAAGCATCCTTGCCCGAGCCCCTTCCTCGGCCTGGTCTGCAGCCCTGGGGGTGCAGGGGTGACGGTACGCAGCACAGTGGTCTGTCTCCAGGTCGGGGGAGATGAGCCTCTCTCCGTTCTCTTTCAGGCCTTCTGATCAAGTTGGGGAGAGAGTTTCAGCTGGTCACTAGGATGTCTTTAAGTCCCTCTAAGTCTTGCTAATCTTCTTTCTTTTAACAAGGAGCATTTTATTCTGTGGTCTTAAATTTTACGGTTTTGTTTCTATTGTATTTGCTTTCATCATTATCTCCTACTTAAAGCCTGTGATACTGGCTTTTTCATTCAAGGCAGTCATATAAAATTTCTTTTTTAAATAGTAAGATGGATCTGTTTCCAGCGTGTAGAATTAAACTACTGGACTAGTCAAGTAGGATGGTACGTGGCTATGGCCAGAAATCATGAGGGTGGCCCTTGAGTGACTCAGGTTGGAGAAATGCTACATAAGAGCTACTCTTTTCCTTACCACGCCATCCAATGTCCCTTTCTTGCCAAGGCAGCTGGGAAGGCATTTCAGTTTGAGTGTGTGTGGTTTATGTCACTCACGGGAGCTCCCGATTACAGGCCTATGGGAGCTGAAAGGAGTAGAGGTCGTGCTGTCCTCTAGCAGAGACTTCAACCTTGAGCCTCAGTAGGAAGCCACGCCTGGGAAAAAGCAAAGTCCTGGACTCAGGAGTCCCTGTAGCAAACCTGACGGCAACCTGCATTCTAGCGTGGTCACCCGCAGAGTTGGGGTGCTGTGGAGGTCACTCAGCCTGCTCTCCTGCCAGCCTAGGACAGCCTCTGGGGCCCAGCCAAAAACACTTAAGCAAACGTGTATTGAACCCTTATTACGGGCTGGCACTTCACATGGGTTGTCTTATTTACTTCTCATAATGGTAAAAGGTAATAGTGGTAGTAATAAGAAGAGGAGAAGGAAGAAAAAGATGGGGAAAAGGTTAATATTTATTGAACACTCTCCCCAAAATGATCTACAGAATCAAGGCAGGGCCTTTCAGGATCTCAGATGCTTTCTTTGTGAAAACTGACAAGCCTATTCTAAAATTCATGTAGAATTTCACAGGACCCAGGATAGCCAAGACAACCCTGAAAAAGAAAAACAAAGTATGACCTGTACCTCCCAGTTTAAAAACTTTTACTACAAAGCAACAGTAATCAAGACAGCATGGTCCTGGCAGAGGATGGACATGTAGATCAACGGAATAGAAACAAGAGTCCAGAAATAAACACATGCATATGTGGTCAACTGGGTTTTACAAGGGTGCCTCATTCAGTGAGGAAATAGTCTTTTCAGCAGATGGTGCCGAAACTGAATAGCCACATACAAAAGAATGAAATTAGACCCTTACCTCACATCATATATGAAATTAACCCAAAATGAATCAAAGACCAAAGCATAAAAGCCAAAACTATAAAACAAAGATAAATCTTCATGAATTTGGTAAAGAGTTCTTAGATTTGACAGCCAAAACAAAAGCAATAGAAGAAAAAATAAACTGGACTTTATAAAAATTTAACTTTTGTGCTTCAAAGTACATCATCAAGAAAGACAACCGAAAGGGTGGGAGAGCATATTTGTAACTCACGTATCTGATAAGGGATTTGTATCCAAAATACATAAAAAAACTCTTAAAACTTAATCATAAAAAGGCAAATACCCCAATTTAAAGATGGGCAAAGGATCTGAATAGATTGCTCTCCAAAGAACATATGAGTGGCTAATAAGCACGTGAAAAGATGCTTAACATCATTAGCCATCAGGGAAATACAAATCAAAACCATGGGATACCACTTAACACCCACTAGGATAACTAGAATAAAAAAGATAACAGCTAGTGTTGGTCAAGGATGTGGAGCAGTTGGGACCCTTATACACTACTGGTGGGAATGTAAAATGATACAGCTGGAAAACAACCTGGCGATTCCTCCAGTGATTAAACATAGAGTTACCTTATGGGTATACAGCTTGATTTCATGATTTCATGGTTGGAAAACAACCCAAGTTGTCAAATGGATAAGCAAAATGTGGTATATCCATACAATGGACTGTTATTCAACTGTAAAAAGAAATGAGGCACTTACACATAATACAACATGGATGAACCTTAAAAGCATTATTAAGCTCAGTGAAAAAAGCCAGTCATACAAGACCACATATTATATGATTCTGTTCATATGGAAGTCCTGAATAGAGAAATTGATAGAGACAGAAGGTAGATTACTGGTTTCTCAGGTGTGGGAAGGGGTGTGGGGGATGTGGGGGAGGAAGAGGGGTGATAACTAAGGGCTTCAGGGTTTCTTTTTTAAGTAATAAAAATGTTCCAGAATTGACGGTGGTGATGGTTTGCACCTATCTGTGAACATACCAAGAATCCTTGAACTGTACGTTTTAAATAGGTGAATTGTATGGTATGCTAGTTATATCTCAATACAGCTGTGAAAAATATTTATTGAGTCCTTACTAGGTGCCAGGCAGAGTTCTAAGCATTTTTGCCCACAGTAACTCATTTTATTCTCACGATCATCCAGTGAGGTAGGCCCTGCTGTATGGATATATTCCCCCATTTTACCACGGAGGAAACTGAGGCAGAGTTGCACAGGGGACTGTTCTCAGCTTAGCACATGAGGAAAGCGAAGCACAGGGTTTCGGTGCCGCGTCTCTGCCCGTGCAGCGAGTGCAGAGTGGAGAGTTGCAGTCGGGTACCTGGCTCCTGCTCTCAGCCAGCCACCATGCTGCAGTAGAGATGAAGGAGGGGGTCACTGCCCCAGCGGGTTACAAAGAGAAGGAAGCCCCAGAAACACGGTCTGGATGACCATCCGCACTAATTCACTCTGGGGCTTTGGTTAAGGCGGAGCATTACTGGGCCTCCGTGCCTTCATATCTTCCACCGTATCTTAGGCTCGATGCAAGAGGGGTTCTTGAAGGTACTAATGAGGATCTGTGGACAGCCTTTAGCATTAAAAAAAAAAATTCTAGCAGGATCCTGTCTGTTATCAGGCCTTGCCAGCTAACGAGACCACAGGGCATCTTTGCTCTTGGCTGGAATTACATCCGACCAGGGCTGTAACCCTGGTTACCTCAGGCTGATGAGAAGCTCTGATTAGCAGTTACATATCTGACTGCTTAGCAAGAACAAGAAACTGAATCCTGCATTGCTTGAGAAGTGCCGTGTGGTGGGATAAGCCTGATTCAGAGCCCATTTTGGGGCCGCTGGGTGGGGACGGCCAGTTTCAGGAGAGCTTCCACCTTTCTGTCAGTCAGTGATTCTCCAAGGTCACTGGATCCCCATGGGACTTGTCCTGTGCTGGACCCCCAGCGTTCTAGTCGCTCAGATCCTAACGAAGGAAGCATTCTCTTACCACCCAGGAATTCCCTGCGGAAGGCGGGAGCCCTGGTGGGCAGGGGTGGGAGTGGGGGAGCAACCACCGTAGCCAGGCTGGGCGAGCGCTTTGCTGTGAAGAAGAAGGGCAGGGCCCTCTGTGCTCGGATCCACCGGTTTTCCTCTTAGTGTAGGCGGAGGCCGAGGCCTGGGTCCCAGTCCTCAGCACCGTCCTCGGCCGTGCCTGGAGAGCCGAGTTAGGAGTCATGGCCCCTCGGGCCAGCTCCAGCACTAGTGTTCTCTGGCAGTAAGTTTCCCAACACGGTCCACTAAAATGTTCTCCACTGACTGAAGTAGTGCCTGTAGGACGGGCCTGTGCTGGAGCCTTAGGACAGCTGAGGCGGGAAGAAGCCCTCAAACAACATTTATTTCATAGATGAGGAAGCCCTTCAGGTTTGTTTAAAGAGCTGCCTCAACCACCACTGTTGGCCTGGAGAGAGGTGGTGGCCTGCCGTCGGCTGCTGCTGCTGATCTGATAGTCAGGATCATTTTTATCCTTGCGCGAGGAATCAGCAAGGACTGCTTCTGCTCCCTGCAACTGCTAAATTCAGTTCGGGTGGAATTTATCTTGTGATCACAGCCTTGGTGTTCCGCTTGATTCAGCTTGGCTGGGGCGATGCTCAGGTCTTTTGTAGAAGAATGCATGGCTGTGGCCAGTTAAAGGGTGGCCTGCCCTAAAGTGGCCAGAAAATGCCGCTCACTGACTCATTCGTTAACTCATGGACCTAGCAGGCCTTGCCCCAGGAACTTGGGGAAGTACCAGAGCAGTTCTCGTGAATGTGTTCCTGACCCAGAAAGAGCCGACGGGTGTACTGAGGAAGGTAAACGTGGGTACTCACCAAGGCAGAACATATTTGGACCAGTGGGAGGGCTGGGGCACTGAACAAAGAAGGAGCAGCTCTGGGATTGCTAGAGGCCCACAGGAGGTTTTCTGGAGGAGATAGCATTTGAGCTGCCCCTGAGGAATAAGTAAGATTTGGGGACTGATATGGTGTACTTTCTCTGTCAAAACACGGCCCACTGAGAACAAAAAAACAAAAAAACATTCCCAGTGCCAAGACTGGAAGCTGGAGCTGGACAGTGGGGCAGGAGGGGGGTCCTTGAAGGTTACCAGGATAATCACTCCCCTCTTCCACTCTCAGTGCTGGGTTTCATCCTCCAAATGGTGGGGCTGATGAGACAGATGGTCAGGCACTTCCTGCTCTGACTTCTGAAAATCCAGTCCAGGCTGCTTGTTTTTTAGGAGCACTCTGTGTGCAGCTCCGTGCATTAGGCGCTGAGCACGGCCACACACTGTGCTGAGTGCTTTGTTTGCACCAGAAACACCCAGTGAGGCTTAGAGATCAAGTCGCTGGCTCACCAGGTTCATCCATCCACTTAGCAAATAATGGAACGTCTGTGTGCCGGATACTGCCCAAGGCAGAAAACATTGAGCAGCGCAAACACACCCTGTGCACCTGTGGGGCTTATCAAGTTTTATGGAGGAGAGGGACACTAAACACCTGAACGGATGTTCTCATAGACTTCGGAAAACCGGTAGGTCTGTAACAGACTTGGTGTGTTCTGGTGAGGGGCAGTCGGACTCAGATGCAGATCGTTCAGAGCCTGTTCCATACAGACTGCCCAGCTTCTCACCAGCTAGGTAGTCTTTTCAGGGCCCCTGCTCGATCAGGGACAGAAGTCAGGTCTCCCACCCTCCTGGGTCACAGGTTCCCTGCCACTCAGGTTACTGTCTCAGGATACACACCTGTCTGCACAACTGATGGGAAAACATGGCTGACTCCCGCATGCCCTCTTTGAGGGGAGTTTGGTCCTAATACCCAACTCTCGTTTCCATCCACTAGGAGCTCCCAAGTCCCAGGTCTTGCTAACACAGTTGATAAGCTTTCCTCAAAGGTCATGTCATGGAAAACTCCTGCTGAAACCTGCTGGCAGCAATCACAAAGGGCATCAGCGAGAAAACCTCTTCCATGGAGTGTCTATGTTCATGGAAACGTACCAGGGTTACAATCCAAGACATTGGAGCCCGGTACACACAGGCCAGGATCCTGTTGCAGGCGTCCCTGGGCCCTGCTGCTGCCCGTGACAAGAGGATGCTGGATGTCCAAGTTCAGTGTCTCTGGCTAAAAGCAGCTCTAGGAAACTTCCCAGCTGGGGGCCAGGAAGGACAGGGAGCCAATGTGTTCAAGAACCAAAGGTGCTTTTCCTCTGCTGGGATTGTGCTCAGGGGGAAGCTCACAGCACTGCAGCCCCCCAAGCCCCTGCCGTGGACCTTGTTCTCTGTGCTTCCATGTTCTCCCTCGTGTGACAGTCCCTCAGTGGCCAGTCCGCTGTCCTTTCTTCCCTACTCACCCTCTTTTCCTTGCCTACAGCCCTTCCCCCTAGTACAGCCTTCTCATCTCTCTGCCCTGGACATCAGCATCTTCAAAAAGATTTTCTAAAGAGCAAAACTGTAATTTATGTTTGTTAACTAAATGAATTAATCAGTGAGGCCTTTTTATTATGTAATGTTTTGTCCATAAAAAGACTATATGACATCAATATAAGGTATTAATAAAATGCCCGTTCTGCCGAGTTAAATCTCCTGTGCGGCCCTTCCCCAGGGTAAGAGCCTCTCTAACTGGCCATGTTTCCTCTTCCCAGTCTTTACAAAGAGGTCCCACTTGGTCATATGGTTCTAGAAACACTTAGAAAGCATTTCTTACCAGAGATAATCTTAGGTAATGACTCCTCATCATCTCATATGCATGCACACACACACACACACACACACACACACACACACACACACGGCACTGTCCAGAGCAGACAGGCTGGCCGTCCTGAGCAGAACAGAAGGCCCTGAACTCTGTCGCCTGCCTGCCTCGGGTGCATGGTTTCCCTTACCTGGAATAACCTCTGCCCACACGGCCCACGTCTCTGCCTGTCACGCCCACCTCTTGTTCTAGGCCCCAGAGTGTCATGGTTTTCCAGAAGCCTCACCTGATTTCTCCAGTCAGCTCTGCTCCCTCCTCCTCTGAGCCCCTTTAGAACATGGCTGGTTTTTCCTTTTCTCTTGAGGCAACTGACATATTGCTGCTTTCTATTAAGGTGAGTTTTTCCCAGATCTTATCTCACACAGTGGATTATAAGCTTCTTGTGGACAGCCTTGTGTCTGAGTTTGCAGGGCCCAGTGGAGCACCTTGCACATAATGGATGCTCAGTGCGTAACTGGACCACAGGGACTTGAACAGTCCTCCTCCGAAGCCCACCTCACACCCTCTTCCCTGAAATTGTATAAAAATAGGTACCCCTGTGTCTCCCTAGGAAGTTAGGGGCTCCTTAAGTAGGAATGTGGTTGATTCTTGAAAAGTGCTGGCTGGATGAATAAATATTTCCAATTATTCTGCCCAAGATTGAGAATTACACCCAGTGCTTTCTAAGGCCAGAAGTCATTTAACCTATATCACTTCTTGGCAATTAAGCCCCATGTAATGATATTCAGAATTATAAATGAAATAGCATGTAAAGTTAAAGCGATTTTGATATCAAGTGTGCATCTTCACAAGCACCATTGAAGATTGTGTTCTCTGCGCTTCTTAAAGTTTTTTTTCTTTTTTTTAATTGAAGTATATTTGATTTACCATGTTGTGTTAATTACTGCTGTATAGCAAAGTGGTTCAGTTATACATATGTGTCTATATATATATATATACACACATTGTTTTTTCAATGTTCTTTTCCATTATGGTATATCATAGGATACTGAATATAGTTCTCTATGCTATACAGTAGGACCTTGTTGTTTCTCCACCCTGTGTATAAAAGCTTACATCTGCTAACCCCAGTCTCCCACTTCATCCCTCCCCAACCCCCTTCCCCTTGGCTGTCACCAGCCTGTTCCCTGTGTCCGTGATTTCATTTCTGTTTCATAGATGCGTTCTTCTGTGTCATAGTTTAGATTCCCCATCTAAGTGATATCATATGGTAGTTGTCTTTCTCTTTCAGACTTACTTTGCTTAGTGTGATAATCTCTAGGCCCATCCATGTTGCTTCAGATGGCATTATTTCCTTCTTTTCTGTGGCTGAGTAGTATTCCTCTGTGTGTGTGTGTATGTGTATAGATGGAGATATATTGGTTGGCCAAAAAGTTCATTTGGGTTTTTCCATAGCATCCTGTGGAAAAACCCTAATGAGCTTTTTGACCAACCCATTATGTACCACATCTTCTTTATCCATTCATCTGTCGATGGACAGTTAGGCTGTTTCCATGTCTTATTTGTTATGAATAGCACTGCTATGAACATAGGGGTGCATGTATCTCTTTGAATTATAGTTTTGTCTGGATATATGCCCAGGAATGGGATTGCTGGATCATATGGTAACTCTATTTTTAGTTTTTTGAGGAACCTCCATACTGTTTTCCACAGTGGCTGCATCAACCTACATTTTTACCAACAGTGTAGGAGGGTTCCTGTTTATAAAGGTTTGAAGTCTCTCTGTAGATATCTTTGGTGATAAGGGGTTCTGAAGGAGATTTTGTCTGCACATCTCACTTGTTGGCACCTTTAACAGAACACCAGCTGCTTTGTTTTAAATGACACTGCTAAGAAGAACGTCTACAGTTCTTTGAAATGGTTTTTGACCTTTTGGTCAAAATGGCTATACCTTTTAATTGGACCGTCACAACAGTGGTTAGAGAGTTTAACATACAAAAGCTTCCACCACATTTAACTGCTATTTGTTTTTCTCTGCTGCTTTCCAACCCTTGTCCATATGTAGCAAGGAAACTCATTTCTGCCAGGAGTGAAATTGAAGCGGTGACATGATCATATTGTAGACAAACTTTCTGAATACCTACAAAATCCTGTGCTGAGAGTGGTCATGTCTGATTCTGTGTGACCCCATAGACTATAGCCCACTAGGTTCCCCTGTCCATGGGATTTTCTAGGCAAGAATACTGGAGTGGGTTGCCTTTTTCTCCTCCAGGGGATCTTCTCGACCCAGGGATCGAACTTGTGTCTTTTGCGTTTCCTGCATTGGCAGGTGGGTTCTTTTACCACTGAGCCTCTGGTGGAGGATGCAGAAAAGAGCTTGTCCCCTGAACAGATGTCCTCTCAGTGTCTGCCCTGTGGCTGGAGCTGCTCTGGTTCCCAAGGTGCCACCACGAATAAGGCGGAGCCCCAGCTCTCAGAGATGGGGAAGTAGACACCAAAGAGATTAAAAAAACAATAGCATGTTGGAGCAGATGGGCTGTGAAGAAAGCTAAAGCCAAGTAAGAGAGGTAGAAGGAGCTGCTATTCTAGGTGGGTGGTCGGAGACATCCCCTCCAAGGTAGCTTTGAAGCAGAGATTTGAAAGACGTCTGGGAGTGAGGGAAGTGTTTTTGGCAGAAGGAACAGCCACCACAAAGTGCAAAGGCCCTGAGGTGGAAGCATTTCTGATGCGAATCAGAGGCTTGGGTGGCTGGAGAGTGGTGGGCATGGGATGGGGAAATAGGGGGTCAGGCGAGGGCGCAGGAGGCTGCAGTTGGCCATGTTGGAGGCTGCAGTGAGGACTGGGACTTTTCTTCTGAGTATGATGGTGCCTTTGGCGAGCACGGACCTCACTGTGGAGAACAGCCCAGGGACAAGGAGTGGGCCTGGGGAGATGACCGGGGGCCTGAAGGAGCTGTTTGAGAAAGAGGCCGTGGTGGCCTGGACCAGGGCGATGGTGATCTAGGGCTAAGGCAGTAGAGTGGTCAGGTTCTGAGGATGTTTTGAAGGTGAAGCCGACAAGATTTCCTTTCCTACTGAATGTGAGTGTGCAAGAGAGAGGAGTTGAGGGTGAATTCAAGATTTTGGCCTGAGTAACTGGTAAGGTAGAGATGCTGCTAAATAAGAACACAGGAGAAACTGGTCTGGGCAGCTAAATCAGGAGTTTTGTGTGGTCATGAGAAGCTGGGCGAGCCTCCTCCTAAGTTTGTGGCAGACAACCCCCAAATGTGGCCTCAGCATCTCCCTGACACTGTGCTTCAACCCACACCCAGGAGGAAGACTTTCGCTTTGCTGATGTTGACAGAGAATCCGGTGAGGGTATGCTGGCTAGGGCAGTGCTGGGGGACAGGTGGGATCTGGGAAAGTCCAAGGAGGAGAGGAGCTTGAAGTGAGCTTTCATATCAGGCAGCTGTGGTTGCAAGTGACAGAAAACCCAACTCAAAATGGCTTAGAGCATATAGGAAATGATTTGCTCACATATCAAGAAGTCTGGAGAGCAAGCAATCCCGAGGTTGCCAGTGCTGCCGTCAGGGACCCACATCTTTCTGTCTCGCCAGCCTTAGCACTTACCTGGCACTCTCACAACTCCAGGCATCCTGGCCTCTCATGACTACATCCAAGGGCATCCCAAGGAAGGAATTCTTGAAGAACTCAGAGGCCTGGGCAGTTAGAATAGGAAGGGCCACAGCCGCTATTGCCCTGAGCAGTTGCACTTATGCAGAAGGTGGACTGTCCTTGGCTTAAACCCTGTGCTGGGGCCAGGTGTCGTCGATGGCTCTTGGGTAGGAGGTGAAGCGCGCAGGACAGTGTCGTCCTTTGGAAAACACAGCCTGAAAGTGTTTTTGTTGTTCCTGCCTTCATTCAGGTGGTGTATCAGACCCTTTCAGTTGCAAATGATAGACATCCCTACCCATCACTGAGAAGTGTGGACCCAAGGACTTGAAAGATACCGTCAGCACTAGTGTCTGTCTTCTCTGCCTTCCTCTCTGTTAACTTTGCTCTCAGATGGGCTCACCCCTCAGGGCCATGAGATGTGTCCTCAGCTTCGAATCCCGTGGAAACTGTGTTTCCTTACTGGACATCCCCTGAAAAGGCTTACTGCTCATGCTTCTGACTGGCTTGTGTTCCTATCCTTTTTTGTGTGTGTGTGTGTGTTCCTATCCTTGAACCAGCCATTGTGGCTATGGGGAGTGCAGTGTGCCCAGACCCCACCCTAATGACACTGAACAAGAGTGAGTGAAAGGTGGCACTCCAAACTCTTGATGACAGAACAGTCAGTAGTCCCAAGCCACAAACATTAACCTGAGATTCTACCTCCAAGTTCAAGAAATGTCTCACATATTTTGTTTTGACATCCCCTTGTGTGTTTACAGTCTACAGCAGGCTATCTCAAGACCTGTCAGTCAGTCCTCACAATCCCCCTGTAAAGGTGGCGGGGAGAGATTTGGGGACTCTCCCACATTACAGAAGGGGGTCAGAGAACTTAATGACTTACTCTGAGTTGTCCAGGTAATAAAGACCTTTGAACCCAGATCTTCTGACCCCAAGTTCAGTGTTCTAGTCTACTCTGCCAGCAAAATTGCCCATTGCATCGAAGACTCACTGTGAATCTGTGTGCATATTTGATGCAAGAAGTTCTTAAAACTGCACAAATGAGATCAAGTTGAAGAGTCAACTCAAGGAGTCCCCGTGACTTGAAGGCTCAAGATATGTAAATGGTAAAAGAAAGAATGTCATTAAGCTCAAGGGCATGTTTTAATAACACTTAATTAACTACTTTAAAATAGCAGATCTTTTCCCCTTCTGCTGAGATAGGTCCTAGGAAGAAGGATTGTAATATCTCCAGGTGGCCAAGGACCAGGAGGATTTTCCTCACAGCCTCCTTCATAAAGAAGAGCTTGGGGGCTTCCCTGGTGGTCCCGTGGTTAAGAATCTACCTGTCAGTGCAGGGACATGGATTTGATCCCCGGTCCAGGAAGATCCCACATGCTATGGAGGAACTAAGCCCATGTGCCACAACTACTGAGCCTGCGAGCTGCAGCTACTGAAGCCCATGTGCCTGGAGCCCACACTCCTTGACTAGGGAAGCCTCTGCAATGAGAAGCCCGTGCACCATAAGGAAGAATAACCCCCACTCACCGCAACTAGAGAAAAGCCCGTGCAGCGACGAAGACCCAGCGCAGCCAAAAATAAATAAGTACATAAAATTACTTAAAAGTTAAAAAACTTGCCTGTGGCTGAGTCACCTCTCCCTCCCCAGCCTCGCCCTCCCCTGGCCAACATGCAAACCCTTGTCAGCTGAGGGTGCTACAGACCGTGGGCCAGAATTCAGTCTGCTCCCGAGGTTGGCACAGAGAGCTTTTTCCTGAAGGAGTCGATTCCATACCAAGTGGGATTATCTGCCCACCGCCGTCTCTCCCCGAACTCCAGCTCCAGTCCATCAGCCAAGCCGCCGTTTTCTCTCGTGAACAAGTGGCTCCAGGGCGGATGCTGAGGCACCCCGTTAGATTTCTGGGTGTTCGGAAGTATTTTCCTGGGATCTTAGACGGAACCAGAAGGCCTCAAGGCTAGAAGGCATCAGCTACAGTCTCCAATTCTCTGAGGCCCCGTTGTACAGACAACAAGTTAGACTTGTTCCCTCCAGGAGGAGCAATGGGCAGATAAGTTACAGGGAGGGCAAGGAATCATCCTCCCACTTGCACAGTAGGGTCACTCGGGGGATAGAGGGAATTCTCACATCAGACGAGCTGACCAGGCCGGAAATGTGTTTATGATTCACCGAGCACATAAATGAAGGCCCAAGGTAATTGTAGGTCCTCCACTGTCTCCCCACTGGTTATTAGCCTCCGGATGACAGAGCAATAGGGGGACCAGGTCTCTGACTCCTCACCCCCAGGTTGGTCCCCCGATGCCAGGCTGCTGGCAGGACCCCCTCAGATGCGGGTTAGGGAAAGCCGCAAGTCCTGTGCTGGGCTGGCAGCCTCAGGCCACTAGGCCCCGGGGGAGCAGGGCGAGCTGGGCTGGCAGCACCTCGGTAAGAGCGCAAGCTTTGGGGTGAAACAGAAGCCGGCACCTGCCGCCTACTACCTGTGTGACCTTGAGCAAGTGAGCTCATCTCTCTCAGCCTCCACTTCCTCCTCTCTGACAGGGGGCTAATCATCGTGCCCTCCTTAGGAGTTGTGGTGAGGATGAAATGAGATGGTGTGTGTGAACCACAAGCACGACGTTTGGCACAGAGTAAATGCCTCAGTGTGTTCAGGCAGTGAGGCCGCTGACCTCTTCCATGCCGTGTCCGAGTCCTGCCCAGGGTCTCGGGAGCGATGCCCGGGTACCAGCCCGCTCTGAGGAGCGCGGCCTCACTGAGCCGGCCGACCAGGAGCAGCTCATCCACGTGCCCGTGTCAAGGATACTCAGGCAGGCTCCCGGGCGCCCGCCCCACCTTCCTCCTGGCCCCAGCCCCATCCCGCTGTACCTTCTCAGGGGCAGCTTGGTGGGCCCTGTGTTCACAGGGGAGGGACGCCCAGCCGCTTTGCTGAACGGCCCTCCCACAGCCCCTAGGGCCCGTGTGGCAGGTAGAATCAGAGGAGGAGCTGTGCTGGAGCCAGGTCTGAGGTGGCAGTGGGGCTTCCGGGGATGGGCCCACCTGCTTGCCTCGCTGGCCTCATGCCAGGAGTGTAGCTGAGGAGTCGCTCCTGCCTGACCTCTGAGTGGCCGACGAGCCAGCAGCAGCCGCTGCATCTGGAGCCAAGTGTTGGGGCCGGGAACGGCGTCACCCCTCTTGGGGGCCCTCTAGCCTGGCCCAGATTTTGGCCAGCTCTCCCGAAAAGGCTCCCTGAAGGACCCTGGGTCTGGTGCCAGGACCCATCACCCCCGCCCTCCCCTGGCCCGCCCGCCCGCTGCAACGTGTGACTCCTCTTATCACAGAGATTAGCGGGGAGGAAGCTGCTTGTGGAGACAGAAGGCCGAAGGTGAGCCCCACCGCGGCCACCTGCCCGCTGGTGACCTTGAGCAAGTCACATTTCCTCTCCAAACATGCTTTTTTGCCTGGAAGAAGAGAGGGAGAGGAGAACAGCTATCCTTTCTCCGTAATAGGGTATGTGTGAATGTCACATAAAATAACCATAAGGCAACGCTTGGTTGTTTGAGAAGATTTTAAAGAAAGTCAGAGGTGAATTTGAGAAATGAAAAGATTCTTTCCAGCCCAGTTAAGCGGATACTTGACCACTCTTGTCATCTATTTGGAGTGAAAGCAGGCACTCTCCCTGGACCACCCTGCTAGTTTCAAGGCTGAAACTACAACTGCTGGGTCTCGCTCAGGTTTGACCCCCTGCAGTGGGTGGTCTGCACAGACTGGACATGTCTCAGAAGGCCTGGCCCTGACCTAGTGGGCTACATGCTTCTGTTCTCCTGTGAAAGCAGAGCTGAGGGATGTGTGGGTGACTAAGTGGGATGGGGGAGCCAGCACTGAGGCCCTACATCCTCCCCAGCCTGGGTAGGGGTGGGAGGGAGGTGTCAGGTCTTCCTGGGATTCAGTTTCCAATGAAAAATGTAAAACAAAGCAACCTTGTTGAAATTTTAACAGAAATTTGTGTTAAATTTCAATATATAAAGGAAGAGATTTTAAAAATAATACATATTCCCATTCAAGAACATATATCTTTTCTTCAAATCTTGTTTTATAGCCTTCAGTAAAAATTTCTTTTTTTACTATTATCATTTTTTAGTAATTTAAAAAAAATTTCCTTTTGGCCGCTTTGGGTCTCCCTTGCTGCATTCAGGTGTTCCCCAGCTGTGTGGAGTGGGGGCTGCTGTGTGGTTGTGGAGCACGGGCTTCTCACTGCAGGGGCTTCTCTGGCTGCAGGGCACAGGCTCTAAGGTGCGGAGGCTTTAGCAGCTGTGTGCCATGGGTTTAATTGCCCTGTGGCATAAGGGATCTTCCTAGACCCGGGAGATCAAACCTATGTTTCCTGCATTGGCAGGTGGATTCCGACCCACTGAGCACCAGGAAAATCCCAAAGTGTCTTTTTTTGACGTATATCATACCTGGTGTGGGCGTGCTCAGTCGCTTTGGTTGTGTCCCACTCTTTCCGACCAGATGGACTGTAGCCCACCAGGCTCCTCTGTCCATGGGATTCTCCAGACAAGAATCCTGGAGTGGGTTGCCATGCCTTCCTCCAGGGGATCTTCCCAACCCAGGGATCCAACTGCCAGTTCTTTACCACTAGCGCCACCTGGGAAAAGACACAAATCCCTAATGTACCGCTTGATGGATTTTCACAGCGTGAACACACCTGCCCCCAGCATGGCCTGCGCTCCTCTCTTTTCACCGTTGCCTGCACTGTCCTTGGCTTCCAGCAGCTTAGATCAGTTCTGCCTGTTGTTGTATGTTCTGCAAATGGAACCATTCAGTGTGTGCTCTTGTTTTTGTCTTTTACTTGACATTGAGATTTATCCACACTGTTGGGTACAGTTGCTGTTTCTTCTCGCTGCGTATAGTATTACATTGTATGACTAACCTCAGTTCTATTCATTGCTTCTCCAAGTGATGGGGATGACTTCTAGCTCTGTGCTATCACCAGCCATGCTGCTAGGATCATTTGTGTTCATAGCTCTGGGTGAACTTAGGCACACATTTCTCTTGGGTACGTACCTAGGAATAGAACTGGTGGGCAGTAAGATTTTTATAGTTTTCTTCATGTAGGTTCTGTAAGTTTCTTGTATAATTTATTCTTAGGTATATATAATTTTGTCACTGTTGTAGATAGGCTATTTTTTAAATGTTCTCTTTTTGGTATTTATGACTAGAAAGAAATATTAATTTTTGAATATTTATCTTGGATCCAGCCACCTTACCAATTCTCTTATTAATTGTAGGAGACCTTTTTCTTCTTTTTTGCAGTAGTCTCTCAGATTTTCTGGATATCCAAATATCATCAAAGAAATCATTTTAGTTCTTATTTGACAACACTGATACCACTTTCTTGCTGTACTACTTTAGGTAGAAGTGATAGATCATGATAAATAATAATGCTGATTACACTCATCCTTATCTAGTTCTACATTTTAGTTAAAATGATTTAAAAATATCCCTGTTTATAATCATGTTTGCCACTGGATGTTGACTAATAGTTTCTATTTTGTATAAATCATTAGCTTCTATTCCTGGTTTGTAATGAAAAATGATCTAAATTTTACCAAATACCTTTTCAGCATCTGTTAATGTGACTTTCCCATCTTTGTGGTTTCCATGGATGATGATGTTGAACCATTTTACATTTCTGGGTTTAGTTGTAACATGTTTTTTTTCTTTTTGATGCTTAGCTAGACTCAATTATGTAATTTTTGCATCAAATTTAATAAATGAGAATGGTTTATAGTTTTCTTTCTTGTGCTATCTTCTTATGTTTTAATACAGTTTAGTGGCTTCATAGCACTAGTTGGGGGACTCTCCATCTTTTAGTATGACCTAGAATCCTTGGAATGACATTGCAATTGTCTGCCATTTAAAGACTGGATAGAATTCATTGACTCTATCTGGCGCTAAATACCTAGCACCATTTTCAGGAGTAGATCTTTGATCAGTTTCCAGCTTTTCTGTGATAATTTGTCTTTTCAAATGTTACTTTGCCTCTTATGTCAATTTTAGTAATGTACGTTTGTCTATGCAATTACCAGATTTTCAGGTTTGTGGCCACAAGCCTGCATGTGGTATTGTTTTATGGTTTTGCTTTTCTCTTCTGTCACTTTGGTTGGGTCTTCTTTCTCATTTCTGATCTTTGTAAATGTACTCTTTTCCTCTTAGTCTCATGAAAGTTTTATTTTACTTATTTTCAGTTTTGGCAGTTATTTATACTCTCCAGTCTTCTACTATTTTTTAATATTATTCATTCCAGCTTTTAATTTACTAGTTTATAATCATGTTTCTTCCATTTTGGTTTGTTCTTTTTGTAATCTCTTAAGAAGAGGACCACATTTCCTTATTTTTCATATTCCCTCTTTAACCATAGAGGCTGTGAATTTCCCTCTGAGCATGACTTTTGCTCCGTTCCACGGGAACTGACATGAACCACCTTCTTTAACTGCTTTCTAGCTGCTTTGTCATTTCCCTTCTGGTTTCCTCTTCAATCCTAGATTTTATCTAGGAGTGGGCTCCTTAATTTCTAAGTCAGTATTTTTCTTCTCACTTTTTTCAATTTCTAGGTTTACTGATTGTGATTAGATATTGTGATGTATAAAAGCTCTCCTTTGTAAAATTTATTAAGGTGTTATCTCTTCAACCCAACATGTAATCAATTTTTGTAAATGATCCAGTCCATTAAAATAGTTTATTTTGTGTTTAAGGGATGTAAGTTCCTGCATATTTCTAGAAATTCAGATTATATAATTAGTTTTCTCTGTTACCTTAGTTAATATTTGCCTATAAGATTTGTCCATTTCTGAAATAGACATTTTTGAAATTTTCCATCAGCTTTTTGTTTATTCCATTTCTAATACATGTTTTATGTATTTAGCTTCTCTGTTATCTAATGCATACAAGTTTCTGATGGTTGTTATCTTTTTCATTAAGTATTCCTTTTATCATTCCAAATACCTTCATACTCTGCATTAGTTTTCAGCTAAAATTCCCCTTTATCTAATTAATTTTGACACTCATGCTTTCCTTCTGTTTGCATTTGCCTGGTATCTATTTGTCTTTTCATTTATTTTCAACATTTTTACATACCTTTGTTTAGATTCTTAAAAACATTGTGTACCTGGGTTTTGTTTTTTATTCTGATTTTTCAATCCAATCTGACATCATTTTCATTAACTGATGAACTTCATTTTATTCCTTCCATCTTATGGTATGTTTTTAATTTCCTCTGTCACTGTTTCCATGTTTTCTTTTCTCTTGTTTGTGCTGGTTTGATGTATTAATAGTTGCTTTGCATTTCCCTTGTCAGTTTGGAAGTTCTCTACTTTTCCATCTTATTAAAGGTTACATTCTTTCCCCCTTGATTCATAATCAAACGCATATTGCCCTACTATTATTTGAAAGCAGGATAACACAAATAACCATTTCTCCCTGGGAGTTGGTCCATTTCTTCTCTCGTTTTCTCCACTTCAGTGGGATGAGACCTTAGACTCACGTCCCTGACCCCTGCTTAAAGTGAGACCTTGGAAGACTTTTACTCCCTTCCTTTTCAACCTTTTGATTTTGTTAGGATAATTTAATATTTTTAGCTATGGGCTGTGGTTGGAATTTCCCTGATAGTATGTCCCTTCTATTTTCAGAGTCCTCATTTATCGGCTCTGTTCCCAGAGAGTCCACCTTTCTCCATTCAGATTGAGGAGAAAGGGGAGGGAGCAAGCGTGTGAGCAAACATCCATATCCGTCATGCTTTCCTGACCTGTTCACTTTCCCCATGTTGAGGTCTGTTCTGGTGCATATTTGTTGCCTTAAATATTTTCCGTAGGTGGGCTGTGTGGGTGACAAACTCCATGGACTCTTGCATATCTGCAATTATCTTTTGCCTTGAAAAATATAAAAAGTATCTGAGGGGCTTTGCTTCTCTTTTCTGAATGCTCGGTAGATGGTATTCTACTCTTTTAGCTTGTAGTGTTTCAGAGGAGAAGTCAGATGTGTTGTTTTTTCCTTTATAGGTAATATGTTCTTTCTGTCTAGAAGCTTTTAGGGTTTTGTGTTCATCCTCAAAGTTGAATTTTGCCAGGATAACCTGTTGCATGTATCTCTTCTGGTGACCCTTGCTGGAACTCTATGAGTCCTTTCAATCTGCAGACTTGGGTTTTTTTTCTTGGCTCCAGGAAATTCTCTTCTATTTTGATAGAATTATCTTCTATTGTTTCTTAATTACTGGCTCTCCTCCATCCATTCCATTTCTTTCTTCTAGAACTCCTAATATTCTCAAGTTAGATCTCCCTGGGTCTGTCCTCCAGGCCTTTTATATACATTGCTCTTGTTGTTGTTGTTCACTTGCCAAGTTGCGTCCCAACTCTCTGAGACCCCATGGACTGCAGCACGCCAGGCTTCCCTGTCCTTCACTATCTCCCTGAGTTTGCTCAAACTCATGTCCATTGAGTCAGTGATGACATCCAACCATCTCATCCTCTGTCGCCCCCTTCTCCTCATGCCCTTGATCTCTCCCAGTATCAGGGTTTTTTCCATTGAGTCAGTTCGTCACATCAGGTGGCCAAAGTATTGGAGCTTCAGCTTTAGCATCAGTCCTTCCAATGAATATTCAGGATTGATTTCCTTTAGGATTGACTGGTTTGATCTCCTTGCAGTCCAAGGGACTCTCAAGAGTCTTCTCCAACACCACAGTTCAAAAGCATCAAAAGCATTCTTCAGCGCTCAGCCTCCCTGCTCACATCCATACATGACTACTGAAAAAACCATAGCTTTGACTATACGGACCTTTGTCAGTCAAGTGATGTATCTGCTTTTTAATACGCTGTCTATGTTTCTCATAGCTTTTCTTCCAAGGAGCAAGCGTCTTTTAATTTCATGGCTGCAGCCAGCATCCATGCATTGGGTTGTGGCATGCAGGCTTCTCTCTAGCTGTGGTGTGTGGGCTCTAGAGCACAGGCTCAGTAGTTGCAGCACATGAGCTCGTTGCCCTGTGGCATGTGGGATCTTAGTTCCTTGACCAGGGATCCAACCCACGTCCCCTGTGTTGGAAAGCAGATTCTTAACCACTGGACCGCCAGGCATGTCCCAGTCCTCCAGGTCTTTTATCTTTTCCCTCATGAATCCTGTCTCTCTCTACTTTTGCTCTGTACTTGAAAATGCTTTTTCCTTCTGGTCTTCCAGGCCACTAATTCACATCTTAACAGGGACTCACCTACTAAAGTTGGAAAGTCGTTTATGTCTTCCCTGACTTGCTTTAGGACACGTGTGATTTTCTCTTTGACCTGTCATTTGTCTCTTGGAGCACGTGCACTGTTTATTCTGACTGGTCTTTTTCTGCTGGGACTTTGAGCGTGTTGTGAACTTTTCGTTGTTGCTGGTTGTGGAGTCCAGAGTCGCAGGTCTCCACTGTAGAGTGCAGCTGCCCTTGCCCTCTGGGCCAGTGGTATCCAGAAAGGCAAGCCAGTGGTCTGCTCCTGGGACACCTGGGAGGAATCTCTTCTCCCTGGGCTCCCTGTTCTCCTTCAGCCCCAGGGGCAGGGGGAGTGCAGCCAACCTCTCCAGCTCCTTCTGTTCCTGAGGTCCAAGAGACCTGGGCCAACCAGGCAAAGCCAATTTCAAACTCCCCATCCCTACCCCCAGATTACCCCACACATGCCAGTTCCACAGGTCTCTCTTGGTCAGTCTCTTCCCAGTATCTACAGCTTTTGATTCTTTTTTAAAAACTTTTTATTTTGTATTGGGGTGGTGCTAGTGGTAAAGAACCCACCTGCCCAGTGCAGGAGACGTAAGAGACAGGGGTTTGACCCTGGGTGGGGAAGATCCCTTGGAGGAGGGCATGGCAACCCACTCCAGTATTCTTGCCTGGAGAATCCCACAGACAGAGGAAGCTGGCAGGCTATAGTCCATGGGGTCTCACAGTGTCGGACACAGCTGAAGCAGCTTAGCTTGCATGCATAGCCAGTTAACAATGTTCTGATAGTTTCAGGAAAACAGTGAAGGGACTCAGCCTTACATATACATATATCCATCCATTCTCTGCTAAACCCCCCTCCCATCCAGGCTGCCACATAACATTGAGCAGAGTTCCCTGTGCTATATAGGTCCTTGTTGGTTATCTATTTTAAATATCAGCTTTCGATTCTTGCTCCAAAGCTCTCTTAAACAGCTCTTGAGGTAACAGAGAGAGATCCTCACCCCAGTGTTTCACTTTTATCTCCCACATGTACCCCCATCTACCCAAAGTGCTCAGTAGTTCTCTGGTTCAGGATGGGCAGATAGATTAGAGATGCTGGTCTCTTTCAGGTTGCTGTGTTCCCAGAGTTCCTGCCATCCACTCTCAGTTTCCAGTAGGTCTGCTGAGACTGGATCACCCCATCCCCTCCCCTTCCTCTGGGCAGGCTCTTGTGAGTGGCCCCTGGGACCCTAGCATCCTCCCACACTCTAAAGCCCACTCCACTCCTTCGTCCACCTGAATCACGTCAGACGCTGGACTGGATTCCAGAATCATATGCTCCAGGGTCCCTTGCATTGTAGACTGGGCAGTGCTAATGCCCCCAAGATGATTTACGATAGGAACAAGGACCCAATTTCTCTAGCACTGAATTCATGATGGAAAAGTTTTTCTTTTTTTCTCAATTCTCCTTCAGTTCTTCTTGAGTTGGATGTTACTATGTCTGTGACACCTCTTTAACACTTACACATCTTCCTTTTAACAAAAAGGAGAGCAGGTAGCATGCTCAGAGTCTTTGGTAGGCAACAGGATTTGCCTTTGGCTGGGGCGGGAGGAGGAGAGATTTGGTGGGAAAACCAGTAGTTCAATGAGGAATCCATTTAGTCTATAACGCCTTTTGTATATCTCAGTGGAGATGTTTGGTTGGCAGGCCAAGGTATGAGCCCTGGGGCATCCCAGTGTTTAGAGACTAGATTCCTTCCTCCTTGCCACCCCATGCATAGGTAACTTTCCCACTGGTTGGCTAAGTGCCTTCTCATTGGCTCGCTCAAGAGATTTGCTTCCCATCACTTCTGAAGCACTTCTCGGCAGCCAAGGCCACGTGATCGTCATTAGTGCTCCATGTGTCTGACCAAGCAGCACTTAAGTGCAGACGTGGACTGTGGCCAAGCTTCCAGCTTTGCAGACCCTCCTGGTTGGCCATGCATCTTGTCGATTCCTTGGCGTGTGCCATACCCTCCAATGAGGCGGCGTTGAAAGATGGGAGCAAGCTGGGCCTGTTTCACAAATTGGAACATGGTTCCGCATAAACTCCAGGTTCCTCGGGTCTGTCAGATTCCTGACCATGTTTGTTATTATTATTCCCACCCGTATTTATTAGTATAACAAAAAAAATCGGCCATTAGTTTAGCACTTTTCCTCCCTAGCAACATGCTGGAAATGTTTAGTCTACCAGAACCGTGGCTAACACCACCAACTGGGGTCATAATGCCAGCAGGGCCAGCAGGCAGTCCACTGAGGGCTGAGGACCAGTGGGGCCAGCGGGTCACTCAAGAGCACTGGTCCTGCCCACCGCAGGAGCCAAACTCAGCTCCCACCTGACAAGGCAGATCAGCACGTCCAGTTTTTTTCCGGAGAAACTGGAAATTAGTATCTCTTAGTGAGAATTCTCCTGATTTATAAACATTCGCTCCAATTTAAAAAAAAAAAAAAAACACTAAACAAAAAACAAAACCACTGCGGGTCAAACAAAACATCTCTCTTTGGCCCAAGTCCACGGTGCAGATGCCTAGTTGCAGGCCTCTGCTCTGGGATAGTGGACCAGACAGACACTTCAGTTCTCATACCTCCCCCATTACTGTGAAACGGGACCCTGCTTCCACCTGCGGCTCTGCTGCTAACCAGCTCCAAGACTGGCCAAGCAGTCGGTTAACCTCCCAAAGTCTCAGTTTCCTTATCTGTAAAATGGGCATAACTGTGTTCCTTATCCCTGAGATGTTTTTGTTATAAGGATTAAATGAAATAATATATATAGATGCCTAGTACAAAGTTAGCATTAAGTCAATAGGAACTATTAGTATTGTTCAAATAATATCTGTAAAAATGCTTGGAAAACCCAAAAGGGAGTGTTGGGTCACTTGTCCCTGTTCTGTGTCGTGACACACCAGCCCGCTCGGAAAGCCCCTTGCCGTGTCTCGACTGCAGGGCCGGCCTGAGAACAGCCTCGTTCAGTCCTTGCTCCTTTGTTTTGTTCAGGGTCATGATGATTCCTGAAGCCCTGAGACTTGCAGTCTCTGAGCGGCCCCCTCCCGTCCCAGGATCGAGGGGTGCTGAGGAGACAAGGGGAGAGTGTCTGTCATCTCCTTGGGGAGGAGTGAGGCATTGGGCCGGGTGTGGTGAAGGTTTAGTCTGACGTTGCGCATGGGAATCCCACGGAACCCTGGGCTCCAGAGCCCTGCTGGTGCCGCTCCTTTCCCCGTGGACCTCAC
This sequence comes from Cervus canadensis, assembly GCF_019320065.1. Taxonomy (NCBI): domain Eukaryota; kingdom Metazoa; phylum Chordata; class Mammalia; order Artiodactyla; family Cervidae; genus Cervus; species Cervus canadensis. The sequence goes on from NC_057403.1 coordinate 41,338,253, forward strand.
GGTCCAGGCTGCGCCCACACGAGCGCTGCCGGGCACATGTCTGGCTTCAGACGGTCTTTGATCTTAGCCTCAGAGCATGGTGATGGCCTTAAAACAACACACCCCATGCAGGGAAGCAGAACGTTTGCTTACACATTCTTGCATGATCAACCAAACAGTCCCAGGGACGTTTGGTGATCCCCGTGAGCCGGCCAGTCCATGTCGGAGTTGGGGATGCTGGAGTCGGCTTGGGAGGAATGGCCTGGCTTCTGAGGGCACGGGCAGCGCCACCACCCGGCGCTGCAGCCAATGCCCTGGAATAGGACCTGGTACACCGTCAGCTTCACACATGCTGGGAATGCTGCCTCCTCTTCGGAGGGCATGACCTGCACTAAAGAGGCAAAGGCTCTGCCTTGCACTTAGGAGATGTTGGGGAAGTGCTCACTGAATTGAAGTCCATTCTTGGGAGCCCTGTTTGGGTTCACATTCGACGCTGGAAAACCGTGTGTCTTCTCTGCCCCTTCCCACCATCCTTCCGGGTCTCTGATCACCCCTGCTCCCAGACCGTGCTGACCAACATGTGTGTGGGAGCTTAAGCACATGGAATGAAGAAGTGTCTTAGAACAGCTATCTCAGCAGTCAGCTCTGGTGCTAATAAGCAAAAATAAATTTGGTGGGGACACACAGTATCAGGGCCTCCCAGGACAGACTCATTCATCCATTCACTGTTCACTCCTTCCGCACCCAGGGGTCTGGGGCAGGAAGAAGAATCTGAGCTGGATTCTGTGTTTGAAAGGCTTTCCATCCACTGGGAGGGGCTGAGATGCGTCGTAAGCAATAGGAACATCAGGTAGAGAGCGGTGAGTGGAGCAGACGCAGTGCTGTGAGAGGCCAGCAGAAGGGCCAGCGCAGGGCATTCATTTGATGGGATTAAGCTGTGACACTGCAAAGGTGTTAAAGATGTACAGATTAAGGGCCCAGTGTGGTCATAGTCCTAGAGAAGGGCATGGCAACCCACTCCAGTATTCTTGCCTGGAAAACCCCATGGACAGAGGAGCCTGGAGGGCTATAGTCTATGTAGTCGTGTAGAGTCGGACATGACTGAGCAGCCAACACTTTCACTTTTCGTGTGGTCATAGTAACCTCCTGATTGTGGGGACCCCTTCCCAATGCCTTTCCCCTCGTTTCCAGTTGGTCAGAAGTCTTGCCCCTCACTAGCCTGGTCTCCTTCCTCTGAATGTGCTTGATGACATCAGTATTCAAAAATTGTGGTCCACAGGCTGCCCATGTGGTAGTTAGATGCTTGGGCTTTTGGAAACACCCGCCTCTACCTGGTGCAGGACCTTGGGAAGTGCGTGAACCTGGCCGTGAGCCAGTTTCCTCCTCCGTGAGACGGAGCTGACGCGAAGCCTCACGCAGCTGTGCTGAGCTGGACTACTGAGAGGGAGGCCCAGGGGCGCTGGGAGGATTGAATTCGTGAGTGTCCAGCCCTTCCTTGGCACAGTGCTGGCACCTGCGGGGTTGGCAGGTGCTGGCCACCCATAGTCTTCCCTAGGACCCAGCCCTCCTTGCTCCTGGTATGGCTGAGCAGTGCACTTCCAGCGGGCTTGGAAGATAGGCAGTGTGCGGTTTTCTTTTGTCTCTACCTGAAATCCTAATGAGGAGAGCCTGACCAAGTGGACATATTCTAAGGATGGCAGCTTGTGAGGCATCCCAGTGGACTGCTTGATTTCAGTGTGAGCCCATGTGGGGCTTAATTCACATTTAAAATCCCTCCGCTGCCAGCCTCTGGACCAGGCAGGAGCAGGTCTGCTCCTCAGCAGTGGCTCAGAGATCACGATGAAGCACCAGGCTCTACTTACCCTCCTGCAGGCCTCACACACGAGCAGTAGAACCATCAGCTGAGCCCCAACTCCATGACCTGCCAGCTCCAGCCATGGCAAAGACAAAGCTGAGAGGGTACAGTTCCACCCCACCTGCAACCCAAGTGGGTGACTTCAGCCTCAGGAGGAGAACACTCAGCCCCACCCCAGATCCCTGGAGAGGAGAGCTGAAGTGGGAGCTTGCAAAGTGATGTTTGCAGACTCTCTGTTTTGGGTCGTGATCATATGCTAGTGGTTTGCATGAGAATCTTGGGTCTGCCTGAGAAAGCCTGGGATGGGAAACCTGGACTATTTCAATCACCACCCAGACACCGGCATCTTCTCTGGGCTGCGTCCACTGCCAGGGAAGGAAGGCTGGCCGGGCTGTGCTGTGCTGCATGTTTCTGGGACTATATTTCTCTGGAAAGAGAGGCCCTCACCTGGAAATTGCCTCACTTTCTTTCAAAAACTCAACAAATGGTTGACACAGGGAACCAGAAGAATGCAACTCACGTGGTTCCATCAGAAAAGTTCAGGGGCCCAAGGACAGATGGGTTCCTTTGTTTGGGAAGCTGGCGTGGCAGCTGACCACTGCCGTTGGGTTAGGTCTAGGGGAGATGTGAGTTACTCTGGAGAGGAATGTGGATTCAGACTGCCATTTGGCCGGTGAAGCTGGCTTCACCACAACCGTTTCCCTGGAGGGCAGGAGAAACGGTTTCCCCAGGGAGCCCTGTCTCGGTGACCTGTACCTTTTGCCTTGAACTCTTCTCTTTGGCAGGGAGCTGAGAAGGGCCTTTTTGTTTGTCTCTTTGTATGAGAACAAACGCTCACCTAGCACGGTCTACCATCTGGGGCAGTGCTTGGGAGGCTCCGTGGAGGATCTCAAAAGCTGTCCCCTGTGTGCGGGCCAGGCAGCCCGAACCAGAGAACAGGAGGTGCTTTCCGTGCCCTCTATGTCTCTGCCGGTCGGTGGCGGTGTTTTGGTGTCCTTCCTGCCTGATTGGTGGGAAACAGGGCAAGCAGAACAAGTCCTCACTTAAAAAGAAAAGGAAGGGAAAAACCAAGCGCCTTTGAAAAGTCTTCCAGGCTGCCTGGGTCCGTGATCTAGAAGAGAAGCAAGGAGAGTGAAGTTCCTGATTTTAGGGGTGGGCTTGCCTGGTGGCTCAGAGGTTAAAGCGTCTGCCTCCAATGCAGGAGACCCGGGTTCGATCCCTGGGTTGGGAAGATCCTCTGGAGAAGGAAATGGTAACCCACTCCAGTATTCTTGCCTGGAGAATCCCATGGACAGAGGAGCCTGGTAGGCTACAGTTCATGGGGTCGCAAAGAGTCGGACACGACTGAGCGACTTCACTTTGGGGGACAGCAGAGTACGCTTTGGGAGCCACTGGTCCCTGGAACATGTAGGAAAGAAAGTGATCCCCAAGTTGGCTTAGCCACTGTAAGGTGGGATGGGGGCAGAGACTTTGCTGCAGGGCTGTAGCCCCCAGAGCCCCCAGAAGTTAGCAGCAACCAGCGGTGTGCAGGCACTGAGCCCTCTTTCACATCAGCGAGTCTCTGTGGCTTGTCCGGTGTCCTACTGCCATCCTTCCAAACAAACTCCCAAGGGCTAGACAGCATATCTTCCATCAACCCAATTTCTGGTTGCTAAGAACCAAAACCTACCTCTCAGTGACTGAAGCGCTGAAGGAAACATGTTGGCTCGTGTAACTGAGTAGCCTAGGGATATACTAGCATCAGGCACGGCTGGATCCAGGTGCACGCGGCACTGACTGGCCAGGTGTGGATCAGGGGCCCACCTCTGGAACTTAGGCTCGGGACAGGGACATTCCGTAAAGTGGGAGAAAGGGTGGTTCTCCGAAGAGAAGGAGAATAGAAGCCTGGCAAGCAACACCAGCAGCCACCGCACCAGCCCTCATTAGCTGTTTACAGAGCTAGCTGTTGCTCACAGGCGTTTTCCACAGTGAGTCACCCCTGCACCCCACAGTGAGTGGTGAGGGAGCCAGGGGGAGCCCAGAGAGGAGCCCTCCCACAGACTGTCAGAGTCCAACCTGGTCTGCGTAGACCCCAGAGCCTTCCGGATGTGTCAGAAAGGGAGGTGTTCTCGGTGGCCATCTCATCTGTGAGCTATGGGCCAGCGACTGCGTGCTCTGGTGGTCTTTGGTATCTTCCCTGGGGTTCATGAGAACGCATCCCAGGGCTAATGAGCGAGGTCATAAATAATGAATGAACATGCTGGAGGCAGGAAGGGTTTCTTCCCCAAGGATTGAATAAGAGGAGCAAAGCGCAGCAGCCTCACTCACGCTTTCTTCACAAAATACAAGCAGAAAGTTGGGCAAACTGCCCCCTGGCGTATAACATTATCTATAGATTAGACATAATGCACTAATAAGAATACTTCATTTCGTTATGTCAGAGGAGTAGGAAAGGGCGATCCAGCAGCTGCCCTCATCAAGCAGATGGAAAACCAGAAGCGTTGCTTAGATTCAGGCAGTAAAATCGACATTGAACCAATTTGCCTCACTCGCAGGCTTTTACTGTGTTTAACGAGAGCTCACGTCTTTACACAAGGCATCATAAAGCGGGCTCGGGAGCCACGAAGCTCTCTGTCATCTTTGCAGCACAACCACTGAGTGTCACAGCTGGGCTTCAAAACACAACTTTGGATTTTCCCAGAAGCGATGTAGAGTGGGCAGTCTAAGGTGTCTGTCCTTCCTCACCCTCAGAAAACCTACAAAAACCGGGATATTAATGCACAAGGTGGGCGGGCCCCTGCTGGTGAGGAAGGGAGGGGTTCTGGTTAATCACTAGGAAAAGGGCCACAGTTTCTGGGTCCTCAGGAAAAAAACTGTTCAGCACCCAAAGTGTCAAGGCTGGGTGGAGCGCTACGAGGTGGTGGTGGGCCGGGGAGGGACGCCTGTTTCCTGGCTCACAATTTAAAGGCTGTGTCCCTTTGCAGAGAGGAGTCGTGTGTAGGACCTGCTGTCTTAGAGCTGCCGAGGTCCTAAGTGGTCACTTGTTTCATTCAGCTCTTCAACTCGCGTTTATTGGTCTTTCACTGTGTGCCAAGCACTGCTGACGGTGCTGTGGTCAATGAGACCGATGGGGTCCCTGCCCTGAGGGAGCTCATTGGTATGTGAGGAAACAGGTAACATACATGTAAATCTATATTATATGAGGTGATGGGGCGATCGTGACTGTTTTGAAGGGAAATAAGATGAAGACAGGGAACTATGGAGGGCCTCTTAGTGGACGGAGGAGGTGACCTCTGAGCAGACCTTAAACTCAGCGAGAGATGCAGGCCCCTATTTCACAGCTCCTTGTTCTTATATCCACCAAGAGCGGCTTAGATTGTTTGCCTCCCCTGTTTTGTGATTTGTTTTACCCTCTAGAAGACATAGAGATAACCACGGAGCTTGGTTAGCCTGAGTGAAGCGGGGTGACCACAGGGAGCTGACTCTACCCAGGCCCGAAGCTGGCACCTGCCCAGTCCTGGAGGCTGGGGCAGCACACGTAGGAAATGAATCCAGTGGTTAGGGATGCACTTTGCCGTGCAGGGGATGCAGGTTTGATTCCTGGTCGGGGAGCTAAGATCCCACATGCCATGGAGCAACTAAGGACTGACTCAGCTAAATAAAGAAAAATTTTTTTATAAAGTGAACCTGGAGCCCCAGGGACTCACTCCAGCTGGTTGGTAGCAGAGCCACAACCAGACCCAGGCGTCCTGAGTTACCAAACTGCAGTCGAAGCTGCCGCAAGAAATGCCAGTGTTTTCTAACAACACGAGCATGGGAAGAGCCAGGGACTGAAACCCGAGGGCGGGTTAGGGAGCCACGGGTGTCCTCACAGGAGGCTGGCAGAACTTCCTCGAAGGACTTCCTCGGACCCCACAGTGGCGTCCCAGGCCAGGGTGGGTGGGGCCGGCCAGAGGCCCCAGCTCTCTGGGACCTTTTCCCACCTACTTCACCTGGGGTTGCAGTACTTGTTAGTGACCAAACTGCATAAGAACCCAGATCTTCTGCCTCCAAGTTCAAGATATGATGATGTCTCCAACCCAAGGCTGGGGTCCCAGGAATCAGACCACCCACGCTACCCAAAGGAGGAAAAGGAACAGCCCCCTAAAGGCAGTGCTCAGAGCATCATGCCCCCCCACTCCAATGAGAGCCTCCTGTGCCCACCCCCACCCTGCCCCCTGGCACTGGGAGTCTTGGGAAAGGGCAAGGTCCACGATTGTTTTCCAGATAATGGCCACAGAGGCTGTGTGCTGGAATCACAACAAGTCCCGGCCTTGCCCCTGGCTCCGTCTGGTGACAGTTGGCAGCTGACATCTTTGCTCCTGGCCCGAGTTTCCCCTCATTAAAAATGGCATCTTTATAACAGATTTCTGCAAGTCACTGTCAATAGGACGTACCCCTTGTTTTGTGCCAGTCATTCCCCTGGGGGATTGGTCTGCCTGATACTATTCTTTTTGCATTCCCTCCTCTTCTATGTTATTCTAATATTAGAATATCAAGTTTTAAATCTAACCTTAATTACTAAGGAATCTTATTTATTTTTTTTTAGATAGTTTTTCTCATACCATACAATGTCACCCCACAGTTACATGGATGGGTTTCCAATCAGGTCTTGCATGTCTTGTTTTCAAACCGCCGAAAGACCCCATGTCTGCTCATGTGCTTCACTCGAGCCAGCCTGGACGGCCAGGAGTCGCTCAGCTCTTGGCTTGTTCTGTGCAGGTTTCGTAGCTTTCTGCCTTCCCTGGGAGGGGTAGGCTCACAAGCAGCCCAAATGGCCCTGATAAGGGTTTGGCTGAATGACACAGGGCCCATTCAGATGATGGGACCCCAAGCAGCCAGACAGCTCCTGGTTTTCTCTGGGGAAACAGTAAGCAGATGGACTCCTGGGTGAGAGGACTGAAATTCATACTCACCTGTGGATGGGGCTTCCCTCCAGGTGATGGGGTGATGGCTGAGTTTTTTCTTCTTGTTTTCCTAGCTATGTGAGTTGGCCTCTATGAGTGTCCCAAGAATATGCCTTTCAGGTAGGACTGGAGAAGTCAGAGAAAGAGGAGGGAAAACTGCTACTTTAAAGTGACTTCTCTGGTGGTCCAGCTGTTACAACTCTTCTGTTCGGTTACGGATGGCTCAGGCTCAATCCCTGGTCGAGGAACTAAGATCCCTGTATGCCACGCAGTGCAGCCAAAAAATAATAAAATAAAGTGATCTATGCTTAGAGCAGAGCTGGTGGAAGTCAGGATGGCTCAGGGCATTACATAGATGAACTTTTTAAGAGAATTTTAATAGGTGACTGCATAACGTATTTTTTAAAAATTTAAGTAGTACATTAGCCCTACATATCAGGATCCCGCTTGTTCTCTCTGACCTCATCCCTGCTACTTTCCTGGCTCCTTGCTTCATTCCAGCCCAACTGGCTCCTCACCATCCTTCTAACACACAAGGTTGCCCCGAGACATTTGCACAAGAGCCTGAAATGCTCTTCCTCACATATATGCAAGATCCACTCCGTCTCATCCTTCAGGTCTCAGTTCCACATGTCACCTCATGTCCTGGCTCCTAACTCTTCACTCCCATTTTATGTTTATCACTGCAGTGTTTGTTTGTTTGTTTACCAGACTGTGCCTCCACTGAAATTAGGGCTCTGTGTGACCTGTGGCCCTCTGCCTTGTGGGTGCAGCATGAGCAGCACTTGGCATGTAGTGTTCACCTCTGCAGGTGAGAGGAGGAGGAAGCCACGGGCGGGAGATTGGGCACAGTAATCCCGAGGGTGGCTCCAGCTCGGCCAGTCAAGGAAGCAGCCTTTATGCCTAGAGCAGAGCAAAGCTTCCAGCCTCCCATGAGGGGCCTCCAGGTCTCAGCGCATCTACACTCTTGGGACTCTGGGAAATCAGAGTCAAGGACCCAGCATCATTACTTAGTAAGACACATGTGTCATGCCTCTGCCCAGCTGGTGATCTCTAAGCCAGTCATTCACATCATGGATACCCTCTGGCTCTAGCCCCTCACTCATTTAGGCCAGGGCACTGCTGCCCTGGATGGGTGGGGGACCCATGGCCTGGGAGACAAGGCGCATGGTCTACCTGGCACTGATCAGTCTGTGACTTTAATACTAGTGACCGGCAGTTACTAGGCCCAACTCTGCGCCAGACCTTCCCCACATGAGCTTTTGTGCTGCAGACAGCCCTGCATAGACAGGCATTGTCCCTATTTTCTAGAGGCGAGACCTACGCCCAGGATGGGTAACTTGCCTGTGGGCCACAGGGCTAGTGAGGAGGAGAGTCAGGGTGTACCCGGCTCCTAATGGGTGCTCAGTGTCCATTGTAGAATGCCTGAAATGAATGACTAGTGTGCTGTAGGGGATTTGGCTGCTCTGGGTCCTGGAAACACCACCCGCACCTCCATGCCCCTACCCCTGCCTTCCCCAGTCCCTCTAGACCACTGTTGACTGCCCTGCTTCGTCTTCAGTCTCGGTGGCATCCGCCAAACTGGGGGCCAGAGTCTCTCCTGCAAGTCACACCGCACTGGGCCCCAGACTTCATCAGTGAGAGTATGTACCAGAACAGAGTCAGCAGGGCTCTAACAGAGAGAGGAGGGGGCGGCTTTCAGCCATGCCAGCCCCATCCCCCATATATACACACACATCAGCTCGGGTGCCTCCCCTCTGCCATGCCAACCTCAACCTGCTCTGCTGGTCCTGCCAGTGCCCGTAGCCTGGCTGGTGTTTTTGGTGCTTCCCCATTGAGTTAACTTGCTGTTTGTACTTCACCATGAGACACAATGAAATCCTCCCTCCAAGGGAACAGCAGCCCTGTGCCAGCACCAGACCCAGACCGGCCCTCCTGACTGGTCTCTCTGGCTTCTAGTCCCACCTGCCTGTCCATGAAGTGCCTCCTGTCTATTTAGCACAATTTCCTGGCACCCTATGTGCCAGCCGGGGGCTCTGGGAGACATGCAGAGCCCACACTGACCCTCCACGGTGCCGCCTCTGCCTGTCCACCCCCACTCCACAATCCCTTCTCCCTCCCTGTCTCTCCCGCCAGCTTCTGCCCCACGTGGAATGCTGCTTCCCCCAGAGGTGGGCCCGCACCTCTGCTCTAGGTCCTCCTTTTGTAGCTCTTCATGGTTTTATTTTTCTTCTTGGGTAGCACTTACTCCACTTATAATTTAGATAACCATTTTTAAAAGTACCTCTCGGATGTCTTACCTTCCACATTTGAGCTCCACAAGGGCAGGGCTTCACATCTATCAGGTCACTCTTACATCCCCAGTACTTAACGGGTACATAGTCTGTCCCTGAAAAATAAGTGAAAAGTGAATTAGGGACAGGATGAAGAAGCTTACAAAATACTCTCTGAGAAGCCTCAAAGGTGGGAACTAGAGCTTTAAAGACAGAAGGGGAAAAAAAATATTTCTGTTTTGCACTTGATTGATGTTTTTCTCACCTGGTATCACCCATCACCCCGCCTGTCTCAGGGGTGCACTGAGGTAGGCAACAGGCCTATGACACAGTGTAAGGGTCTCTGGAAATTTTGTCCCCCTCTGCCATAAGCTCACCATGTGACTGTAGGCAAGTCTGTCTTCTCTAAGTCACAGTCACCTACCCAGGCAGGGAGCATCGTGGTGGGAGCATGACCTTTGTCATCAGACTGTCTCAGGGTTGATTTGACAGTTCTGCAGTGTCACTAGGAATGGTCTACACTCCTCTGACCTGCCATCCTTAGGGTGGTGGCATTTAACCTCATGGTCACAACGTGGCTGCCATGGCTCCAGTATTTACTTCTTCACAAACCACATATAAAGGCAGGAAGCCACAGAATGGCTAGTTGACGAACAGCCGGGAGAGGGGGACAGTGGAAAAGTGAGTGGACCGGAAAGCCTTTCTCAAAGGCCTCTCACTGGAACAAGAAGAGAAACTCTTTCTCAGGGGCATTTCTAGCTAACTCCCCTTCAATCTTACTCACTTGAGCTGGTTCACATGGTCACTTTTAGGAAGGGGATGCACCATGATGAGAAGTTTTCCTTATGACTCTTGGGTGGCAGTCAGCATGTCTGACACACACACCCTTCAGTTAGTTCAGTTCAGTCGCTCAGTCGTGTCCAACTCTTTGCGACCCCATGGACTGCAGCACGCCAGGCTTCCCTATCCATCACCAACTCCTGGAGCTTGCTCAAACTCTTGTCCATTGAGTCAGTGATGCCATCCAACCATCTCATCCTCTGTCTTTCCCTTCTCCTCCTGCCTTCAGTCTTTTGCAGGAGGGGGTCTTTTCCAATGAGTCAGTTCTTTGAATCAGATGGCCAAAGTATTGGAGTTTCAGCTTCAGCATCAGTCCTTCCAATGAATATTCAGGACTAATCTCCTTTAGGATGGACTCGATGGATCTCCTTGCAGGCCAAGGGACTCTCAAGAGTCTTCTCTAACACCACAATTCAAAGCATTATTTCTTCAGTGCTCAGCTTTCTTTATAGTCCAACTCTCACATCCATACATGACTACTGGAAAAACCATAGCTTTGACTGGATGGATCTTTGTTGGCAGACGAATGTCTCTGCTTTTTAACATGCTGTCTAGGTTGGTAATAACTTTTCTCCCAAGAAACAAGCGTCTGTTGATTTCATGGCTGCAGTCACCATCTGCAGTGATTTTGAAGCCCCCAAAAATAAAGTTTGTCACTTTTCCCGTCATTTCCCATCTATTTGCCATGAAGTGATGGAACCGAATGCCTTGATGTTCGTTTTCTGAATGTTGAGTTTTAAGCCAACTTTTTCACTCTCCTCTTTCACTGTCGTCAAGAAGCTCTTTAGTTCTTCTTTGCTTTCTTCCATAAGTGTGGTATCATCTGTATATATGAGGTTATTAATATTTCTCCCGGCAATCTTGATTCCAGCTTGTGCTTCATCCAGCCCAGCGTTTCTCATGATGTACTATGCATATAAGGTAAAAAAGCAGGGTGACAATATACAGCCTTGACGTACTCGTTTCTGGATCTGGAAGGCAGCTATGCTCACCACTATACCACCAACGCTGCTCTCCTTTCTGGATCTGGAACCAGTCTCTTCTTCCATGTCCAGTTATAACTGTTGCGTCTTGACCTGCATACAGATTTCTCAGGCAGATCAGGTGGTCTGGTATTCCCATCTCTTTAAGAATTTTCCACAGTTTATTGTGATCCACACAGTCAAAGGCTTTGGTGTAGTCAATAAAGCAGAAGTAGATGTTTTTCTGCAACTCTTTTGCTTTTTCAATGATCCAACAGATGGCAATTTGATCTCTGGTTCCCCTGCTTTTTCTAAATCCAGCTTGAACATCTGAAAGTTCACAGTTCACGTACTGTTGAAGCCTGGCTTGGAGAATTTTGAGTATTGCTTTGCTAGCGTGTGAGATAAGTGCAATTGTGTGGTAGTTTGAGCATTCTTTGGCATTGCCTTTCTTTGGGATTGGAATGAAAACTGACCTTTTCCAGTCCTGTGGCCACTGCTGAGTTTTCCAAATTTGCTGGCATATTGAGTGCAGCACTTTCACAGCATCATCTTTCAGGATTTGAAACAGCTCAACTGGAATTTCATCACCTCCACTAGCTTTGTTCATAGTGATGCTTCCTAAGGCCCACTTGACTTCGCGTTCCAGGATGTCTGGCTCTAGGTGAGTGATCACATCATTGTGGTTATCTGGGTCATGAAGATCTTTTTTGTTTAGTTCTTCTGTGTATTCTTGCCATCTCTTTTTAATATCTTCTGCCTCTATTTGGCCCATACCATTTCTGTCCTTTATTGTGCCCATCTTTGCATGAAATGTTCCCTTGGTGTCTCTAATTTTCTTGAAGAGATCTCTAGTCTTTCCCATTCTATTGTTTTCCTCTGTTTGTTTGCATTGATCACTGAGGAAGGCTTTCTTATCTCTCTTTGCTGTTCTTTGGAACTCTGCATTCAAATGGCTATATCTTTCCTTTTCTCCTTTGCCTTTCGCTTCTCTTCTTTTCTCAGCTATTTGTAAGGCCTCCTCAGACAACCATTTTGCCTTTTTGCATTTCTTTTTCTTGGGGATGGTCTTGATCACTGCCTCCTGTACAATGTCATGAACCTCCATCCATAGTTCTTCAGGCACTCTATCAGATCTAACCCCTTGAATCTATTTGTCACTTCCACTGTATAGTTGTAAGGGATTTGATTAGGTCATACCTAAATGGTCTGGTGGTGTTCCCTACTTTCTTCAACTTAAGTCTGAATTCGGCAATAAGGAATTCATGATGTGAGCCACAGTCAGCTCCTGGTCTTTTTTTTTTTTGCTGACTGTATCGAGCTTCTCCATCTTTAGCTTCAAAGAATATAATCTGATTTCAATATTGACCATCTGGTGATGTCCATGTGTAGAGTCTTCTCTTGTGTTGTTGAAAGAGGTTGTTTGCTGTGACCAGTATGTTCTCTTGTCAAAACTCTATTAGCCTTTTTCCTGCTTTGTTTTGTACTCCAAGGCCAAATTTGCCTGTTACTCCAGGTATCCCTTGACTTCCTACTTTTGCATTCCAGTCCCCTATGATGAAAAGGACATCTTTTTTGGGTGTTAGTTCTAGAAGGTCTTGTAGGTCTTCACAGAACCATTCGACTTCAGCTTCTTCAGCATTACTGGTCGGGGCATAGACTTGGATTACTGTGGTATTGAATGGTTTGCCTTGGAAATGAACAAAGATCATTCTGTCATTTTTGAGATTGCATCCAAGTACTGCATTTCAGACTCTTGTTTTTGACTGTGATGGCTACTCCATTTCTTCTAAGGGATTCTTGCCCACAGTAGTAGATACAGTGGTCATCCGAGTTAAATTCACCCATTCCAGTCCATTTTAGTTCACTGATTCCTAAAATGTCGATGTTCACTCTTGCCATCTCCTGTTTGACCACTTCCAATTTACCTTGATTCATGGACCTAACATTCCAGGTTTCTATGCAATATTGCTCTTTACAGCATCGGACTTGACTCCCATCACCAGTCACATCCACAACTGGGTGGTGTTTTTGCTTTGGCTCTGTCTCTTCATTCTTTCTGGAGTTATTTCTCCACAGATATCCAGTAGCGTGTTGGGCATCTGATGACCTGGAGAGTTCATCTTTCAGTGTCCTATCTTTTTGCCTTTTCATACTGTCCATGGGGTTCTCAAGGCAGGAATACTGAAGTGGTTTGCCATTCCTTTCTCCAGTGGACCATGTTTTGTCAGAACTCTCCACCATGACCCTTCTGTCTTAGGTGGCACTACACGGTATGGCTTATAGTTTCATTGAGTTAGACAAGGCTGTGGTCCATGTGACCAGATTGGTTAGTTTTCTGTGATTGTGGTTTTCATTCTGTCTGTTCTCTGATGGATAAGGATAAGAGGCTTATGAAAGCTTCCTGATGGGAGAGACTGACTGAGGGGGAAACTGGGTCTTGTTCTGATGGGCGGGGCCATGCATGGTAAATCTTTAATCCAATTTTCTGTTGATGGGCAGGGCTGTGCTCCCTCCCTGTTGTTTGACCTGAGGCCAAACTATGGTGGAGGTGATGAAGATAATGGGGACCTCCTTCAAAAGGTCCCATGCACCCACTGCTGCACTCAGTGCCCCAGCATGTAACAGGCCACCACCGACCCACACCTCCACCGGAGACTCCTGTACACTCATGGGCAAGTCGGGGTCAGTCTCTTGTGGGGTCACTGCCCTTCTCTTGGGTCCTGGTGCCCACATGCTTTCGTTTGTGCCCTCCAAGAGTCTGTTTCCCCAGTCCTGTGTAAGTTCTGGCAGCTCTCTGGTGGGGTTAATGGCGACCTCCTCCAAGAGGGCTCAGGCCATACCCAGGTCTGCTGCACCCAGAGCCCCTCCCCCTGCAGCAGTCCACTGCTGGCCTGTACCTTTGCAGGGGACACTCAAACACAGTTCTGGCTCAGTCTTTGGGTTCTCTGGGTCCTGGTGTGTACAAGGTTTGTTTGAGCCCTCCAAGCGTCTCTGGTGGATGTGGGGTTTGATTCTAAATGTGATTTTTCCCCTCTTACTGTCTTGCTGGGGCTTCTCCTTTGCCCTTGGACATGGGGTATCTTTCCTTGGTGGGATCCAACATTCTTCTGTTGGTGCTTGTTCAGTACCGAGTTGTAATTTTGGAGTTCTTGCAGGAGGAGAAGAGTCCTTTTACTCTGCCATCTTGTAGAATTTCAGCCCTTCAGTTGGCCCTTGGCAAATGCCACTTGTTACTGTTAACTCTCATGTTCTCAGCAGCAGCTTTCTTACTTGGTCTGGAACAGAAGTCCTAGGCAGGCAGGGACCAGGCTGGACCCAAGTGAAACAAGTCAGGAAATTTCCTAATGATTGATGACTACCCCTTGTTAAGTGATTCTTCTCTTCTGTTAAACGGTGTCTGTCTGCTGTTGAACACAATTTGTTGTTCTTTCAAATAACAAACACACATTTTTAATGAAACAAAACAAACATAATAAAAAAAAAGTTAAAAAAAAAATCAAAAGTGATCTTGGTGATAACTGTGTTAAGCATCCTCCCGTGTCATCTTTTCTCTCCCCTGCCTTCTCCCTCCTCTTACCAACGTCATCACACACGAATCTAGCTTTACACAAATGGCTGTGCGAGGCACACTTTGTGCTATACCTGGGGTTTTCATCTTATAGTCCTGTTCAGATCCAGTGCTCCGGTGGATTCTGTGGAGCCCCTAATTGCTGGTATGTGGTTCATTAACTCACTGGTATCTCACTGTTGACTGTTTGCTTAAAGCTGTGTTCTCTGGAGCCGGGGTGGTCACTTCCCCTCTCCACTGAGGAGGGTGGTGGCTCCAGGGCCAGAGCCCCATTACTCATCTGGTCTCCCTCACAAACGAAAACCCTCATCAGCGTCACACCAGTGAAGCTCTGAGCACCGACCCTAACCCAGGCAGCCCGCTTGTGATCAGAAGCACCTTCTGTCCCCTCGTGAAGCAGTCCCCGTTCAGGAAATTCAGCCTTTCCATTCACTGCTGCTGCTGTTCACCGCTGCTCACCTAATGCTCATTAGGTGAGTGAGCAGATTCTCCGCTCCAGTCTGGACAGGGCCCCCTCCCCCCTGCCCTGGCTTCCTTGCTGTGGCTGTGAGCACTGCTTCCTTCTCCCAGAGGCCAGGGGTTCTCCCATAGTGTCCGAGCTCCCCGCTTCCCCACGGCCCCAGTCACTGTCTGTCCTCAGGAGGACAGACACAGGACACCCTGTCCTTTCTCCCTCAGTCCCACTCACCAAATGCAATGAGAACAGTCCTAGTAACAGCTGCACTGACCGCTTCCTGTGCCGGGCCCTCTTCTCTACATACCATGACCCAGTGAGGACAGTTCCTATTAATTACCAAGCCCCTCTCCGTGGAAAGTTAAGGAAACTGAAGCACCAGGCAGTTAAGGAAATTGCCCAATCACACAGCTCAAGTCTGGCTCCAAAAGCACCCTATTTGTCTGAACTCTTAAGGGGATTATCATGGGGGATGGAGTGACAGTCCCAATGCAGAGGAAAGGGTGCTGAGAAAAGGAGGCAGAGAAGGGGCATTTAATCCACCGTGGAGATGGAGTGAAAAATCGTGTTCCAGCAGCTGAGCGTCTGTGAGTCTGTGAACCTCCAGAAGTTGGGCGGGGCGGGGGTGGGGGGTAAAACTGTGTGTCCTGGTGCATTTGTCACAGTGTCAGAGGCATCCGTGATTCAGAGAGGGGGGACGGCTGCAGGGCCAGATGATCCTCCAGGGTCCCTTCCAGCTCCCCAGCCTGTGATTCTGTGACCATATAAGGCCGCGGTGCCTGAGGAGTCTCAGTGCTGCCGAGTGCAGTCCTGCGTGGAGAAGGGGAAGCAGAGAGCAAAGGGAGCCCCAGCCCAGGCCCCCCTGAGGGTCGCCAAGACAGCAGAGAGAGGAGCAGGGTAGGGGAGGCCAGAGGACCCTCCTTGGTCGCCTCTTCCCAGAAACCTCATGTGAGCTCAGCTGCTACCCTCCTGTGCTCCCATCTCCACGTGGGTTCTCCTCCCTCGGCTGCATTGCCAGGTGGCCAGAGTCCTGCCCACGGCTCCCACCCAGAGGGGAACACTAAGGGCTGCAGAGGCAGCCTTGCTTGCTCCTAGGTTTCTTCTGCTCTGGCAGCTTGGAAAACCCCTCAGAGTCCCCGAGTCCTAGTACAAGTGTACTAGAAGATGGCCTAGTGTGGAGTGGGCACCAGTGTGGCATCTAGCCCGGTCCACCTTCGTGATGCTGGCCCTGCAGATGTAAGGTATCCAATGGGCTCCCCCCTACCACACACACATACATCTGCCTTCTTTAGCGAGCTCCTTGGAGAGGGGCAGGTCTTGTGCCCCAGTGTAATCTTGCTCGTGGAGTTACATCCCATGTTCTCTGAGTTCAGAGAATCACCCTGTGTTCTCTGAGCTACTATTCAGAGCCTACTGTGGGTCAGTTGATAAGGAGAGCGGGAACTGAGGTGGAGGAGATGTGGTACCTGACCTCCCAGGACCGACAGACAGGCTGCTGGCATGGACAGAAAGTTAATAAACAAGTGTCCTAGGAGATGGTCTCCCAAAGTGTGAAACATATTTTGGTCATGACTGTGTTGGTTGTAAGTGACAGAAACCCAAATCAGCTTATGCAAAAATAAGAGGGAGTCAAAGGACTCATGTCACTCAAAAGTGTCAGGACAGGGTGAGCTTCAGGAACAGCTGGATCCAGTGACTCAGGTGCCGTCTCTGGGGCTTGATTCTGTGCCTCTGTCACTCAGCTGTGTACATGGAGGTCAGTTTGCCTGAGGCTGCTGCAGTGTGAGATGCCGGAGCTGCCGTTACTGACCGTTACTAAGGTGCCCCATGCAGCCTCATTCGTGCTTTCCAAATCCCATTCTCATCTCTTCCAGGGCTAGACTTGGGCTGCCACAAGAAACCCGCCTCTCCCAGGCTACCTCTCCAACCCCTATGCCTCCTTTCCTCCCTCCCTTGCCCAACACTCCTTGGACTGACATAGAAGGTGTTTTGATGCTAACTTTGTGTGTGAAATCTCTGGGTTCTCAGGGAACCTGGATATAGGAATCCTAGCAGAAGCAGCAGTCCTGCGTCTCAGCATCCACTTGGTAGGCACAAGCACAGCCTCAAATGCCCCTGTCACCCTTACCAGCTGTGTGACCTCGGGTAACTGGGTTAACCTCTCTGAGCCTTTGTTTCCTTTGTCTGTTGAGGGGAGATAAAAATTATCTCCTAGGATTGTTTTGAAGATTAGGTGTGATCGTACATGCAAAGCACTCAGCATAGAGAGTAAACCCTTAAACATTAGTGGCTGTTATGGTTCTGCTTCTCTTATGCCACCAGTGAAGGAAACTCTCTTTAAGGGATTTTGACTTTAGAATGAAGGTATTATTACTAATAGCTACTATATATTGTTGTTGTTGTTTGTTGTTGCTAAGCTATGCCTGACTCTTTGTGACCCCATTATAGCCTGCCAGGCCCCTCTGTCCATGGGATTTCCCAGGCAAGGATACTAGAGTGCGTTGCCATTTCCTTCTCCAAGGGATCTTCTCAAACTGGGGATCAAACCTGCATCCCCTGCACTGGCAGGTGGATTCTTTACTGCTGAGCCACGAGAGAAGCCCACCATATATTATATACTTACTATGCAGTGAAGTGAAGTGAAACTTGCTCAGTCATGTCCAACTTTCTGCGACCCCATCAACTGTATAGTCCATGGAATTCTCCAGACCAGAATACTGGAGTGGGTAGCCTTTCCCTTCTCCAGAGGATCTTCCCAACCCAGGGATCAAACCCAGGTCTCCCGTCTTGCAGGCAGATTCTTTACCTGCTAAGCCACAAGGGAAGCCCAAGAATACTGGAATGGGTAGCCTATCCCTTCTCCAGGGGATTTTCCTGAACCAGGAACCAAACTGGGGTCTCCTGCATTGCAGGCAGATTCTTTACCAACTGAGCTATGAGGGAAGCTCTACTATACAATAGGCACTTTACATTTATTTCTCACAGTGACTTCTTGCAGTTGAGGAAACCAAAGTCTGAGGAGTTTCCTAGGAACACACAGCTCTTGAGTGATGGAGTTGGCATCACCCACATTTTTCTAACTCCTCAGATCTGACCACTGCTGTACTCTTCTCCCTGGAATGAGATGGGAAATAGAAAATAAAGGGGTCTTAAGTGATACTTTTAAGGATAAATGATTCAAATCAATGCTGAGGCAGAGTTTGGGGGAGAAGAATGTGGCATGAAAGAAATGCTGAAGGACTTACACTAAAAAAGTGCTGCGTTTTTCTCTGAATAGTAGCATTATGAATATTACTTACTTTCGGTGTTGTTATGCATGGTGCAGCTTTTCTAGGGTTGAGTCAGAGGGAACGGAAGGTATAAAATTCTACCCTGAAGCAAGAAGCCCAATTTTAAGCTAATATAAGCCAGCGTGAACAAGTTATGCAACCAATAATCATGATTTGAGCAGTTTTTGCCCAAACTGCATCATTTTTGTAAGCCCCAAATGAAGCTTTCTTATTTGGGGCCACCCCAGACACCTGTGAGGCCTTCCAAGCAGTATTTGGTCTAGTGCACCCCAGGCTTGAGGTGTGGCAAAAAAGACCATGTACTTAGAGACCCGGGTTCTGTTCCGGCGTTTGGCTCTTAGTGTTTTTGCTGACAGCCGTTAGGCCAGTTACTCAGTCTTACTCAGTCTCAATACAGATGGATAGAATAAAAGTCTACCCTCCCTACCTTGTCAGGTGGTGTAAAGGTTAATACTAACAGGTGTGAAAAAAATAACCCTAGTGGAAGGGTCTAGAGAGCATTCCCAGGAGAGTAGCAAGGCTGGCTGGTCCAAAACCAAGCATGAGAAACTCATGGCGCTGGCTTCTCGCGAGAATGTGTCATGGGAACCAGCAAATCCAGACTGCATCTCTCAGGGCACCCGGAGTTCCCACCCTCTGAGGAGAGTCAGGCCATGGAGGCTTTTTAGTGATGGTTCTAGAGTTTATAGTATGTATCTTACCAGGCTTTACTTTCAAGTAATATTATGCTTTGTTGTTGTTGTTTAGTCACTAAGTCATGTCTGACTCTTTGTGACCCCATGGACTGTGTGTAGCCTGCCAGGCCTCTCTGTCCATGGGATTTCCCAGGCAAGAACACTGGAATGGGTTGCCATTTCCTTCTCCAAGAGATCTTTTTGACCCAGGGACTGAACCTGTGCCTCTTGCACTGACAGACATTGGCATACAGATTCTTTACTGCTAAGCCACAAGAGAAGCAATATTATGCTACTTCTTGTATAATATAAGAATTGTTCAGCAATATATTTCCATTTTACCCCTCCAATCCTTTGTGCTGTCATTGCATAAATTTTTCTTCTACATGTTATCATATGTATGTCACAATACATTTTTCAGCCTTTTTCCTCTCTCTGCTTCAGTTTAGATGGTTTCTATTGCTGTGTCTTCAAGTTCACTATTCTTTGGGGTATCTCATCTGCTATTAGTCCCCTTCAGTGAAATTTTTATTTCAGATACTGTATTTTCATCGCTAGATACTCTATTTTGTTCTTTTTTAATATCTCCCATTTCTCTGCTCATTATGTTCATGTTTTCCTTTAGTTTCTTGAGAATATTTTAGATAGCTGTTTTTGAGGTTTTATTTGTTAACGCCATCATCTCTGACACTTCTGAGTTTGCTTCTGTTGACTGATTTGTCTCCTGGTTATGGATCACACTTTCCTCCTCCTTTGCATATCCAGAAATGTTTTTATTGGATGCTGGATACTATGAATATTAGATTGTTAAGTGTCTGGATTTCACCGTCCTCATTTAAAGAGTGTTAGATTTTATTTTGTCATGCGGTTATTTACTTGTGGGTCAATTTGGGTTTTTTTTTTTTTGAGGCTCATTTTTAAGTTTTGTCAGGGCAGGTCTAAAAGTAGCCTTTATTACCATGGAGTGAGCCTTCTGGGGTCTCTGCCAAATGCCCTCGGTGTTTGACTCTCCATTCTGACCAGTGGGAACTTGCACCACGCCCAGCCTTGGGTGAGCTTTGGGACGGGTCTACCTTAGAAGCTGCCTGACGCATGTTTCTTCTCAAGTTTGTAGAGTCTCACTCGATTCAGCCAAAGGCTCAAGAAGACCTCCATTCAGATATGTGGAGCTCTCTGTCTCGCTGTTTCTCTCTCCTCTCCTCTTTCCTCTTAGGTACTCTGCACCTCCGCCTTCCAGAACTTTTCTCTTTACCCCATGCGCTCAGGAAGGCGGCCGTGCTTTGCGCGGGCCCTCCCTCCCGGCGCTGGGGTCTGGTGAATGCCTCCGGGCAGAAAGCCAAGGCGATCATAGGACTCATCCCTCACAGGACTCGCCACGCTCGCTTCCTTTCCGTCCCAGATCACAGTCCTGCGCTGCTTATTCTCCAGTGTCTGAAAGCCCTTGTTTCATGTATTTTGTCCAGATCTCTGGTTGTTTACAGTGGGAACTAACAATTCCCTTTGAGATTCCCTCCAGGGTAGTACATATCCATGATGCAGACTGGATGTATGCTCAAGAAACTTGTACAAAGCTGGATTTAGGGCTAATAAAAGACAGTGAAAAGGCAGTAGGGTCATTTTGATCTGCTTCTTAGAGAAACTCTGGATAAAGACTCACAACCCTGCACTAAGTCACATTTTATAATAGAAATCATTAATATCCATCAACTGACATGGGGATAAGTAAAACATGGCCTATCTGTGTATGGAATCTAGTTTGACAATAAAAAGAAAGGGAGCACTGATGAATGCTACAGCATGGAAGAACACAGATGAACACGCCCAGTGAAAGAAGCTAGTCACAAAAGACGACACTTCGTGGATTGCGTATATGTGAAATGTCCAGAGTAGACAAATTTGTAAAAACATAAGGCAGATCAGATGAGTGGTTGCTTCCTGCTGGGGGTGGGGGATGGAGTGACTGCTAATGGGTACAGGAGACAGGATTTCTTTTGGGGAGGATAAAAACATTCTGAAATTAGACTTAGCGATCACTGCCCAACCTTGTGAATATACTAAGGAATGTTGAATCTCACACTTTGCACGGGTGGATTATACGGTCTGTGAACTATATCTCAGTAAAACTGTTTATAGAAAGACTCATTAGCAGTGTTCTCCAGCACCGAAGGACATGAAAGGTTGGAGAAGGGCTGCAGAGGTAGTAAGGAAGTCTGAGCTATCACACAGGTGGATGTACACGTCACGGGTGGTATTCAGTCTTGGACTGAAAAACGTGACCACAGGAGAGTTTGCAGTTTACTGGCAGATAAGTAATGTTGGATGTGTGTGTGTGTTATGTGTGTGTGCATGCTCAATTGTGTCTGACTCTTCATGGCCCCATGGACTGTAGTCCATCAGGCTCCTCTGTCCATGAAATTCTCCAGGCAAAAATAATGGAGTGGGTTGCCATTCCCTTCTCCAGGGGATCCTCCCAACCCAGGGATCAAACCCACATCTCTTGCATTTCCTGCATTGGCAGGTGGATTTTTTGCCACTGTGTCACCTGGGAAGCCCCTGATGTTGGGTGTTAGTCTTAAAATCCATTTGTCCTTTCTTAATTCCCTCAACTGTGCCTCAGCCATGAGCGGATTCTTGCAGAGTCTCAGTTTTACCCTCTTTCTAGTGTTCCCTGCTCCCTGGACCCTTGTCAGCAATGAGCATTCCCTGAGCGGCCACCATCTGCAGGAAGCAGGGGCCTCAGGGCATGTCCGGCCTCGGCCTTGACCCCAGCTGAGCCTGAGGACAGAAGGGCATGGAGCGTTGCGTGGCCTCTGGGGACTGCAGCGTCACCTCCGTGTCCTCTGTGTCAGG
Organism: Cervus canadensis; assembly: GCF_019320065.1. Taxonomy (NCBI): domain Eukaryota; kingdom Metazoa; phylum Chordata; class Mammalia; order Artiodactyla; family Cervidae; genus Cervus; species Cervus canadensis. Next base: position 41,359,926 of record NC_057403.1, read on the forward strand.
TTCAGAGCCTCAGAACAAGGGTGACACAGCGGTCACATCCCAACCGAGGATGGAGAATAGGCCCCCTCCTCCTGCTGGCTCTTCTGTTGTCAAAGATGAAGGTGGTTCATTTGAAGTGAGTGACCTTACCTTCGTTAAAAGCAGTGGAAGTTTCCTGTGAAAGAAAAATGTGTTCTTCATCTGCAGGCTTCTTTCAGGGGTCTTCAACAGTATGCTCCTGAGTGGATATTTAAGCTAAAATCCTGAGCTTTGCTTAAAAATACTATTGGCAGGACTTCCCCAGTGGCTTAGTGGTTGAGAAATCTGCCTGCTGATACAGGGGACAGGGGTTCAGTCCCTGGCCTGGGAAGATTCCACATGCCTCAGGGCAACCAAGCCCGCGTGCCACAGCTACTAAGCCTGCGCCCTTGAGGCCATACCCCACAGCAAGAGAAGCCTCCACAGCGAGAAGACCGCGCACCGCAACCGGAGAGTAGCCGCCACTCAGCGCGACCAGAGAAAGCCCACACCCAGCACCAAAGACCTAGAGCAGCCAAAAATAAATATTTAAAAATACTCACGACGAGCATATATTGAGTGCTCAGTGTGTGTTCTGAGTGCGTTCAAGTGTTATCAACCCCTTGACTGATCTTGCTTCCACGGTATGTAGGGAGTATAAAGAAACTGCATTTCTTTTTTCCACTGTTGTGTTTTTCACATTAATTTTTGGTAATTCAGGTAGATTTTTTCCTTCAGATACTGTGGTATGACCACAGCAGCTCAGTAACTCAGCATCCAGGTTGGACCAGGCCCTCAGCCAGCTAAGCCAGGAGGTTGGCCGGGGACTGGGGGGAAGAAGGGAGAGGGGACGGCTCCACACATCTGACGCGCCCGTTGCCAGGTGAGGCCAGCGCACTCATCAGACATGCTGTGTGTGGTTTCCCTCTAGGATCATCCACGAAGATGGCTTCTCTGGCGAAGACGTGAAACAGTACAAGCCCGTGGTCTACAGCAACACCATCCAGTCGCTGGCGGCCATCGTCCGGGCCATGGACACTCTGGGCATCGAATACGGTGACAAGGAGAGAAAGGTAGGCCGCTGTGCGCCCGTGGGCGCGGGGAGGAGACGGCCTGTCGCCGGTCCCCGCCGTGTCCTCTATAAGGCCAGGCTGCTGCGTGGGGACAGGACGAGACTGTGCTGTGTCACCAGCCAGCACCGTCCACCTGGCCAGGACAGGCCAACAGGGGGCTCCGGCGGCGGGCAGACCGCCACAGCGCGATTGCCGACGGAGGCGACAGATGCAGAATTCCAGGGTTTATTGTGTAGATGACAAAGGGTTGGTGACACTGCCCTCAATCGTGACCCTCACAACATTGGCCAAGTACATACCCTTGGGCAACTCACTTGAACAGAAAAAAATATTTTTTAGGCACTATAAGCCCCACCTGGCCACCGTCTCCTCTCCTTAGGGGAGCTTTCCTTTCCTTGCCGGCGGTGGGGGCAGCCGTTTGAATCCACATTCTTCCTCCTTTGCGCCAGGAGGCTGTTCTTTCTGCCCATCTGAGGTGAGTCTGAGGACCAAGGGCACTCTCCTTCCTGCAGGAGGTTGACATCCTAGAACAGGGACAGTTTTCAGTTGAGTTTCCAGGCTTCTGATAGGTGGTGAATGGAATAAGTCATAAAAACTCTGATTTGCAAATGTCTGCGTTCACTGAACCTTACACAGCTGTACTGGAAAAGCCAAATAAAAGGGGCGAGGGGAAACAGCCTTGGAAAATTCTCTCCAGGAGTGGCTCTTTGTCTCCTGCTGGGACTCTGAATCCCAACCATCCTTTCCCCATGACCTGGAGTGTGAGGTGGGGAGCAGGTGGAGGCCGCCAAGTGCCTAGGCCCCTCGTTGAAGCCTCTGGATAGAGAGCATTAAGCTCCGATTACCGTGTGGTTTGGTTGTGCACTATGTATATATCCTTTCTTTGCCAAAAAATTACCTCCCTCACACAGGAAAACCATCCTCACCTTCACTGTGTGTAATAAATCATCTGTGACAGATAGCTTTAAATGTAAAATTCAGTATTTTATGCACAAAATCCTAATTCTCTGCGACAGTCACCCCAGCTCAGGCATTGCCTCCCCCCGGAGGAGGGGAAATTGAGTGACTGAGAGTGTCCAGGGGAAGCCAGGCGCCGCCCCTCGGCGAGGAAACCCTTCTCCCTGGGGACGGGCTTTGGTTTTGGTCACAAAGCCAGGGCCATGGAACAGGGGACACTGCGAATTCTTCAGTTTTATTTGCACTAAGAATTCACTGAGGGTACAGTGTGCCAGGCCTTGCTGGAGAGGTGTGTGTATGAGCCACTCATTCATGTCCGACTCTTAGGACCTAATGGACTGTAGCCTGCCAGGAGCCTCTGTCCATGGGATTTTCCAGGCGTGAATGCTGGAGTGGGTTGCCATTTCCTTCTCCAGGACAGTAGAGCTAGAGAGACCCGTCAGCAAAGAGCAGCTCAGAACATCAGATGTAGCCAATACAGGTTGCCAGTAGCCAGACAGGTTACAGGGCTTCATTCATTTCCATGATGACGGTCACAACAGTAACACCAGTAGCTCCCTTGTACTGAGCACCTGCTGGTGGCCAGGAACTGTGCCATAAGCACTTTACAAGTATTGACTCACTGTTGTCAGCTCGGGCGGGCGTTAAAGCAGGACATGCCCAGTCCGGTCTTCAGACACGGGACTGGCCTTTGGTCTCTCTCTCTGCCTTTTGGCCGAAGAAAGCTTGGTGCCTGAATCTCAGTTAACCAGACGACGGACACAGTGCAGAAGGCTCATGTGTCCATAGCACACACTTTACACAAACACACACACCCCACAGCCTGCCAGACCTTCCAAAAGTGTGTGTGTTCACTGCCACGCCCACCTCTCAAGCAGCTCTTCCTTCCTCAAAACCTCCTGCCCTGATTATAACCCTAAACAGTCAGCGTGACTTTGAAATGCTTTTCTCCTTCGATTTTGGAAAAACCAGTTTATTATCCTGAGTAGAGAGGTGGTTGCTTGGGTATTGCTAGGAACATGACGTGTTAAGGTCTATACTGCGGGGCCCCTTGGCCTCTGTGGCTGTTTCTTGTGTGGTGGAGACAGCCCTCAAGTAGAGGGTTGGGAAAGGCTCCACTGAGAATGGAGACGGAGAACAGAACGGGTACTTCCTGGAGAGTCCCCTGGACACGGAGGAGCCGGAGCCCGGTCCTCTGCCGGCAGGTGGCACCATGACACTCAGGCTCGCCAGGAAGTCCTCCAGGCCCCGGGGCGGCTCCTCCTGTTTTATTTCACCTTAGGCCACAGTGAGCCAGGCAGCTTCAGAAGGTGTTTCCTGGGAGTGGTCTGGCGTGGATTTGCTGTCTAGGAGCTGAGTGCAGGGACCACCTCCCCCACCCCGCCCCACCTATCAACTGTGGGGGATGTGGGGGGTGAGGTGGAATAGGGCAGCTACTTCGCAGTAGGTGGCCAGGGAAGGTTCCCCTGAACCTGAAAGGGATATTTGTAATTGAGAAGGAGCCGTGGGAGGAAGAGAGACACCACCAAGCAGACACCACCAGGCCCTGAGAGAGAAGTGAGCCTGGTGAGTTGTGAGAAGTGAGTGAAAGTGGAAAAAAAAAAAAGGAGGCACAGAGAGGCAAAGCGATTTATCCAAGGTCATTCAGCACAGAATACATATTTATAGATTTGTAACCCTAAGGAAGCTATGGTCCATGTGGCTCGGGTCCAGGGCAGAGTCCCATTTAAAGAGACACAGTACAGCCAGGCAACACATCTTCAGAACCCAGTTCTTCTGAGTCTCTCCAAAAATACGGAAAGGCACTCAGAGGACAGCTCCCACTGCTCTTCTCGAAGGTCCTTCCCTGTCTTCCTCCTGTCTGTCCCAGTCCTGCTTTCTTGAACTGCTTCCTTCCCAAGTGCCCCAGACACCTTCTCTCTACCCACCCCCACAAGCCTGCCCCTCTTGCTTCTCATTTGTCCTTCTCTGCCTCCTTCCGTCTTCCTCCCTCTCTCCTCCTCTCCCTCTCTCCCGTCTCCAGCGTTCTCTCTCCCCGTGCTCCACCTCCTTCCTCCGCCTCCTCCCCCACCTCTCTCTGCATCTCCAACTCCCTCCTTCCTCCCCTCTCCCTACTCAACACAGCTCATTGTCATGTAAATTGTCCTAAACTTTTGAGAGGATCTTCCCCCTCCCACTTCTCCCTCCATCCTCACGCCCAGGGCCCACATCTGCATCACAAAAGCAGAGAACCTCGCCTGGCAGAACTGGTCTCAACCCTGACACTGAAACAAAGTCTGGGGGAAACTGGACAATTAGAGGATTAGGAGGTTCATTTGGGCAAGCAAAGGATGGGGAAAGTCTATGAACACTCGCTTGTGATAAATTTGGCCACACCCACGTGTATATAGAAATACACACAAAATTTATGTGCATATGCAATGTATACTTGCATATGTAAAGCACATTATAATGGAACAATAGCAAAGAAATAATGGTTTGAACTTGTGTGAGGCTTTATTCAGTTGAAAAACCCTCTCATTTTCATTTTTACATTGTGCACATGCCTATTTCTCCCACTAAATTTTAAACTCCCTCTGCAGAGAATATAGGTCTTATCCATCTAGTACAATGCCTGACACAAGAAGTATTGGGTAAACTGCGTTCCAATCCCAGTTCAACCACCAACTGTATGGTCCTGGGTACACTATTTAGCTTCCTCAGTATTTCTGTCTGTAAGATGGGCATAATTCTAATACCATCCCCATTCATCTGGTGTTAAGGTTAGATGAGGTAATGCACATGGAACGCTGGGACAGTGCCTGACACGTCCAGCAGTCCGGGGTCAGTGCCCGAAGCGGGACTAAAGGTCAGTGCTGGTGCTGGAATTGCTACCCAGCCTCTGACGGTTCACCAAGGGGCTTCATTGGAATGCCCCCTCCCTGCCCTGAGATAATTGTACTCTTTGGGGAGGCAGAATCATATTTCACACTTAGATTCTAGAATGTCATCAGATCTCCTCTAGTAAGAGAAATCTTGCCATTTAAGTCACACAGTGGAGCACTGAACACTGTCTCCTTTTTAATAAGGGAAATGCTGTGATGCAGTCTCCACCGTGCAGTGCTGTTTACCCTGTGGTTTACAAGAATTCTGAAACAGACGAAAACAAGGATGCTCTCTAGTCTGTATCTGCCTGAGTTCCTGGGGTCTGGAGAAACCTCAGCGGTCGTTGTCAGGTCTGATGGGGGGCTGGGGAGGTGACAGATGAAGGCCCAAACCTGAGGCCGGAAAGAGGCTTCCTCCCAGCAGCGGCATGTATACCACCATGCGCTGGACACCGCCACTCTTCATCTGTAGCAGACCAGCCCTGGCCCAGCTCTGACCCTTTGCCCACCCAGGTTACAGAGCTTGAAACTCCTCCTTTTAAGATCATCTAAGTCTGCTGCTCCATTTTGCAGATGAGGGCCCCACCTGGCCCCAACAGGAAAGAGACTTACTCCAGGGATGACGTGGCAGGCCCAGGACTAGAACTTGAGGTTTTCTGAATCTCTGCTCAGTTCTCTTTCCATCTCAGCAGCCTGCCCCAGATCACTCAGCCAACCTGGGGCCTCGTTGTCTTTCATTTGGTGGGTCAGCAAGTCATCCCACAGATATTCAGTGAGCAGTCACAACACCCCTGGCAGACAGTGCACAGGGAGGCAGGGTTAGATGCAAAAATGAAAGAGGGAGCCCACCCTTTGATTTGCAAGGCCTCCCCGGCTCTGCAGGGTTCAGTGCAGCCAGGTCGGCTTGCTTCCTGTCATCTAAGACTGGATCAGGCCCCAGGCCCTGGGTTTGGGGCAGTTGTCTGTTTTTTAAGACCTGCCATAAGGAGTGCCACACCTGGCTGCTAGTACCTTGGCCCAGGTTGGCAGCATAAGTGGCTCTTCCTGGCCCTCCTCCAAAAAGACCAACTCAGAGGAAAGGCAGGTTTTAAGATGGGGAAGGTAGAGGCGGGGGATTAAAACGCCAGGTTTTGAGATGGCCCTCTAATGCCTCTCCTCCTTAGCCTCTTCTTGGGTTTCCACAGCTGAAGATGGTCGCTCCCTCCTCTGAACGCGGTCATTCTGGAGCTCCGGCCCCAGCCATCCCCCGGCATTCTGCAGCCGGACAGGCAAGGAGGGGAGCCTGGAGGGCCAGGACGGTCTTGTCTACCTGCACATTCACCCATTCAGTCATTCACGTAGGTGTTCCTGCAGGGGTGGGCGAGACCCAATCCCTGGCACCAGGGCGTGGGCAAGGAGGACAGATGCTTCAGTAGACAGGGGTGTTTTCTTTTGATTTGTTTTTAATTTTTATCTATGTATTGGCTGTGCTGGGTCTTCATTGCTGTGCACGGGCTTTCGCTAGTTGTAGCAAGCTTGTGGTGTGGGGTCTTCTCATTGCTGTGGCTTCTCCTGTTGCAGAGCACGGGCTCCAGGGCGCTTGGGTTTTAGTAGTTGTGGTGCATGGGCTTAGTTGCTCCACAGCACGTGGAATCTTCCTGGACCAGGGATCGAACCTGCATCCCTTGCATTGGCAGGCGGATTCTCAACCCCTGGACCACCAGGGAAGTCCAGTAGACAGTGTTTTATCTTTTCATCAAAATGTGGTGATAACGATGCTCCTCAGTGGGTTGTCTTGAGGGTTAAATGACTACTAGGTGCAAGATCTTAGAGTCGAGGCCGGCAACCAATAGGTACTCAGGAAAGCTTAGCCGTTATTAGCATCATGTGCCTTGAAGCAGAGTGACAACGACTCTAGTTTTCAGAGGTTGATTAGACATTACAGATGAATGCCAGAAGTGAGGCAGGCCCCCTGGCTGAGGGCAGGGGTCTGAGCACTCATGGGAGGAGACCTGCCTTTGCCTGGGATTTGTCCTACTGTTACCTGCCCATACTCAAGAATCAGGAAAGCCGGATCAGGCTTGGGCTTCTTTGTGTGATTGGCATTTAATGAAGGGGTGCTCATGAGAAGATGGGGGTTCTCCTCCAGGGAGCTTTGAGAGCTAAACAGAAAACCATGTTTCTGAATCTTGATAGAATGCTGAGCCCTTCACTGCCTTCATAAGTCAAGTGTTGAGAGCACACGAGGATATTTCCTTGTCGATGGAGGGTCATAGTGGCCCTCAAGGTTCTCTCGGTGGATGTCAGAGACTGTGGTCCAGGCCCAGAGACAAAGGACATTCCAGCAGAAGGCTGGGCCTAATATGCCACCCCGGGACATTCTGAAGAAGTTGCTTTGGGGACTAAGTTGTTGGAAAAACTGTTCAGCTGGGAGAAAGCCCATGTCCTTCCTGCCTTGAGGCCTTTGATCCGTAGGCACCAGGCCAGGCATGGACACGCTCCCAGCCTTGTTCCTCGGGACGCAGTTACAGTTATGGAAGGATTATGGAGGTGGTCCCCATTTTGGGTATGGCATAGTCACACCCTTAGATATAAATGGTAAACACCTTCTCTTGAGCAAGTCACAGAGCTCCCCTTGAGTTGCATTGTGTAAGTTAGGCTGTATTTGGCTGCTAGTGAAGGCCGCCCAACCATCGGTGTCCTTGACGGTAGCGACACTGTCAATTCCTGGACAGGACTCGTGAGAGATGGCGGCCCCGGGGCTCCTCGCAGCATCAGGCCTGGGTCCACCCCGCAGGGCCCTCTGGATGCTCATGGCTCCAGGTAACACCTCCCACAGGGACTCCAGGGTAGGAGGGGAATGCTGGGTTGCCCAACTTCAAACCGCACATCGGCCTAGCAGGGAGAGAGCTGAGGAAAACAAAAATGTGGCTTTTTTTGGCTCTAGTAGGACACAGAGGCAAGAGAGAAGGCCAAGGGATGGCACTGGTCACCGCTGGCCACTCTGCCTGTGAACTGTCATGGGGATCTGTTAAGAACGTGGAAGCAGATGTGCTGAGTCAGTGGGAAGTCCAGTCTGGAGGCTAGAAATGGGGGTACAGGGGGCGGCTACTGTGGGGAATGTGTGCTCCTCCAAGCTGGGACAGAGGTGGTCTTAGCTTCTTCTCTGGTTTCTGCCTTTGTTTGCCCATTTTTAGTCTTTTCCGGCCAATATAGCAACAATACCATAGATGGGTGGCTTAAATAACAGAAATGTATTTCTCACAGTTCTGGAGGCTGCGAAGTCCAAGGTCAGGGTGGCAGCAGATGAGATGTCTGGGGAGGACCCCTTACTAGTTCACAGACAACTGTCTTCTCACCATGTCTTCTCACCGTGTCCTCTCGAGATGGAAGGACTGGGATTGATCTCTGGAGTCTCTTATAAAGGCACTTGTCCCCTAACCCCCTCCCAGACGCCTCGCCTCCTAATATGAGGACACTGGGGATTAGGTTTCTACATAAGAATTTTGAGAGGACACAGTCGGTCTGTAGCACCCACATCAGAAGCTGGAATGTTGTCCGGAGGGGCACTGGAGACAAGAAGATGGTTGGTGGCAAGTAAATCTGGCAGCGCAAAGCTACGGCAGAGTGTCTGTGCGGAACATCTGTGCAGAGGAGCCTGGGGTGGGGCTCGCCAAAGAGAGCAAGGCAGTCCACCCCAAGACCATCACCCACCCAGCCTGGCGCCCCGGCTTCCCTGGGCAGGCTGGGTGACTGCTGCGCCTGGCCTCCACGGCAGGGCTAGTGGAGTGGGTGTTCAGGCCTGGGCCTCGGCCAGTCTCTGCACGTTCATCATCTGTAAAAAGAGGTGTGGAATTTTAACAAGAAGAAAGGAAACCTAACGACTCCAACTAACAGTAAATGAAAACCGCAGGCAGTAATGTCTTGCGCTTGTGTCTCCTCCCTCCCTTTCTCTTTCTCTCTCTCTCTCTCACAGTACCGTACACTCCCCTCGTCGGTCTCTCCCTGTAAGCCCTGAATTACCCAGTTCTAATGGTGAAAAAAATGTTATGACTGTGCAAGTGAATACTTCCGAGCATCAGGTTAGGGGGTCCCCACTAGTGGCCTTTCCCTTGAGTATATGGGGGCCCCACATGACAGCCCTCAGTCTACCCCCACCCCCTACATTTCTGCTGGTTACCCCATAGGAAAGCCAAGAGCCTTCTCTTTGGAGAGGGAGCATTGTGGGCACATCTTTTGGGCTCAAGGTGGCAAACGAACTGCCAAGGATCTCGCCCAGCCTCAGAAGACATAGAGGACATCTCAGAGAGGCCTGCCTGGCCAGTGCTCATGTGTTGAGGCTCTTGGCATGTTGAAACATGAAGAATTCTTAAAATAAGGTCACCAAATTGTGTATTTCAAATGGGTTTCCCTAGTGACTCAGACGGTAAAGAATTTGTCTGCAGTGCAGGAGACCCGGTTCGATCCTTGGGTCGAGAAGATCCCCTGGAGAAGGAAGTGGCAACCCATTCCAGTATTCTTGCGTGGGGAATTCCACGGACAGAGGAGGCCGGCGGGATCACAAAGAGTCAGACACGACTGAGCTACTAACACTTTTAAATGTATGCTTAACAAATTAATACTTTGGACTCACCTTTATTGCAATGCAGTATAATTTTGCTACCCAGAACATAGTCTATAGGATCTGTAAAAATGTTAGTATGCAGTGCAGGGCCGGCTGTATGGTCCTGTAGGGGACACAGGTTCAAGCCTTGTGGTGAGTGAGCATTGTCACCGTTCACCCCGGAGGTCTCTCCCTGACTGTGTCTATACCTAATTTAGTCCAAACCCCACATTGGAGCCCCTTGTGAATGATGGACCCTTTCTGAGGGACCCAGTGTTTTACAGAGGAGCCAAGGGACCCAGAGATGGACTTTGGCTCATTGTGGGATGTCGGAGTGGGAAAGGGGCTAGGGGCTGTGCCGAGGCAGCCGTGTGGGTGAGACGGAGAGGGTAGCCGTGGAGTGGTGTCTGGGTCCCTCCGTATCTCGGAGGCCCTGTGCTCTGCGTGCCTGGGGCGGAGGGGTGTAGTCCCACACAGGCAGGGTGGCGGTGGCTTCCCCAGGAAAACCAGCGCTGTCTGCCCTTGTCATAACCACACACACCCATCTTCCTCTTTACTCAGCTCCTTCCCCTCTTATTTATTTATGCCTCCACAACCTACTGGGATCTTGCACCACTGCTGAGGACCCCCTCTGGATAAGATAGGACACTCTTGGTCACCAAAGATAAGAAATACAATCAAACTGGCTTGTGAAAGCAAAAAAACACTCCCCTGGTTCAGGAAGGAAGAAGTCCAGAGGGTCTGCTGCAGATGAGGCTCCACCCTGATGAGCTGCCCTGACTCCTCTTCAGTTCCCCACACTCTGTCCCCCACGCGGCCTTCCCATTGGACCCACAAAATCACTTCTCATCTTGCAAGAAAACGGCTGTCACAGTTACATCACCACCTCCTCCCGCTCCCCCCTACCCCAACCTGCAAGCATCCCTGAATGTGCAGAGCAGAGGGTGTGCCCCTGCACACCCTTCCCCATGAAGCCACTTAGATCCTGGGAGTTGCCCTCTCTCCTTGGCCCCACTGAAATCACATGCCCATCCCTGAACATCGCTGAGCCAGTCTGTGACCAAGGGGATGCAGTACTCTGATTGCCTGAAGGGTTCCTGGGACCAGAGTGAATTCCCCAGGAGCTCATGAAACTGGAAATGGAAGCAGAAGAAAGAGATGCTGGGGAGGCCACCGTAGCCATCCTGAATACTCTCCTTGACTTCAGAGCTGCCCACTGTGCCTGATTCATATCGTATTGGTGGATGGCCAGCCACGCTGAAGCTAGTATAGCAGGATTATGACATAGCCCAGTTTGGCTGGAGCCAAAGCTGCTCCTCCCCTGGTGGCCTCTCCTGCAGTGGGCCAGCCAGGATCCCGGGTGCAGCCCCCAGCCCACCACTCACCCTTCCCTTCTCGCCTTTCTGCTGGGGCTGCGGCAGTGGGTGATGGCAGAATGGGTGAAGGCAGGTGGAAGACACAGGCCCATGTGCAGGAATATCTCCTGGGAAGACTCCTGTTTTCCCAGCCCACCTGAGCTAGCAGGGACCTTAGCCATGCGCCAGTCAAGGCTTTATTTAGAGCCAGACCAGTGCAGCTGCAGAGGGCCATGCCCAGCGGGAGGCAGCTCAGCAGGGGTCAGAGCCAGGACTCGGAGTCAGAGATACAACCTTGAGTCTTGGCCTTGCCTGTCATCAGCTTTGGACTTCAGGGTGGTCACTTGGTTTACTCAACCTTAGGTTCCTCATCTGGAAACTGAAGGTAATAATAACAATGACCTGCTCACAGGGCTGTTTTGGTTGAAGAATTCATATATGCTGAGGGCTAAGCATGGGGCTTGGCATGCAGTAAGTGCTCAGTAAACAGCTCTTGTTTTTGTCTTCCTCTCAATAAGGATGTGTCACCAGGCACATCACCCCGTGTCTGATGAAGGGAGAGCCAGGACTAGAAGCCTGGCTGTGACCATTGTTTCAGAACTGGGTGAAGAGCTAGTGCCGAGGCCACTGAACAAGTCAAAGAGGCAGCCTCAGTCCCTTCCCCCGAAAAATTCCCTGTCGGCTCTGGTTCCAGGCTGGGGAGCAAGGTGTGTGCCCCGGCCCCTGTCCCCCTTCCTGGCTTTGCAGGAGTGGAGCTGAGGAAGGCTACTCCTGAACCGGGGTCCTGCGAGGCCCGAGACAGAAGCCAAAAGAGGTAGACCCAGGGAGAGAGGAGGCAGGACCCCAGGGAGGAGAGAGGCAGTCGGCACTGGGTGATAGTCCCCCAGGAACGCTTGAGATGGTTCTTCTTGAGTAGGAAGGTCGACCCCCGTCAGGTGTCCCAGCATCAGTGGAGCGCCTGGCACAGAGCACATGCTCCCTGAATGGTTGCTGCTTTGTTCCTTTGTATTAAGGCTGTCCCTGATCTGAGAACATCATTCCCACCATTAACCCTGCCTAGTCCCCGTGGCTGTAAGTATCTTTTCCATCTCCTGGGCCCCTTCAGCTTCTCTCTCCCTCCCTCTTTCATTGGTTGTCTCACTTGTTCTTTTTTATTTTTTTTAAGTCCTTATTGAATTTATTACAGTACTGCTTCTGTCTTATGTTTTGGTTTTTTGGCCGTGAGGCATGTGGGGTCTTGGCTCCCAAACCAGAGATCGTACCTGCACACCCTGCGTTGGAAGGCGAGGTCTTAGCCACTGGACCGCCAGGGAAGTCCCCTCACTTGTTCATCAGAGACACGTGTGCTGTGGTCTCCTGTGCACGAGCAGTGCGTCAGGCACTGGGTGAACAGGAATGAGCAGAGACGAGCAGCCTGGCCTCAGTTTCCGCATCTGTAAAATAGGGGTGTTTCTGTACTTACCACAACAAGTGCCACAGGCAGGGTGTGCCACATGCTGGTCCAGACACAGCGTGAACATGTTACCAGCTCTGACGGGCTCAGGCAGCGAACGCCCATCACCCAGCACGAGTGCTGGCCGTCGGCCCCTCTACGGACTCACTCCCGAGTGAGCCCGGGAGCAGCTGACAGTCCTAGAGGAGCTGTGGATTAGGAGCGTTTGCACAAGCAGACTCTCCTCCCCCAGTGTCTCCGGTCTGAGGTCCCCAGGGCACAGTCCTGAAATAGCTCACTGCCAAATTAGGTCCCGCTTTTGCAGCTCTGTGGGCACCATCCCCCTTCTTGCCCAGGCCTCTGTCTTCCTTCCCTTCTCCTTCCTGCCGCACTTCCCTGCCGGGTGCCTGGACCAGCTGGTGCCCTTGATGACAACCAGCCGAGGAGAGGAAGGCGGCTCTCTGCGCCCAGCTCTGCAGACCAGGGTGCCTGCTGGGGGCCCAGGTGCCCCCCACCCCAACCCCAGCTGTTCTCAGAGTCCGGGTTGTGCACCTGAGTGAGCAGTACCTTGATTCCCAGATACGGCCCTCCCCAGGGCCACATCCAAGTGTCCCCCTGCAGCAGGGAGCCTCATGATAAGGTCTCGGCCTCTTGTCTTCTGTGGAACCACAGCGTGCATCCTCCGAGGGAGGTTCTGTGTGTCATGGGGCAAAGAGCACACTCTCAGGAGTCAGGCCAGTACAAGGTCAACACTGGATCCTCCTCTTTTAGCTTTGTGGCCTCAGGCAGGTTGCTTAAGTACCCTGAACTTGAACCTCAGTTTCCTTCTCTGTAGAATGGAAATAATACGAGTGTATATCAGCCAGGGTGCAGGTTTCCCTGCTGTTACAAAGACCGCTAAGTAACAGTGGCAGAAAGAAGATGAACACACATTTCTCTCCCGCCTGAGCACCCCGGAGGTGGCACTGGCCAGGCCCTTCTGCCCTGTTGCGCTGGCACACGCAGGGTCTCTGCCTCGTTCCAGGCCTGAGGCGCCGCCCCTGCTAACTAGCCCGTGCTGTGCTGTGCTGTGCTGGGCTTAGTCGCTCAGTCGTGTCTGACTCTTTGCGACCCCACGGACTGCAGCCCACCAGGCTCCTCTGTCCATGGGGATTCTCCAAGCAAGAATACTGGAGTGGGTTGCCATGCCCTCCTCCAGGGGATCTTCCCAACCCAGTGATCGAACCCAGGTCTTCCTCATGGCAGAGCATGGGAAAAAGGGTGGGTTTGACTGAGAGAAGATCCTAAGTGTCAGGGTGAGGAGTATGGATGCTCATGGCCTGGACTGGGGGGTGTTTGCGTTGGGGGAAGAGCCTACGGCCAGCAAAGGCTCCATGGAGACTGACTGGTGGGCAGGAGAGGTGCAGGCCCCTCCCTGGACCTTGTTGCGTCGTGTCAGTATGCTTCCGGTTTATTTCTCCAAGACCCAGTGGTACTGAAGGTCCTGGCCCGGCACATCAGAATCTCAGATCCTCTTCCACCAGCTACTCAGGGGCAAGCCTCTCTGCAGTATGAGAGTCCCATGGTGCCCAGCGCCTCCTGCTGGACCTGCAAAGGGCGTCCAGTCCCCGGAGGCTCCTTCTCTTCCAGCGATGCATCCCTTGTCTGTGTATCCACATCTCTCACTGTCTGCAGCAGCCCTACTGGAGTTTGATCCTAGCTTTCTCAGTGCACACTTTGCTGTGAACATACAGTTCTGTGCTGAAGGAATTGTTGACACTCTTCTGGCTGGGATTCCTCAGACAGTCATCCCTTGATGTGATGGAGCAACAGTCTTTCTCATTGAGTAAGTTTGGGGGCACAGACTGTGTCTTCTCTTGGGGAGCCACGAAGGCACTCAGAGCCCAGCAGAAAAGAGGCTTGTTGACGTGGATCTCATCCAGAGTTTCCCAAACTTTTGGGGTTTTTTTGGAGTAATCCTACGAAGTTTTTGGTCCACATTCTGTTGAAGTCTAGCTTGAAGGATTTTGAGCATTACCTTGCTAGCATGTGAAATGAGCACAGTTGTGCATTAGTTTGGACATTCCTTGGCATTGCCCTTCTTTGGGATTTGAATGAAAACTGACATTTTCCAGTCCTGTGGCCTCTACTGAGTTTTCTAAATTTGCTGGCATATTGAGTGCAGCACTTTCACAGCTTCATCTTTTAGGATTTGAAATAGCTCAGCTGGAATTGAATCACCTCCACTAGCTTTGTTAGTAGTAATGCTTCCTTGGCCAGCTCCTGGGAGCTTGCCAGCCATAGGGGTGAGCAGGTGGAAAGACCACTCCAAGCGTCATCTTCCAGTGTGCCAGGAAGCAAGGCCCAAAGCTCATCCTTGGGCTGTAAGTCCTAGATGTTTTGAAGCTGGATGGGGAGAAGAGAATCAGATCTAGCCTCTGCATGGAGGCTGTTTCTCCTGGAAAAGCTGGGGAGGTGGGAGATCACAGCCTCCCCACTCCATCCCAGCCCTTCTCTTACCCGCCACCCAGCTGGATGGGGAGAACACCCAGCATGGGGACTCATCTTCCCTCGCTGTGACTCTCTGGCATATGGAGGGGCAGGAGCCCAGTCCTGGGACTGAGTTCCACAGGAACTCAGAGAGAGGCCAGGGTCTTTGTCAGATTAGGGTCAGACTTGAGCTGGAGGTGTAGCAGGCCTCAGCTCATGGCAACCCACTCCAGTATTCTTGCCTGGAGAATCCCATGAATAGAGGAGCCTGGCGGGCTCTAGTCCATGGGGTTGCACAGAGTTGGACATGACTGAAGCGACTTAGCATGCACACACGCGGGCCTCAGCTTATGTGGGAAGAACACTGATGCTTCACAGGAAAGCTGGGCTTCGGGTCCTGCCCCCAGCCTGCTCTGTGACCTCAGGTAAGCCCATCATCCTACAGTTCCTACTGAGGAGCCAGAGGGCCTCTAGATCTCCCCTTCACCCAGCCCTCCCATTTCAGTTCTATAACTTCTAGAAAGTTCTGTAAATCCTTCTGGCAAAACTCAAATGCTCAGCTTAGGTGATTGCCAAGTCCCCTCTTCCCTTGTATCCAAAAGAGAAAGAACCCCCAGTGTTGCAAAGGTGGCGCAAATTGAAGACCAACTTGTCTAGGGGAGGGAGTGGTGCTGGACCGCTGGCTGACAGTAGTCAGCGCTGGAGGCGGCCCCACTGTGGGCACCCAGGATGCACAGCTTGGGGCCGGGGCCTGGGGCTGTAGATATGGGTGCTATCCCAGCCTAGGAGGATCCCGGTGTGGGGTGACATGTGGGCCACCGAGCCACAGGCATAAAGCCACTAAATCAAGCAGAAAAACTGTCAGGTATCACTGTCACCGCATCTGTGTCAAGGGTAAACCGTGCTGCAGGGCTGCAGTGGGAGATGAACATGAAAGGCCCCGGGAAGCTGTCAGCTTCCCTCTGATCACTAGGGCAGGCTCCCTCGGGGGCAGGGAGTGGACGGTGGATTTCAGGAGCCATTCACCTGACGAGAATGAGATGGCAGAGCATACAGAGCTGGTTCAGGGTTGGGGCATGAGGCCAGCGATGCTTCTGGGCTTCATCACAAACGTCGTGCACACAATTCATTGACTGACCCACACCCTCAACCCAGACCTCACGGTCTGTGCACACAAGGAGCTCACAAACTTGAATAGCGCTTAGGCTCACGCTCTGTAGCCAGCCTGTCCGCTCGGGAGCCCAGTGCTGCTTTCTGTACCCGATGTGACCTGGGGGGAAGGTACCTGTCAGCTCTGTGGTGCTTCTTTTTAATCTGTAGAATTGGGATAATGCCATTTCTTAACCTCGTGCTTGGGTCAGCAATGTGAAGGGCTTGAATAGTGCCTGAAACACTGGTATGCAAAAGCTCTTTGTGTTAGTTGGCTCAGGCTGCCATAACTAAACATAGACTGGGTAAATTAAGCAACAGAAATGTATTTCTCACAGCTCTGAAGGCCAGAAGCCCAATATTGAGGTTCTGGTCCAAATTGTTTCTGGTGAGAGCTCTCCTTCTGGCTTGCAGACAGTCACTTTCTTACTGTTTCCCCACGTGGCCTTCTCTAGGTAAACACACCTGCAGAGCGTGGGGATTGAGAGCTCTCAATCTCTGCTAAAGGTACTAGTCCTATCAGGTCAGGGCCCCACCCTTATGATCCCATTTAACCTTCATTCCTTACTCAGTAAGTACAGCCACACTGAGGGTTAGGGCTTCAGCACAGGAATTTTTGGAGGACATGTACATTCAGTCTAGAACACTCTTACCTGGAAGATTTAGCCTTTATGATCTTCTACCCTGATTTGGCCCTTGGTAATGAAGTTGCCTGGCATATATGAAGACTTTAGCAATTACACAGCTCTGTGATGAACCCCTTAAGGGGAGGAATCCTTTGTTTCCCCAGCTCCAAGTCCTGTGTTTGGCACAAAGGTAAATGCCCTTTACTACTGCCATCTTTGTGCTCTGGGCCTCCCACCTGTGGGGCAGGCATAACAGGTGTTCACACATGAGGAAACTGAGGCTCAGAGAATTCAGATGACTGGCACAGAGTCAAGCAGCTAGTCAGTGGCAGAGCTGTTCTTGGGCCCAGATATCTCAGAACTTGGCCCACTGCCCTTTCTGCTGTGGGTATGACCCCCGTGAGTTCAGAGGTGAAAATCGGATTGTGGAAGACCAGAATGGATTTGGACCCTGACTTATAGAGCCACCTTACTCATAGACCATCTCTCAGGCCTGACTTTTCTCAGCTACTGAGTGAAAAGCACACATCCCCCACCGGAGTCTGTGCGGCAAAGAGAGCAGGTCACACAGATGACACGTGCGAGAGGTGATTCCTTCTGGAAGCTGGCTCTGTGCATCTTCCCCCGGAACATGGACCCTCTTCAGACAGGACAGAGCACAGGCACCCAAGAAAGAAGCCTCATACCCATGAGCAGTCACTCCCCTTCCCCCCACCCTCAGCCCCTGGCCACCCCAGTCTACTTTCTGTCCCTATGGATTTGCCTGTTCTGGACATTTAATTGCAGTGAAATCATATGGTGTGTCCTCTTTTGTGTCCGACTTCTTTTCATCCAGCATTATGTTTGCAAGGCTCATCCAATATTATATATCGAATAATATTCCATTGTTTTGGAATTTGGATATATCAGACTGTTCATGCACTTATTATGTGATGGACCTTTGGCTTGTTTCCGCTTTTGAGCTATCCTAGTAATAACGCGGCTGTGAACATTCACGCAAAAGTGTCTGTGTGCTCACGCTTTTATTTCTTTTGGGTATGTACTTAGGAATGGAACTCATGGGTCATGTGTGAAGTCTGCTTTTCTGTTTTAACTTTCCAAGGAAGTATACAACTGTTTTCCAAAGTGGCCACACCAGTTTTTTTATCACCATAAGCAATATGTGAGTGTTCCAGTTTCTCCACATTCTCACTTACATTTGTTATTTGTCCATCTTTTGTATTGTAGCCATCCTATTGGGCGTAAAGTGGTGTCACAGAGTGGTTTTAATTTGTGTTTCCCTAATGACTAAGAATATTGAGCATCTTTTCATGTTATTAGCTATCTGTATATCTTCTTTGGAGAAATGTCTATTCAGAACCTTTGCCCACTTTTTAATTGGGCTATTTGTCTTACTGTTGTGTTATAAGAGTTCTTTATACATTCTGGATACCAGTCCTGTATCAGATGATTTTCAAATGTTTTCTCCCCATCTGTGGGTTATCTTTCCCCTTGCTGGATGATGCCCCTTCAAGTCTACCCACTTCTTCCCCTACACCTTACTTGGGCCTCATTCTTTCTTTTTTTTTTCCCCTAACATTTATTTATTTGTTTAGTTGCACCAGGTCTTCACATGGAATCTTCAGTCTTCATTGCAGCATGCGGGCTCTTTGGTTGTGGCATAGGGGATCTAGTTCCCGGGTCCGGACTGAACCCAGGCCACCTAAATTGGGAGTGCGCATTCGTGGCCACTGGACCACCAGGGAAGTCCTGGGCCTCCTCCTTTTCTGGTCTTACTCATCTTTTTCGCCAGCTCACCTGGGGCTACAGGAACTGCCTCTTCCTTGCTTTGTGGACAGTGTCCCGGCAGGTTCTCACCCAGGCAGCAGTCCCAGCTGCACCCAGACTGTGGTTGCCCTGGGTTTGAGGGCTCTGTGTTGGTCAGACGAGTGCTGCCCACAGCCCCGCAGGGTGAGAGTGGCAGAGTAGAGAGACCACCGTACGTTAAGCATCCACTCGGCACTCGATGCTTTGCTCACATCATCCCACCGCATCTGCAGACAATCTCGAAAGATGCTAGTATTTTGTCTTCCCTGCACAAAATGGAGCCAGGATTTGCTCCTTGGGTTGTATGACTGCAGAGCATGTGTATGGCTCACAGGCAACAAGTTTGCCTCTGCTGTCCTATTTGTAAATGTCAACTCCTAGAGGAGGCCAGTGTTGTTCAAAAATCCTAGAGGATGTATTGGTCCCTTCCTAGTACTAAGTCCCAGGATAGAAGCAGCAGAGTTTCCTTGACATTCTGAAAAATGCCTGACTTCACCTGCTGTAACAACCAACCCCTATATCTCAACGGTTCAACGCAGTAAAGGAATGTTTCTTGTTCACATCACTGCCTAATGTGAAAGGTGAGGGGGCTCTGGCTCCCCTCTGCTCTGTGGCTCTGCCAGCCCCCCAACCTTGGGGTCTCCTGATATCAGGCCAAGCAGACAGGGAAAGGAAACACATGGACGGTTGTAAGGAAAGCTGGGGTTGGGGTAGGGACAGATCACATTCCATTGGCCAGAACTTGGTCATCTAGTCACACCCTGCTGCCGCGGGATCTGGACAGTGTCTCACTGTGACCTCAGGAAGGAAAGCCAGAATGCTCTTGTCACAGGAAGCCCGTGTCTGGCACAGCCCGTGGACAGGGATTTTAGCTCAATTGCCTCCAGCTCCTTGAAGCCCCGCCTCTCCTGTGGTGAGAGGTGCATGTTCCTGGCTCTCCTGGCCCTGTTCATCTCCTCCTGAACAGGGACCCAGCAGAGTTGTGGGGGCCACACACTGAAAGAGCAGCGCTTCTCTGTGACCCGATGGAGCAAACCTGGACGTGGCTGTTGGTGGTGGCTGTGATAAAGCCTCCCCATCGCCTCTGTCCCAACTCCGTAGAAACGGGCTGCCTTCCAGCACCTATATGCATGATAGCCCTGGACCTCTGATTCCATATGCTGTGATCTAGGAGCTTCTGTTAATGTCATTGTTTCTTGAGTCTCATACACACACTTTGGTGGATGTGAGCTACATATAAACCTTTGATTTTTACTGTCATTCTATGTCTATTGTAATGTGTATTAGAAAAAAGTCACAACACATCAAACTCATAATTTCACACAAATAACCATTGAAGATGAGGCTGATATCAGGGCTCTACTGGCATGGAAAAAGAAGTGACATGTGAAGGACTGAGTCTGGGAACATGGCATAGGGTGAAAAGGCTCAGAGGCTAGACTGCCTTGAGGAACTGTGGTTCCAGGGCTGGCCAGCTGTGTGACCACCCCACTCCAAGTGTGTTCATGCAATGTAGACAGAGCCTAGGGTGGTTAAGGTGTCAGCCAACGGACAGCAGTATCTGGCATGTGTTACGAGTTAAGTACATGTTAGGCATTAGGACACATTGCATCGTGTCGTTGAACTGTGCCCCAAATCCTGTAGTAGCTGTTATTACTGCCATTTTACAGATAGCAAAGAAAGGTTGAGTCATCTGCCCAACTAGCAGCAGAGCTGCTGGCCCCCAGTGTGGCTGACTCCCAGGCTGGTCTTTGCGGGGGGAGTCCAGTCACAGTCCCGGCTCTGGCACTAACTTAGGAGTCCATGTCTGGCAGGCCTCATCCCTCTCTGAGCCCCTGTATGCATGGGGCAGGAGGTCCAATTAGTGGTTTGTGCAGCACCCAGCTCGCAGAATGTAGGGGCACTGTCCTCACTTCAACCACAGCAGAAGCCTTTGCTTAAAACAAACAAAAATAAAACAGAGCTGGACCAGATGCGATCTCAATGCGTACAGACTTTGCCTGTCACTGACCCCATGCCTGACTGTGGATTCTTGCTGTTGTCTCTCTCCACAACACCTGGGTACTTTATTGTGACCAAACTTCAGATGTAACCCAAGTATGAATGCTCAGTCGTGTCCAACTCTTTGCAATCCTATGGACCATAGCCCGCCAGGCTCCTCTGTCCATGGGATTCTCCAGGCAAGCATACTAGAGTGGGTTGCCATTTCCTTCTCCAACCCAACTACAGGCTGTCATTTGTCCACCTAATTATCTGTTGATGGGTATTTGAATTATTTCTCTTCTAGGGCTAATGTGAATTAATACTGCCAGAACACTGATGTACAGGTTTTTGTGTGGACATATATTTTCACTTCTCTTGCTACTTACTTATGAGTGAAATTGCTCGGTCATCTGGTAAGGATATGTTAACTTTCTAAGAAGCTTCCTAACTGGTTTCTGAAGTGGTTGTTCTCTTTAAAATTCCACCAGCATTGTAGGAGAGAGTTCCTGTTGCCCTGTACTCTCACCAACACTTAGAATTGTCAGTCCTTTTATATTTTAGCTATACTAGTTTGTATGTAGTAGTATTTCATTGTGCCTTTAATTTGCATTTCCCTGATGACTAATGATATTTGGTGCCATTTTGGGCATTTGTATATTTTCTTTATAAACTATCTGTTCATACCTTTTTATTCTTCCCTTTTCATGGGTTGTTAGTCTTCTTATTAATGAGTTGTAAGAGGTTTTTATTTTTTGGTGGGAGTGGGGGATACATTTTTATGCTTAAAATGTTTTCCGCTAGTTAGCAATTGTAAAGAGTTTTTTGAAAAAATCTCTCCTGGATGCAAGTTCTCCGTCAGATATATGTGTTGTGACTATTTTCTCCAGTCTGTGGCCTGTCTCTACCATGGACATTTTTAAGTGGATTAATTAATGAACATTGATTCGTTGACTCTCAGGCTTCCATCTCTAACTTCTACCTCTCTTTTGAGCTTGAGGGACCCTTTTCTAATTCCTTTGGCTACGAGGTCCCTTTATCTGCAGGTGAAGAGGCAGCGTGGCGTTAGGGGTAGACCTGTGGACTTTGGGGTCAGGCCATCCTGGGTCCAAGTTCTGGCTCCAGGGCTCACGAGCGGGCAGATCTTCCCCTCTGCTCTCTGAGCCTTGCTTTCCTGGTTTGGAAAAAGGGGGACGATAAACGATCATTCCCTTGGGCTGTTGTGAAACTTAAGCATGATGATGATGATGGTAGAGCGCCGAATGAGGGCACAGAAAGGCTGAGCTGTACCTGTTAGCATGCCTATCGCCAAGGGGCGATGTGCCCTCAGCACTCGGGCCCAGACCAGTCCAGGTGGCAGAGCCAGCTGCTTCTGTCTTCCTTCTTTATGTTGAAAGCACCACCCTCCTCACCGTTACCCAGGGCTGGACACCTCAGACTTCTCTGTTCCCTCCTGTGTCCCACTTCCCGTTCCAGAAGGGTTCTTGCACCAGCCCCTTCCCCTCTCTGCCCAGCCTCTGCCCTGGGCAGGCCTCCTTAGCAGTCTGCATAGCTCTGGGGAAAACTCCTTACCAAGACGGTCTCCCTGCCTTCTGCCTCCCCCATCTCTCACCCTGCGTCGCCAAAGGCTCCATTTCTGAATCGGAACCCTGCGGCCCCAGGGTGCATGTTTGGGGGAGACCACTTTGTGAGGGCGGGGCTCAGCGGTCACCAGCTTCTTCTCTGGTTATAAATAACAGGCTCTATTCTTAGGCTACCACCAGTTACTTCTCCTCCCCTACCTCCCAGCAGAGCCTCCATCGGGGACCTTGGCTGTCCTTCCTGGAGACAAGCCATTCCTTGGCCTTTGGCAGGACCCATTCCTTTGATACGTGATCAGAAAATTCAATTATAAAACCAATTACCAATTTCCTGAGCTTTACAAGGGAGACATGAAAGTTTGATTAAGTTTGAATTCCTGTTAGGCTGATTGCCAGCAGAGGCCACATGGGCTTGTGGGAAATTTTCTTGTTGATTCTGTTTTGTTTTGTGGCTGCCCTCTTGGGGAGAGAGGGGCCCACTGGTTTTGTGTGGTGGGTTTTTTTTTTTTTTTTAACCACCGCTCCAACTTGCTAAATGGCTTTTCCCCTGTTGTGATGCATGAGATGTAAATCCCCCAAAGACCCGTTGCCACGGTGACAGGCTCCGGAATTGAGCTCAGCTAAACAAAGTCCTTTAGCATTGAAGGTTGAAGCACTTGTTTCTCATGCAGAGTCGGATTCTAGGGGCCCACAGCGAGGCTGCGTTCTCTCTGCCCAACAGGGACAGAGAAGGGGTTGTCTCACTGGTCACTGTGGAGTAGCTTCAGTAGTGTGGCTGGGCTCTGTCTGCTTCCAGCCCCTGCCCAGGGAACACACAGATGCTGTGGCCAAGGATTGGGGGTCAAAGCCCTGGAGCCCCTGAGCTGCTTCTGCCCAGCTGATAACCTCTCCCCAGAACTTGCAGGGCCCTAACAGCCAGGGTCAAGGGCAGGTGGGGACTGGAAAGCAGACCTTCATCTCTAGCCAAAGCACCTGGTTTTTTCAGTATTTCTGGGCACCTGAACGGAGCCTGCAATGGGGGCTGACCGGGAGTCCAGGTCGGAGTCTGTGTTGGTTCTGGGGTCCAGGTTCCTTCCCTAGGAACAAAACGAGAGGATTCAGTGTTTGGAAGCTGGAGCCATCCCAGGGCTCTTCCTACAAGAGACTCATTATCCCGGAGTGGGAATGAGGCCCCATTCAGAACTGTCTGCCCCGGACCTGAAGTGCCCTAATTAGAGATGCAGCCCTCTGGGTTTTAAAGACTGTTAAGCCTCTAGGAAGCCTGGTTGAAGTACTGATACCCCTGGAGAGAAAAGCATCTCCCAGTGGGGACTAGCCATCAGCAAACTGAGAAAATGGCCCTCTGGGAGTAGGATGTGGGATTCCCGTGCCCAGGGTGGAGTCACGTGACCTCTACCTGCCTCCCTCAAGTCCAGGCCCACAAGTGACCACTCAGACGGAAAATGCTTGCACCTATGCTGTCCACACAGTACCCCACACCTCACAAAGCACTCACACCCCACCACACTACACAGCAGCCTCACAAACCAGCCACCCTGACCGCGCCGTCGCACTGGGGCTCCGAGGGGTCGAGCACTGCCCAGCCCCACGCTGCTGGTGAATGCGGACTCTGCACTTGGCCCTGGGGCTTCCGCGTCCTGCCTGCTCCCCCGCACGCGCAGCCTCCAGCCGCATTGAGGCCCCGACACAGCGCACCCGCGTTGTTTGGCTGCTTTGTTTGCGCGTGTGTTTGTTTTTACAAGGTGAGAATTTTTTGTAAGGCTTGAATTTGGGTGTTTTTTTTTCCTCTCTTTCTTTTTTAATGAAACTGTTAACAGCTTCCCGGTGGAGTGGTAATTAGGAAATTCTGGGTTAGTCAGCTAGGCAGAATTGACAAATAACCAGGCAGTGCTAGATGGAGGACTCTTTCCCCTCCTTTGAAATTCAGGTTTTGCCAGATTGAGGGGGGGATGGGGGAGAAGTTGTGAAGATGGGAAAATTGTGTGCAGCTGGGCTGGACCAGGGAGGGTGGACTCCCTCCTTTAATGGCAGCCCACTCCAGTACTCTTGCCTGGAAAATCCCATGGACGGAGGAGCCTGGTGGGCTGCAGTCCATGTGGTCGCAAAGAGTCGGACACGACTGAGCGACTTCACTTTCACTTTTCACTTTCCTGCATTGGAGAAGGAAATGGCAACCCACTCCAGTGTTCTTGCCTGGAGAATCCCAGGGATGGGGGAGCCTGGTGGGCTGCCGTCTATGGGGTCGCACAGAGTCAGACATGACTGAAGTGACTTAGCAGCAGCAGCAGCAGACAAGAAAAAGAAAGTCAGTTATCGTTACATAGCGTGATTGTTTTAAAGGTGCAGACATGAGTAGGGTGGGAAGGGCAGGGGAGCAGGTGAGGGAGGAACCCAGGCTGGGGTCTAGGCTTTGATAGGAGGAGACTGGCACCCCAGGTGGGGTAAGGGTTCCTGAACAGGTTCCTGGCGGGGCCCCGCCTTTGCCCCTGCTCCACTTGTCCTTCTGAGTGACAGTGATGACAGCAGGACAGCAACCACTGTGCCATGTAAGGAGCACATGCAAGCAGGCCCCGTGCCAGACACTGTTGTTTATGATGTCCTTCATTTCCATTCTTCACTTTAATAGTGACATGTTTATTATAATATGAATCCAAAAAGTATGTAGCCCGTTTAGCTCATGATTACCCAGATATTAGAGTAAGGCCCAGTGTAGGGACCTAACTTTTTCAAAAAGTGAGTCAAATGAAATACATACTACACAGCTGAGGCCAGGAGTACTACGCAGATTGGGCAGAAATGACGAAAGCAGAACAGAAAGGAGTGAAGTTGGGGAAAGCGTGCCTGAATCTATGGGCGCTAAGTAGGTGATGTGATTATGCTCGTTTTATAGCTAGGAAACTGAGGCTCAGGAAAGTTGAGTGACTTGCCCACAGTCACACAGCTGATTGGTGGCAGAGCCAGGACCAAGCTCCAGGCCTGCCTGACTCCAGAGATAGGTCAGCAGCCAGCCCCAGGAAGGCTCAGAGCCCACAGCCCACGTGAGTAGTCTTGTCTCCGTGCTCTAGGTGAAGCCCCCAATGTAGGGCCCCAGCCAGCTTTCCTGGTCTGTGGCTGGAGAAAGAAAGCTCTTCTAGCTCCTCATTCAAGGGCTGATGGAGGTGAATCCCACTTGGGAGGGGGCTCTGGGCTTGCTTCCTCCAATCAGTTGCATTTAATCCTCTCAAAGCCTTTTCAGAAGACACCTGGCACGCTGCTGCGTGTGACTGGCAGAGCTGCGATGCCCAGGACTGTCTGTGCCTGCGGCGGCTCCAGCCCAGCTCCACCCAACCCCAAGGCCCTCCTGGGCTCCCTGTCCTTTCTTCCCTGGCCTCTCCCAGTCCTTCCTTTCCTTCGTTCTTTCTTGTCTCTGAATCACTTTTTCCAATAAGCTGTATACTCAGTATATCAAGTAACTCCCTGACTGATCTCTGAAAGACTCCTGGGGACTGAAGGAGTCTTTATAAACATAAGTGCATTTGTATTGATGTGGGGCCGAGATTTCAGAGCAGTATGAAATTCGCAGGGGGAGCCGGCAGAATAGACTCCCCCACGCAATCTAGACGGTGACGAAACAGCAGCTTCAGCAGGATGAGAACTGTCACACGAGCAACTTTGCCAGGCCTGTTAACTCCCCTGGGAGAAACCAGCCCAGTTCACCCAGGCCTGGGGCAGCTGCAGTCAGACAATCAGAACAGATCTTGCGGCTTAGAAACCATTGGGGTTCCCATGTTGTAGGTCAACCAGGCTCCTAACTGGGGATTCTGGGGCTGCAACCCTAGAAATAAAAGGCAGTTGGTTTGTGTGTGTGTGCTTGTGTGTGTTTAGCCAGGTTATTTCTCTAAAGAAAGAGCTCGTTGATTTTGTTACCTCTCAAAGGGGCCTCCTACAATCCTAAAAAGGTTACACTAAAGACCCACTATATGCCAGGCACATAAGCTGCTAGCTGAGGCCTGTGGAGAGAGTAATTCTCACTGAACTTAAAGAGCTGCATGGAAACGTATACACTGACATATGTAAAATAGATAGCCAGTGGGAATTTACTGTATGACACGGGGGCTCAGTGACAACCAAGAGTTTAGAGATAGGAAACGATCAAGTAAACAAGAAGAGCTGAGAGACGAGACACAAACAAGTAAACAGGAAAAGCCAGATAGTGCTCAAGCAGTGCAGAAGATTTAAGTAAGAAGGTTCCATGAATGGGTGGCTACCGGAAGTCAAGGTGGTAACCCACCAGCTCCTTGCCGCAGCTTGTGCTGGGTGACACAGTGACAGCTGCCATCCACCGCCAGCTCATCATGTGCCAGGCTCTGTCCCAAAGGACTTACATTATTTCCTTTAACCCTCCCAACTCCCTGAGAAGTTGGGACTGTTACACAGATTCAGGTGGTAAGGCTTGGTGAGGTTACACAGACATCTAGTGAGAGAGCCAGACCAACATCTAAGGCTCAGTTCAGTTCAGTCACTCAGTCGTGTCTTACTCTTTGAGACGTCATGGACTGCAGCACGCCAGTCTTCCCTGTCTATCACCAAGTCCCGGAGCTTACTCAAACACATGTCCATTGAGTCATGAGATGGACTCATCCTGTCGTCCTGTCGTCCCCTTCTCCTCCTGCCTTCAATCTTTCCCAGCACAGGGTCTTTTACAGTGAGTCAGTTCTTCGAATCAGATGGCCAGAGTATTGGAGTTTCAGCTTTAGCATCAGTCCTGCCAATGAATATTCAGGACTAATTTCCTTTAGGATGGACTCAGTGGATCTCCTTGCAGTCCACAGGACTCTCAAGAGTCTTCTCCAACACCACAGTTCAAAGCATCAGTTCTTTTGTGCTCAGCTTTCTTTATAGTCCAACTCTCACATCCATACATGACTACTGGAAAAACCATAGCTTTAACTAGACGACTTTTGTTGGCAAATAACGTCTCTGCTGTTTAATATGCTGTCTAGGTTGGTCATAACTTGTCTTCCAAGGAGCAAGCGTCTTTTAATTTCATGGCTGCAGTCACCATCTGCAGTGATTTTGGATCCCCGCCCCCCCCCAAAAAAAGTCTCTCACTGTTTCCATAATTTCCCCATCTATTTGCCATGAAGTGATGGGACTGGATGCCATGATCTTACTTTTCTGAATGTTGAGCCTTAAGCTAACTTTTTCACTCTCCTCTTTCACATTCATTAAGAGGCTCTTTAGTTCTTCTTCGTTTTCTGCCATAAGGGTGGTGTCATCTGCATATCTGAGGTTATTAATATTTCTCCCAGCAGTATTGATTTCCAGCCCAGCATTTCTCATGATGTACTCTGCATATAAGTTAAAAAAGCAGGGTGACAATATATAGCCTTGATGTACTCCTTTCCCAATTTGGAACCAGTCTGCTGTCCCATGTCCGGTTCTAACTGTTGCTTCTTGACCTGCATGTCGATTTCTCAGGAGGCAGGTGAGGTGATCTGTTATTCCCATCTCTTTAAGAATTTTCCAGTTTGTTGTGATCCACACAGTCAAAGGCTTTGGCATAGTCAATAAAGCAGTAGATGTTTTTCTGGAACTCTCTTGCTTTTTTTGATGATCCAACAGATATTGGCAATTTGATCTCTGGTTCCCCTGCATTTTCTAAATCCAGCTTGAACATCTGAAAGTTCACAGTTCACCTACTGAATTTTGAGCGTTGCTTTGCTAGCGTATGAGATGAGTGCAATTGTGCATTAGTTTGAGCATTCTTTGGCATTGCCTTTCTTTGGGATTGGAATGGAAACTGACCTTTCCAGTCCTGTGGCCACTGCTGAGTTTTCCAAATTTGCTGGCATATTGAGTGCAGCACTTTCACATCATCATCTTTCAGGGTTTGAAATAGCTCAACTGGAATTCCATCACCTCCACTAGCTTTGTTCATAGTGATGCTTCCTAAGGCCCACTTGACTTTGCATTCCAGGATGTCTGACTCTAGGTAAGTGATCACACTATCATGGTTATCTGGGTTATGAAGATCTTTTCTGTATAGTTCTTCTGTGTATTCTTGCCACCTCTTCTTAATATCTTCTGCTTCTGTTAGGTCCATGCCATTTCTGTCCTTTATTGTGCCCATCTTGGCATGAAATGTTCCCTTGGTGTCTCTAATTTTTTCAAAGAGATATCTAGTCTTTCTTATTCTTTTGGGAAATCTAAGGCTGCCCATGTCCAAATGCTTCAGTGGGTAAAATGCGTCCCTCTCCAGACCTCATTTTTCTCATCTATAAAAATGGGATGATTCTGTCCTTGGCTTATCCCTGAGAAGCAAAGAGAGCAGTTTTTAAAATATAAACTTCTGTACAAGTAGACCGAAGGTGCCCCAGATGGAGCCGATGGCATGTCTGTGGTCCTGCAGAGGTTCCTGAGTTTTCTGAGACCCTGTCAGGGCTTCCAGTGGAACCGCCAGTGTGAGGAGTTTCCCTGAAACCTCACTTCACTTAGAGAGGTTGCCTGGTCTCCCACTCTCCTGTCAGAGTTCCAGGGAACAACACTTTTAGTTCCAGAAACCTGACACCCGCAGCCACTGGTCCCTGAGGTTGTGGTTC
The DNA here is from genome assembly GCF_019320065.1 of Cervus canadensis. NCBI lineage: Eukaryota > Metazoa > Chordata > Mammalia > Artiodactyla > Cervidae > Cervus > Cervus canadensis. The sequence continues at coordinate 41,388,377 of NC_057403.1, forward strand.
TCACTGCCCACTTGCTGCCAAGTGGCCACAGGCTCACGTCTCTCAGCCCAGTGCCAGGTCTCATCCCCGGGACTTCTGGGAGCTCCAGCGTTCACCCGCGTGGCCAGCGTGAGCACAGGCTGACCCACGTGGCCAGTGTAAACACAGGCTTACTGGTGCTGACAGCAGCTGATGCTTGGACACAGGCTGGTGGCATCGGATAGTTACGGTGACCTAGAACGCTGAGTCTGGGCCGCCCTTAGCCCTGCCACTGATGGAGGGTTTTTGATGTCAGCCCCCTAAGAGTATTAATGGAAAGGGTAACCCACTTCATTAAGTACCTTGGGGTGACTCCGATGTGCTTCTAAGGATCAGAGCCCTTACAGACGGTGTGTGGTAGAGCCAAGAGCACAGGTTTTGGGAGTGAGAAAGATCTAGACACACCCCAACTCTAGCTTCCAGGTTTGGGACCATGCCACTTATTTGCCTCTTCCTCTTCCTCTACCCTGTTCTCGTTTATCCAGGGGCTGTAGGAGGTAGGGCCATTCTTCGCTTAACCCTCCAAGCACTTACTAATCAGAAAGTAGATAATTTTGTTCATTATTACCATGTGTGTGCATCTGTGCACAGGAAGACTGGGTTTTTGTTTTGTTTTTATGTATTTGTTTGTGGTTTCTTATTTTGTTTTGGTGAGTTATTTTTAACCAGCACCCTGACTTATACTTATTTTACTGTGCATTCCTTCCAAGTGGGACACAGCCCTACCACTGTGCTTGATTGAGGGGTTCAGTCACAGCAGCCCTAGGTATTCGTGACTCATAGACCGCAGTGGCCATTATGTTGCATTCTTAGTCTGTGTCAGACCAAGTGCCTGACTGCACTAACGTTGAAAACACCCAGAGTCCTATGCTGTTGTCATCCCATGTCACAGAAGCCAATACTGAGACTCAGAGAGGCTGTTGGCCTGGTCCCAGAATCCAGTGTCTCTTACCATGTTGCTGTCTGGAAACATGACTGTAGCTGAAAGTCCTGGGGCCCTGAGTGCCCCCGCCCGAGGGTCCCGCTACCCCATCCAGACCGTGGCACCTTCATCCCATCTCACTTTGATGTGAGCTATCTTATGCACGTGCAGCTCAGAATCTGCCCCTTCAAGCCCCACTGACAGCCCCATCCCAGCCTCAGGGTTCAGTTCTCAGAGAGTCCAGTGCCAGCCCAGGCAGACTGAAGTTCCCTGGGCCCCAGCTACTTGGCAGTTCAGACTGTGGCATCTCCCTAATGGGCTTCACCCACACATCCACGCCTTCTCTACCTGAATGGGCCCCACGTCCCAGCCAACCTGAGCTGAGTCCTACCTCCTTGCTGGGAGCCACCAACTGGACCAGAGAGGACCCTGCAGCCCTTCCCCTCTGTGTCCTCTGTGTACGTTTTCCAACTTGTACAACGACGGCGCAGAGACGGCATCGCTTCTGAGGGTCCCTCCAGCTCCACATTGCACACCCGCACCGTCCCTCGTCTGCTGACGGTGGTGGCCTCCTTGGGGTTCTCTCTGTGACCACCGGCCGAGCTCTCCCCCACCCCACCTGGCTGCACAGAGCAGCCAGAGTGAGCTTTCAAAACCTGAATAGCCTTTCTCACCCCTCCATTAAGCCATCCCATGGTTTCCCACCAAACTTGGGATGAAAGTCAAATCCCTTGTTGTGGTCGGCAGCGCCTGATGGGGGCTGGCACGCTGACCACTGCTCAGAAGGCGCCCGGAGCACAGGCGGCCTGCCGGCCCACCTGCCGTTAAACCCTAGAACCCAGGTCACCCATGGTGTCCCTCACCCAGCCCGTGTCCTCAGCTCAATGCCCAGTGCTTGCCCTGACATTTCCCTTTTCTTACATGTCCCAAATTATTAAAAACAGCTGTTTTACAGTTAATTGAATGAATCATGGGAAAATCATTTTTTTCTCTGTCTATAAATAATTCCACCTCAGATTTTTCTGGGAGGATACAATGCTGTGACGAACCCCCAGCGTGTACCCAATGCGCACCAGCATGCTTGCAGCCTCAGCTTGTGAATGTCCCGGCATCACTGGAACTCCCCCTGGCCTGCACGGGGTCCTTCAGGGTCCCTTGAGGTGCCGAGGTGGAGAAGGCCCATGGGAGTCACAAGCTGCCTTCAAGTGCAATTACTGCCACTTCTCGACAGTGAAACCACCCCCAGAGGGATCAAAGTCTTGTTTTCAAGACTGACACACAGAAGCCCATTTGGCAACTCACTGGTGCGATTCACAGCCGCCGAGTGTTGGGTCTCAGGGGAGAGGCAGGTGTGGGAGCTGGTGCAGCACCTTCCCAGAGCAGAGACTCCCCCCGCCCCGCCAGCATGTCCTGGAGCAGGTGGGTTACAGGTGTGCCCAGGGAATCCCCTCCTGCGTGTGCAGGAGGTGCTATACAGATCATTGTTTTCCGTTGGACCCTGACATGTTGGGGGACCAGCCCACAGGAGGCAAAGCCTGAGTGGGCAGGTCTTGGGGAGAGATTTCAACGTTAGGGGCAGGAGAGCCCCTCATGACTGCTGGACATGTTAAGTACTCACACACTTGTGCAGCGTCACACAGTGTGATGGTTTCGGCCGCCTCAGGATCACGTCCAAGGAGAGGCACAGAGGCGGCTGTGTGCTGCGCTGACCCCCAGCCCTCTTCATACCTAGCATCCCTGCCAGTCAGTCCCAGCACTGAGCCTGGCCTCGGCATCCTCTCTAGACGACTGTGCCCCAGGCGGCCCTCAAGTTGAAGCTGCTTTCCCAGCTCTGGTCTGCCCGGTTGTTGTTTAGTCACTAGATCATGTCTGACTCTTCGTGACCCCGTGGACTGTAGCCCGCCAGGCTCCTCTGTCCATGAGATTTCCCAGGCATGGATACTGGAGTGGTTTGCCGTTTCCTTCTCCAGGGGATCTTCCCGACCCAGGGGTTGAACCTGCATCTCCTGCATTGTAGGTGGATTCTTTACCATGGAGCCACCAGGGAAGCCTGGTCTGCCCAGTGCCTGCCGCTTATTTCAGAGTCTGGCAAGGGAGAGTGAACTGGAAGGCCACGGGGGAAAGCACCCATCCTTCCCTGCGAGTTTGTCACCTCAGCTGTAGCGCTCATTGGCTCCTTCCCCAGCAAGTCCATTAGTCCCACCAGTGTTAACTGAGCACCTGCTGAGCGCCCTGCTCCCTGGTAGCTCCTGAATGCACGAGGGAGCCAGACTTAGGCTCTCGGGACCCAGAGAGAGGAAACACCTGCCCTGGAGGGTGGTGGTAGCCACCCCAGTGCGACACTCATCGGGGGAAGCAAGACTCTACAGCCCCAGGCTTCAGTGGGGCCCTCGTCTCTGCCCCAGTTCATTCCCAGGGGCTTTGCCAGCCATTCTGGACGCCTGTGTTCTGTCACTCCTTGCTGGAATCCTTGCCCCAAGTTCCACTCTCGTCTCCAGGGCCGACCAAGACCCATGGTATTGAGGCAGGCAGATCCCCAATTTCTCATCAAGCCAGTATTTTGGGGGTATCATTTATCATTTATTTAGGGAGTTCATGGAAACTCTGGTTTTCTATTAATGGGCATTTTTTCCTATATTGTTCTGAATCAGGGATATATTAGCTGTAACAAACACAGCCTCGTGTTTTCACTTTGAGGAGCTGGCTTTCATGTCCATCATCTGTAACAAGAGAACCCTGGTTCCTCGTAGTCCCTGAGGGGAGAAGGGTCCCATCTGGATGTCATTACACAGTTAGGCTCAAAAGTCAGTTTACAAGTTCCATTTTGTTTTTCTCTTTTTCAATGTTGACCAACATTCTTCACTTTTCTGCAGTTCAGTTTTCATTCACAGGACTCCCAGCTAGACAACTTCTTGGGAGGAATATGAGAGGATTTGAAATGTTAAACAATAAAACAAACCCCCTCTTCCCTGAAAACAGCCCTACACCACGCGCAGCTGAGTTTCAGAATTCCACGGACCACCCGACCTGGCCTGGTGGGGAGCCGATGTCCACATGTGTGCCCCACACGTGTGTGGTTGTATCCCTATTCAGCTGGCAGAGGTGGGCACCCAGGAAGGACACCGTCCAGCACTGCTGGAGCTGAGCCAGCTCTGGTGGCATCTGTCCACACCTGTGGCATTTCAGTTCCTCTGATGACTAGTCTGCCCCATAACTGCTCTCCCTGGTCCCCTGTTGAGGTAAGCAGAGACCTTGAGATCAGGCAGTCCCTCCTCTGCTTTCCAAGCCCCTCTTTGGTTCACCCTGGTGCTGCCAAGCCTTCCAAGGACTAGGAGGCAACGGCACCTGGTTCCCAGCTCCACTTATGTCCTGCTGCTGCTGCTGCTAAGTCGCTTCAGTCGTGTCCGACTCTGTGCGACCCCATAGATGGCAGCCTACCAGGCTCCGCCATCCCTGGGATTCTCCAGGCAAGAACACTGGAGTGGGTTGCCATTTCCTTCTCCAGCGCATGAAAGTTAAAAGTGAAAGTGAAGTTGCTCAGTCATGTTTGACTCTTCTCGACCCCATGGACTGCAGCCTACCAGGCTCCTCCGTCCATGGGATTTTCCAGGCAAGAGTACTGGAGTGGGTTGCCATTGCCCTCTCCACCGTTTATGTCCTAGAATTCATTAATTTCTTCATCCCGTAAGCAGCACCTTGTCAGTGAACAAACTAGTCAGCAAAGCAGATGCAAGCCCTGCTGGTAGGGAGCTCACAGTCGGTCTGGGAAGATAAATAGCCAGTAAATGAATGAATCTAGTACGTAAATAAATGTATCTGCTTACACGCTGTGATAAGTTCTGTTAAAGAGAATAATGTTGGCATGAGAACATAGGGAGCACCTGCTTTGGTTGGGGTTGGGGGTCATCAGGGAATGATTTCTGGGTGGGGGAAGTTGGGGGGAATATTATTTTTAAACTGAGACTGGAAAATAAGAGCTGGTCTCTCAAAGTCTTGAGGTAGCAGGAGGAACCGTGCAAAGACCCTGAGGTGGAAATGAGCTTGGCAGCTGTGTTACAAAGCCTAGAGAAGAAGGGTGGCCAGGAGATTTAGGTAAATGAGGGCAGGGGAGCCTTGGGATAAGGTTCAAGGGGAGGCAGGTCCCAGACCCTGCGTGGCCTTGTAGGTAGGGTTTGGAATGATAGACAGAGAACCCCCACTCCCATCCCCAGGAGACCCCATCTTGAGTGCTGTATTTGTTTGCTTGGGCTGTCACAACAAGGGGGATGACTTAAACAACAGGGCCTTTTCTCATGGTTCTGTAAGCTGGAAGTCTGAGATCAAGATACCAGCAGAGCTGGCTTCTCCTGTGGCCTCTCTGATGGGCTTATAGATGTCTGTCTTCTCCTGGTGTCCTCACATGGTCTTCCCTCTATGTGTCCCTGTCTCCTTATGAGGACACCAGTCATAATGGATAGGGTCCACTTGAATTACCTCATTTTAACTTGTTGTTCAGTCACTAAGTCATGTCCAACTCTCTGTGACCCCATGGACTGCAGCACGCCAGGCTTCCCTGTCCATCACCATCTCCCAGAGCTTGCTCAAACTCATGTCCATTGAGTCGGTGATGCCATCCAACCATCTCATCCTCTGTCGCCCCCTTCTCCTCCTGCCCTCAGTCTTTCCCAGCATCAGGGTCTTTTCCAATGACCTCAGCTCTTTGCATCAGGTGGCCAAAGTATTGGAGCTTCAGCATCAGTCCTTCCAATGAATCTTCAGGGTTGATTTCCTTTATGATTGACTGATTTGATCTCCTTGCAGTTCAAGCAGTCACAGCACCCTGATTTGAAAACATCAATTCTTTGGCTCTTAGCCTTCTTTATGGTGCAACTGTCACATCCACACATGACTACTGGAAAAATCATAGCTTTGACTAGACAGACCTTTGTCGACAAAGTGATGTCTCTTCTTTTTAATACACTGTCTAGATTTATCATAGCTTTTCTTCAAAGAAGCAAGTGTCGTTTAATTTCATGGCTGCAGTTACTATCCGCAGTGATTTTGGAGCCCCCCAAAATAAAATCTGTCATTGTTTCTACTTTTGCCCCTCTATTTGCTGTGAAGTGATGGGACTGGATGCCATGGTCTTAGTTTTTTGAATGCTGAGTTTTAAGCCAGATTTTAATCTCTTTATAGACCTGAGGTGCTGGGTGTTTAGGGCTTTAACATGTGAATTTGGGAAGACACCATGAACCTCACAACCTGACTCCCTCTTTGAGGACTGGGTTTTGGTTGGGGATCAGCATAGTCAAATGCCTCCAAGGCAGAGGAGGATAGTCCTAGGCCTCCCGCAGTCTGTTTGTTGAAAGAGCTAATTAGCAAATGTTCTGAGCGACTTCACTTTCACTTTTCACTTTCATGCACTGGAGAAAGAAATGGCAGCCCACTCCAGTGTTCTTGCCTGGAGAATCCCAGGGATGGCGGAGCCTGGTAGGCTGCCGTCTATGGGGTCGCACAGAGTCGGACACGACTGAAGCGACTTAGCAGCAGCAGCAGCAGGAGCATCAAAGACTTAATGGCACCAAACAGACTTTCTCATCCTCGGTTAATCAGAATCTTTGAGAGTTGGAATGGGAATGATTCAGTGGTTATTACTACAGGTCCCCAGTGGCCTACACCTGGGGGCACTTTGCCATTGCCGGGCAGGGCAGAGTCTCAGCAGGGAAGTAGGTGACAAGCTGAATTAAGGAGGGTGGCTGGGGCCAGCTAAGCCCACCCAGGCTCCTTCATGTTTTCTCCCAACCCCTAGCATAGCCCCATTGCCCAGGTGAGAGGCCCAGACAGCCTGGTGCTGAGTTAACTGGAGGGAACTGAATTAACAGACCTCAGGACCTGCCTTCCTCAGACCCCTCAGGTCAGTGAGCTCTGAGCTTCCAGAGCCAGGGGGGCAGCCGAACCCTAGCTGCCTGAGAATTGGGCGTGTGCAGGGGTCTGCAGACTCACAGATTAGCCTTGGTGAGACTCACAGACTCACCTTATGCCAAAGATAAAAATAGCCAAAAGGAGGGAAACATCCTAGAGAAATTACCTTGAAATTCAGAAAACATGAAGCCAGGCTTCATCTAATTAAGATGACATTTTAAAAGGGGGTGGGGGGTCAGGGGACGCCTCGGTGGCATTTTAAATTGCAAGCTGATTGTGCAGCCTCTAATTTTGGTTCTGAGCCATTTCCAGTTGGAACAGAGGACCCAACTTCAAAGGCACCGCCTACCGCTGGTGGGGGAAGAGGGTGAAAAGCACAGCGGGGGGCCTGGGGCACACTGTGACTGAGGCTCTGGCAGAGGCTCTCAGGCTGGGCCGGCCCCTCCTGCAGCCTGGGAGGACCTGCTGTGCCTTTTAGGGGATCAGTGGAGCCGCTCCTGGGAGGACAGCTAATTGAGGCAGTGGCCTTGTCCTTGGAGAGTGAGCTTTTGTCCAGCCTGGGCCAGCCTGGGGGCGCCCACCAGGCAGAGCTCTGGCCTGGGCTGGCCGTGGGTCTCCCCACAGTCTCTCCCTGGTGCCATAGAAGCAAGCAAACAGGCTTGGTTCTCAAGGAACAGTCCCTATCGCCCTCGTGGGGAAGGGGTCTACTCCCTCCAGGGGACTTCTTTTTGCTAGCCTTTAAGGCTTAGCAGGTGGAGAAGGCCTGCTCCCTCCTCCCAGAATCCTGGGAGCGGCAGGCCCAATCCCTTTCAACTTAGGAGGCAGGTGGGTGGATCTCTGAGTTGGAGGAAGTTGTCTGACTGGCCCGTCCCCCAGGACACAAGATAACTGCTCCCTGGCTCTCAGGTACGTGCGGAGGTGGCTGCCCTCGGGGGCTCCTGCATGTCCTCCCGCTTCTGTCCTCCCCGAGTTACCTCAAAAGATAGCGTTGCTCAGCAGACTTCCTGTTCCGGTAACTCAGACTACTAGCATTGGTCTGCACACACGCTCACATGAGTGCACACCCTGGTTGAAGCATTTCACAGTTCAGAGAGCACACGCCCCCAGACCCTGGGTTCTCACAGAATCCCTAGGGGGAGAACATGACATAGAGACCACCACCACTCAGAGCCAAGGAGTCGCAGACTGTCGAAGCGACGTGCCCCCATCTCTGGAGGCCAGATCCTTGCATTTGCTACAGATCTCACGTGGACTCGTGTCATTTGCTCCACTGGACTCCCCCGCCCCCTGCCCCCACCGCCCACGGCTTCTGAGAGCTAGCTGCTTGCTAGCTCTCTGTTCCACACCCTCCCTCTGATCTCCATCTCGCTCTCTCAGCCAAGGTCTTTATCCAGTTCCTCTGCAGGGAGACAGGGTGGCGAGGTGGCTGATGAGCCAGAGTTGGGTAACAGATAGAAGGAGTTCTAGTAGGTGGGTGGGTGACGTGGCCTTGGTCACACCATAGTCTGGAGCTGTGGAGGGTTTCGTGATGGTGATTAAATGCTCTCGGTAGTAGACTAATTAAAGGGAGGGAACCCAGAGACCCAGAGACTCGTGGGACCCCTGCGGTCCTCCATACTGGAGAGGAGGTGTGGCCTAGGAGGGGAGTCAGACCTTTCTGTGGAAACATGACAGTTCTTGGGGATCAGTTGGCGGCAGGAACAGAAGTGAAGAGGATGGAGCTGGCCTTGGGGCCTCCAGCTTGTGTGATGGACACACAGGGCTGCCTTTGAAAGGCAGTGTGTCCCCAGAGTGGAACAAGCGCTCCTGCGGGGCGGTGGGGTGGGGGGATCACACACGTTCACCTAGGGGTTCCTGCAGGCCAGTATCTTCTGTTTGAATAGGTTTGTTTTTTGCCTTCGCAATTATTTTCCTTTTTGTTTTTAATTTTTGTTGGAGCATAGCTGATTTACAATTTGTGTTAGTTTCAGGTGTATAGCAAAGTGATTCGGTTACACGCTGTTAGATTTTTTCCAGTGTAGACCATTACAGGGTATTGAATAGCGTTCCCTGTGCTACACAGTAGATTCTTACTAGTTAGCGGTTTGTATGCGATAGTGTGTGTGTCAGTCCCAGTCTCCCAGTGTATCCCTCCCCACCCCATCCCCTGGTAACCACACGTTTGTTTTCTACATCTGTAATGTTTGAGTAGTTTTGTGTGTTTTAACATATATTAGAAAAATTCGCACACCAACCTCTGATTTCGTGGATTATTGTTGAGGATAAAATTTTTTTAAAAAATTTATCGATATTAGTTGATTTACAATGTTGTGTTAGTTTCATGGGTACAGCAATATGACTCAGTGATACATATGTACATATATATATATTTTGTTATTTATGGCTTTGCTGGGTCTTCGTTGCTATGCACATGTTTTCTCGAGTTGCAGTAAGCAAGGTCTACTCTAGTTGTGGTGTGTGAGCTTTGAATTGCAGTGGTTTCTCTTGTTGCACAAGATGGGCTCTAGAGCACAGGCCTCCGTAGCTGTGGCACCCAGGCTTAGCTGCCTGAAGGCATGCGGAATCTTCCTGGACCAGGGATCAAACCCTGTCCCCTGCTTTGGCAGGTGGATTCTTAACCACTGGACCACCAGAGAAGTCCTATATATATATATATTTTTTTTAATATTCTTTTCCATTATAGATTATTACAAGATGTTGAGTGTAGTTCTCTGTTCTGTACAGTAGGTCCTTGTTGGATACTATTTTATATATAGAATTGTGTATGTTTTAATCCCAACTTATCCCACCCCCACACCCCCTTTGATAACCATATATTTGTTTTCTATGTCTATCACTCTATTTCTGTTTTGTAAATAATTTCATTTGTTTCATACTTTAGATTCTACATATAAGTGATATCATGTGATATTTATCTTTCTCTGATTTACTTCACTAAGTACGATCATCTCTCTAGGTTCATCCAGGTTGCTACAAATGGCATTATTTCATTCTTTTTAATGGCTGAATAATATTATATCATATATATGTACGACATCTCTTTCATAGGATAAGCTGGTTTTTTTAAATGAGTTTATTTAATGTCACTTTTAAAAATTAAGTAAACGACAGTGATCATTTGCCGGTACAGCAGGCATCTTGAGCCCAAGATGGGAAGGAAGGCCATGATGGAGACAGTGAGATGGGAAACCAGGAGTCGGGGGGAGGGCTGGACTGGCCAGGAACGTGCTGAATGAAGTCGAGGAGCTGGTGAACCCCGGGTCACACCCAGAGAGCCTGCACAGAGGAGGGTCTGGTGCTATCTGGCCCACCGAGAAGGTGACTTGTGAGAGCAAGACGGGTTTTGAGGACTGAAGAACTTAAGTGTCCGGCGGAGGGACAGGAGCCCACAAGGGAGGCAGGGGAGCTCACTGCCCAGGAAGCAGCATCCACAGGGCCCAGAGCCCCGGGAGAAGGGAAGTGAGCAGAGGGCAGGCGATGGGGAGACTCTGAGCGCACTGGCGGGAGAGGAGACAGAGGCGGTGGGGCAGACGGAGGAAGCAGGAAGGCGAGGACAGTGGCCTGAGGGGGAGCAGAGTCAGAGCAAGGCCAGCGTGTGAGTGCGGGAGGGAAGGTGAAGGGAGAAGGCCCCAGAGAGGGCGTGGATGGGGGTGCGGGCGGGATGAGGATGAAGAGTCCACAGAAATGGCCTGAGAAGACCAGATGTCCGTCCCCACCTTTTCTGCAGGTCAGGTCTGATGTGGGATGGACGGCACTGTGACTTCCCTTTCTGGGTTTGTCTGAAGTTCATGTGGAGGCTGGGTGGGGTCCCAGAGACCTGAGAGGGGGCGGTCCTGGGTGTGGATTCAGTGGTCCCGGGGACTGGGTCCTTCTAGCCTCCCCACAGGCAGGCAGAGAGGACAGCCCACCTCACTAGAGGGCAAGTGCCCACTCAGCCACGGGGCTACTGGAGACAGGTGAGCAAGGTGGATGCCCTCCCTCCTTCCTTCTGTCCTCTCTGCCAGCCTGGGGGTTGGGCATGTACCTTCCGCTCCCTGCTCCCTTCCAAGAGAACGTTGGCAGCTAGGAGACCAGAAGTCACCATGACAACAGAGCTCCTTACTGGGCCAGAGCCCCTGGTTCTTCTGCCTCTGTATCCAGGCTGTTTGAGGTGATCATCTCTTAACAAAGGTGAAGCCTCAAGTGGGCTGCTAACGGTGGTAAGACAGGGCAGAGGGGGCAGACTCGCTACTGCCACCTCCCCACCCAAGGCCAGGAAGGCAAAGATGCCCCTCCTGTCCCCCGAGAATATGCCACATGCTTCTTAGAAGCTGGGACCGCCAGGGAGCTCATTCCCGTTGGAAGCCAAAACCAGGGAACCAAGGAGAGAGGCAGGGACAGAGAAGGAAACAGGAGGCCTGCAGCTGGTGGAAGCTGGAGCCTGTGGCCCACCCCGAGTCCTGTGCTGCCCGCCAGCAAGCAGCGTACACACCTGGCAAATCTTAGGGTGGCTCTCCAGGCTTTATGGGACCTGCTGGCGAGGCCCTGACGGTGGGAGGAGGGTCCCGGCCGGCAGAACTGCAAGTGAAGTGAGCTGCACCCAGCCTCCCCGCCCAGGGCCTGGAGCCGGCCTCCCCACCCAGGCCTGCTTCTTTTGCCCTGTGTCCTGAGGTCACACTGGCTGCGTGCCCATTTTATGCTGGGCACTGTGGGACGGCCCTTCCCAGTGAGTGGACACATTTGAGCTCACATGATGGACAAACATTGATTTTTATCTCAGTTGGACACGACTAACACTGAGCAACTCACACCTTGACTTTTTGTCACTTCAGTCTCGTGGAGAGGGCAGTGTCTTGCTCACTGAAGCAATAAAACAGGGACAGTACCAGGTAATTCATAACCGAGGGCTGAACAGAGGTCAGAAGTCACAGAGGGAGCAACAACCAGGAGAGGAAGAACACTGGAGGGCGTATTGGTCAGGGTACCACTAGCTGCTGCAACAAGTATGCCCCAAGGGCTTCGTGCTTCAAATGCAACAGGCTATGTCTTGCTCATCTAATAGTCTAGGCAGCTGCTCTCAGTGGGTGCATGGCTCTCCGCATGGTATTCATGACACTGAATCTTCCGTCTTAGGGCTCTGTTCCCCCCAAGACTTTGTCATCCTCTGCATTCAGGGCAGGAGGCGCACATGCACCTGAAGGGCCAGGTCCAGGAGCGGCACACTGCACCTTCACCCTCCATGGACTCCTGCTCAGATAGGAGGCAGGCTGTGGCCACAGGAGAATCCCAAACCCAGGGGCCACAGGAGGGCCAGAACGCAGCCAACCTTCTCACTGAGCCATGTGTGTTAGTCACTTGGTCGTGTCCAACTTTCCGTGACCCCAGGGACTGTAGCCTGCCAGTCTCCTCTGTCCATGGGATTCTCCAGGCAAGAGTACTGGAGTGGATTGCCATTTCCTTCTCCATCACTGAGCCGTGAGGCCTGAGGAAAACTTCCTTTTTCTGATCCCAAGGAAGGTGCCGTGTGGATGGGCCTCTACCCTGGCCAGGGCTGGGGGAGCAGGGCATGGAAACGGGTGAGAGGGGAGAGAGAGAGAAACCTGAGCCTGGGTGGCGCTTTTGGCGCCCGCTTTGGCACCCTGACGGTTCAGAGCGTGAGGCCAGGCCCTGGGGGTATGGGCTCCGTGGCTGCCCCTCTCACTCAGGGAGCCCCGTGCTGCTGCTCCTCAGCATCGGGTCGAGCTGGGGCCCGGACAGTGCCCGGTGGGCACCTGACTACCCCGCCGCGCCCAGGTCTGTGCAGCCTTGTCCCACCCTGCATTGTGGTGCCCATGACGCCCCGCTGTCCACATCAGGTGGTGAGACTGGCCGGGGCTACGTGGAGAGGGGAGGCCTCCCACCCTGATCCCCGCCTCAGAGGAGGCTGCCGAGGTGGAGACCCTGGGCTGAGCAACTCGCTGGGGGCCAACTTCACATGAGAGACAGATACCCCCTCCCCTTGGTGGGTGCTTCACTCAGCCCCCAGCCTCCCCCGACCCTGCACTCCTCTCGTGGTTAGTGCTGGGCATGAGGGAGCTGGCAGCCAGCCTGGCCTCGCCGTGCCCTCCCCCTCCTGCCCGCCCAGGGTGGCCCCTGGAACCTCTGCTGGGGCACAGCCGCGGGCACCGCCCTGCCTCGCTGTGTTTTGGTTGACCCGCCTATTTGTCACCCATGTTTTTTACACCTGTCGCCATCCCTCCTGCCTCATGTAAACACTGCAGCATCAGCAGGCTGATGCCAGTCCCCAGGGTGGGCACCAGCCGGGCCCCCAGGGAGCTCCAGCCCCTTAGCAGCAGGGCAGGGCAGAGCAGGTGATGGCAGCAGGTGTGGAAGTATGAAAGTCCTAGAAGATAATATAGGAGGCAACCTCGATGGCCTCGGGTGTGATGATGACTACATACAGCACCAAAGGCACAGTCCATGACTTCATAAAAATTAAAAACTATTCCGCGAAAGTCAAGAGTATAAGAAGACAAGCCTTGGACTGGGACAAAATATTTGCCCCCCCCTCAAAAAAATATATATGTATGTTCAATAAAGAGCTTTTATCCAAAGTATACAAAGAACTCTAAAAATTCAACAAGAAAGCAAACAATCTGATTTTAAGATAAGCCCAAAACCTTAACAGACACCTCACCAAAGAAGGTCTATGGATAGGCAATAAGCATATGGAAAGGTACTCCACATCATCTGCTATCAGAGAAATGCAAACTAAAGCAAGAGGGAGACACCACCACACACATGAATGACTGAAACCTGGAACACTGACCATACCCGATGCTGGTGAGGACGCAACGCAGCAGCAACTCTCAGGCCTTGCTGGTGGTCCAGCCATGCTGGAAGAGCTTGGTGGTTTCTGACAAAACTAAATGTACTCCTACCATACAATCCAGCCATCATGTCTCTTTATATTTACCCAAAAGATTTGAAAGCTTATGTCTGTGCAGAAAGTCTGCACACAGATGTTTACAGCAGCTTTATTGATAAATTGCCAAAACTTGGAAGCAACCAAAAGGTCCTTCAGTAGGTGAATGGATAAGTAAACTGGGGTACAGACAATGAAATATTATTCAGCACTAAAAAGAAATGAACGACCGAGTCTTGAAAAGACGTGGAAGAACCTGAAAAGCATGTCACTAAGGGGAAGAACTTAATCTGAAATGGATCCATCAGACAGTAAAAAGATCAGTGGCTGGCAGGGGCTGGGGAGGGACAGATGAATAAGTAGAGCACAGAGGATTTTTAGGGCAGTGAAAATACACTGTATGATACCACAGATCATGGTACTTACAGATACACGTCATTATGCATTTGTCTACACCCATGGAATGTGAGTTGGAGCAAACTTTGGGAGATAGTGAAGGACAGGGAAGCCTGGCATGCTGCAGTCCATGGGGTTGCAAAAAGTCAGGCACGACTTAGTGACTCAGTAGCAACAAGAGTGAAACCAAAGGTTAACAACAGGCTCTGGGTGATTATAATATGTTGGTATAGGTTCATCTTTTTTTTTTTTTAAGTATACCATTCTGGTGAGTGATGTCGGTAATGGGGGAGGCTCTAGGGTTATATGGGAAATCGCTGTACCCTCCTCTCAATTAAGTCTTTTTAAAAAATCCATTGGTTTACTTTGCTCTTTGAATGGGTCACCATGCCAGATTTTTGACATCATTTTGATCATTTGGAAAACAGTGGTTCAGAATTATGCACATCTTCCAAATGGTGAAGCTTTTCAACAGAGAACATAAAAAACTCGCATTTGTTAACATCAGTGTCTGTCTTACCAGAAAAGTCTTCAGGTGTTGGAAAGCTGTCAAACTTATGGTGTTAAATGTAAGCTTTCCAAAATTCTGGTTCTTCCCTTGGAAGCTGGAATTTTTTTCAATTTGGTAGCAAATTTGTTAGGTGTTTTCCTTGAAGCGATAGGCTAGCTTGATATTTTAGAAACTGTCTTCCAGAGACCAAGTCTGAATTACCTATATTTGTCTGCCGGCCATTCTTTCAAGTTAAAGTGGTGTCTTGTGAAAGAAAGGAACCATTTTGGCTGGCAGGGCAGCCTTGCACGTGCCTTCCCTCCAGACAAGCGTCACCTGCAATTTGCAAGACCCTCCCCATTTCATCAGAGAATATGAAAAAGACGTGTGTGCCACAGTAGAGCTTGTGATTCACAATTTTGACCGCTTCCTCAGGGACAGTCTTTGTTCCTTAATACTTGTCTATTTTGGGCGGTATCAGGTCTTAGTTGCGGCATGTGGGCACCTCTCCAGTTGTGATGAGAAGGCCCCAGAGCACAGGAACTAATTGCAGAACACAAGCTCAGTTGCCCTGGGGGCATGTGGGATCTTTGTTCTCTGACGAGGGGTCAAACCCACGTACCCTGCATTGGAAGCACAGAGTCTTAACCCGCTGGCCCACCAGGGAGCTCCCGTGGACATTCTTAAATGTCTTGGAAAACAAGCATTGGTTTTACTGTGACTGCACGGTGGCAAAGAGGAGAACGGCAGTTCGTATAGTTTGGTGCCCCTGCTTCCTGCTGAAGGGTGCCGTTTTGTCTCTCATCAGTTCCGGCATTAATACCATTGGAGAGGCAAGTAACATCGTCAAAGAGTTAGGAAAACAGTTTTGATCTTAGGGACCTCTCAGAGACCCCCAGGGGTGTGAGAAGCACTGATCCAGCCAACCCTGTCCTTGTTCCTTTGAAGACAGAGGCTCTGAAAACAGATGAGACCTGCCCAGGGTCAGAGCATGGACCCCTGGTCCACTGCCCTGGGCTGTGTCCCTCAGGTCCTGAAGGCAGGTGACGTGCTCCTTGTCAAGCAAAAACATCATCTCATCACTTTAATGGATGGTGCCGGAACTGAGGTCGCCACTGAGGAGACAAGGAAAGAGAAGGGGATGTCAGCAAATAAGCCTGAGGAGAGGAACCATCCACCACACTCACTGTCCCCACGACCCCCCGGCCTCCCATCACCCTGCCATGTGCACACTGCTCCAGCTTCCGTCTTTTCTCTTCCATAATTGTGTGTTAATATCTCACAGCCGAGGCGGCTCTAATTAAACTGCTCAGCATCGTCACTGTGTGTTCTGAAGAGCTAAGCTCGGCCATTATCACTTGTCTTTCCCTTTGACTGAGCTCTCTGTGTGGGTAATTTCATTCTGCCCTTGTTCATTTCTTAGAAACTTAGCCTATCCAATTTTAGTTCTTTTCTCCTGTCTTAGAACATTGAGCTTAGGAGAAAGGAGGCAGAGGGCGAGGATGTGGAAATGTCTGCCCCACTCACCTTAGGATTTACTTTGGCCTGAATAGAGCCTGCTTGGTGCTTCAGCTGTCCTCCACGCGCCCCCAACCCCCGGCCCCCGTTTAGAAGAGCCACACAGGAACATAGACTGAAGGTCTGGACCCACCCAGGGGAGAAGGGCACCAGGAGAAAGTGGCACCAGGTGATGTGGTAATTAGGGTCTTGGACAAGCGTGCATCCACACTCCATCCTCGGGATCTGAGGTGATCAGAAGCCTTGGTGACATAACCACACCACCACCCCTGAGCACCTAGGACAGCCGCCATCCTACACCCCCTGGCTGTGCCAGCCACCCACCCAGGACACCCCCCTGTGCTCTGGCTGGCCATCACCTCTGCAGTCCCTGCTGCCCCCTCCCCCATCTACACTGGCCTCAGAGTCACCCTGCCCCATACCTGCCAGTCTCACCCCAAACCTCTGCCAGGGTGGCTTTAGGAGACACACACAGCAGCTTCACCTAAGAACCGCAAAGCTGGCAAGAGGACTGGGGGCCCGAAAATGTCCCTGGCCCCACCCTCGGGGAGTGTTAGCATCGGCTGCCCCTAGCCTCTCCCCTGGGGGTGGGAGGTCCACAGTTCACGCTGGGCTCCGTCTGTGTGTGGGCTTGGGTGCCGTTCTTCATTTCATGTCTAAGGGCTGCGTGGACTCTGAGCCCACCGTTGTCCACAGGCCCTGTTGATGGTCCAAGGGGTGTCTGATGCCCCCGGCAAGGCCCTCAGGTCCCCCTTTAATTCCCCCCTCAGAGAAGGCCAGTCTCTGAGCCGTGCCTGCCTTGTGGGCACAGCTGACCCAGACGGCCTGTCTTCCAGACGGACCCCTCTCGGCTCCCCTGCCAGCAGCAGTGTGCCCTTGTGTGGCCCTCCCTAAGCGGCTGCCTCCTTGGAGGAGCCTCCCTGACTCCAGAGCTTGGTTGATGTGTCTGTGCCCCCACCGACAGCAGGCTCGGGGCGGGGAGCGGGGAGGCAGTTTCCAGCCCCTGCTGTCCGCCGTGTCGCCAGCACCCAGTCCTGGGCTCAGCCAGCCTGCTGAGCAGACATGCACTGCTGCGGCACTGGTCCTGCTGAGCTTGGGCCAGGGCCAGGGGTGGGAAACCACACCAGTTACAAGGGCTGCCACAGGGCTTCTGAGTGGAAACTTTTAGGTGTGTGAGAGCTGGAATTCAGGTCAAAGTCACCCCCACCCCCTCTCCACCCCCACACCCCCTGGTTCTTGAAGATACATAGTAAACCAGCGGGAAAAGCTGCTTCTATAAACAATTGGAAGATCTAAGGGTTTTGAGACTGAAAAGGGTGTGATCCTTCAGAAAGTGAGATTCTTGGGACTTACCTAGTGGCCCAGTGGTTAAGAATCCACCTGCCAATGCAGGGGACGTGGGTTTGATCCCTAGTCCACATGCTTCAGGGCAGCTAAGCTTATGCACCCCACAACTAATGAGCCCGCATGCTGTAGAACCCACGCTCAGCAACAATGAGAAGCCCACACACAGCAGTGAAGACCCAGCACAGCCAAAAATAAATAAGTAAAAATTTTTAAAAGATTGATTAAAAAAAAAATAACAAGTGAGGTTCTTTAGAAAACCCAGTCTTCTCTCCACCTCTTCAGAGGCAGCCTGGGCCCCAAACAGAGAAAGCTCTAAGAGGGGCTTAGGACAAATACATCCCGGTGGACCCAGCTGGAGGACTTGGGAGAGTCTTCCTTTACAAGGCCCTGGGCCCCTGACAAAGACCAGGCCTTGGGACAGAGCGAGGGGCTGTCACGGGGGAAGTTCTCCCCCGATGTGTTCGGGGCTGGGGAGAGGCAGGCCGTCTCTCCCTATGCCTAAAGATTTCTCTTTCTGGTGAACATGAAACTTCCTAAGGCGGGGACCCCACTGGGTTAGTGGGTATACAGTGGATAAGGGGGTGACTGGGTGGATGAACGTGGGTGGGTGGCTACACAGATCAAAGAGGAGTGAAAGGAATGAAGAGGTTGCACACGTGAAGAATGAAGGGATGGACAGACGCTGTGGAAGGATAGACAGGAGGCGAGGGGGTGACTGGGTGGGTATGGAAGTGAGTTGATAGATGAACAGGGTGGCTGATGGGCGATGATGTCATGGGTGGGTGGATGCATGACGTTGGGGAGGTAGGTACCCTGGATGGGGCCGTGGGATGTGTGGATGGATGGCTGGAGAAGGGATGGGGACAGCCGAAAGGAGGCGAGATTAGAAACAGCAGCAAATCCCTGGTTCTGCTCTTGGATCTTTCCAGGGAGACAGGAAGGTTCCCTTCACTGAGACAAATGGTAGACCTGTGGGGTCCTCCAACTCCCCTAAAGACCCTGTCTGTGCCTGACAGTGTGCTCCAGGTACAGGCCTTTGCTAAATCCAACCAAAGAAAGAGCCCCATGCATGCCCAGCCCCCAACTGCTAATTGCCTATAGTGCCCCAGGTTTTGCCACCAACAAAAAACACCCTTCACGAATGTCTAAAGTACCTGTGGGGGGACCATGTCCCCTGAGAGTCACAGCTCGGGAGCCGTCTGCCAGCCCAGGGCCAGGGAAGCAGGGGTGAGGGAGTGTGCCCCTCTCTCCCTTACCCCAGCGGCAGCAGCGAGGAAGGGAGAGACCAGGACCACAGCGTCTCCTGAGATGCTCAGATCTGGATGACGTGTGCAAAGTGCCTGGCAAGGTGCCCCCTGCCATTCTCCACCTGCTGACCTTGCAGCGCACAGGCTGGGCCTCCAGCAGCAGGAGTCTCAGCCCCTTTCACTTGAGGAACAGAGTCGGCAACCACGCCGCCCGCCTGGCCCTGCCCTGCCTGGTCTCTTGGGCTGGGCTTGTGCAGCAGCCCTGCGTCTCCTGTTGGCCTGTGCACTCCTGCCCCCTGGCGGGAGCTGAAGCTACTGCAATGCACGTGGCAGGACGGCAGGATGGCGACTTCCTTTGCAACCCGAGGACTGTGTGTGTGTATGTGTGCGTGCCATGCACGCTCTCACACTTCACTTGGCCTGAAAGATTAGAGGAGGAAAACTCTGAAAGATCCAAAGAAGCTCCTCAAACGGAAGGGGTTATTATTATAATTACTATGATTATTGTTATCAAGATTATCCTGCTTGCCTGAGAAGTCTTGTACAAAGCGGGCTAATTTTATGTCAGCTTGTTGTTTGTGTCTCAGAGACCTCATCTTTGCTTATAATAACTAACATTTGCAGGGCTCTTTATGTTGCAGAGCTGTGTGGCATCGATTTAGCCTTTCATCTGCGCAAACATCCCGATGAGGTGGGAACTAAAAAGAGCAGAGGCTCAGGGAGGTTAGGTGGTCTGTCCAAGGTCACACGTCTAAAAAGCGGCAGAGCCAGGACTGAACCTGGGTCACCTGACTGAAAATCCCTATTCGCTTTCCCCTTTGTCTCTTGAGAGGGAAAGGCTCTTTTACATACTTTAGCTCTAAGCCCCTTTGCTCAGAAGAGAGGGGAGGAGTTTTGCAGACCCAAGTGTTAATCATGCACTCGGCCGACCCAGTTTCAGAGGATGCGTCCACGGTGGGCGGAGGGTGGGCGGCAGTGGCGAGGACTTGCAAGGCCCTGCAGTGCCTGCCGTGTGAGCAGGTGTGTGTGGTATTGGTTGCTAGTGGCTCAGCCAGGCTGATTCCCGCTTCCCTTGGTCACCACTCACCCTATATTCACCCCTGATGTGACCAGCCACATCTCTGAGAAGGGTGGACAGGAGACACTAGGCAAGAGAAGTGGGTGCAGGGGGCTCTCTTGTGGTCCAGGAAGTGGGAGACGGGCAGGGCCATGGGAGCCCCCAGCCTTCCTTGTAGTATGGAGATGGCTTTCAGGAAAGAGAGCCCCTCAGCCATGGACACCAATGGGCAGCCCCACCGCCTGGCCCCCGCATTGTGGGCGCTGCTTCCCAAGTACACTTACGGCCAGTCCCCAGGAGCCCATGTCCTCTTGGTGCAGGGGGCCTGGCCTGTCTGCTGCAGGGGGGGTCCCCTGTGTGCTGCCAGTTCAGGGGGGCAGCTGCCCTCATCACCTCCCCAGAAAACCTGCTCCCCAGCACTGACCCAGGGCAAGCCTACTTCTGGGAGGCACCCTGGCAGAGCTCCCCAGCCCCCTCAAATGCTGGAGGTGCCCCCTGTCTCCAGGCGCTGCTTCCTCTCCCTCCCCACCCCTTGCTCTGCTTCCTCTCCCTCCCCACCCCTTGCTCTACCTGCTTATGGATGGGGTGTCCACAGGGACATCTCTACCGTTGTGGGGCTTTCCAAAAATATCTCACCTCCACCTAGGGCAGCTTCAGGGCATGTATATGTCAACATTCATGTGTGAACATTAAGATATCATTTAGCCAGAAAGCTTATACCGGCTCTGATAAAAAGAAGTGTTGATGCTGATTTTAAATCGCTGACCTGGTGAGAATCCTGCAGGTGGCCCTGAGAGTTAGTTACAGCCACTCCTGTGCCCCGAGCCTCCCGATCCAAAACCCATCCGAACGGCATCTTGCCTGCAGTTCACAGTCAGAAACACAGGGTCCCAGACACGCCTTTCTCAATGTCTCACCCCTTCCCATGACCCCACCCTCCAGGCATCCCGAGGGCGGGCAGGTTGGCCTCCTAGTCTCCTGGGTGGCTGGGGAGGTGGGGCACAGCCCGGCCCGCCCCTCAGGCCGTCCTGTGCTGGCATCCTCTGTCTGCTCCCACGACAAGAGGGAGCCCTGTGAAGAAAGTGATGAGACTGCCAGCCTGGTTTTCAGGGGAGGACGCTGAGCCTCAGAGAGGTTAAGACCCTACTCAAGCCAGGAGCCCAGTTGTGGATGGAGCCTTGAGCCTGTGGCCTGAGCCCCCCAAAGTCCACACGGAATAAACTAGAAGCCCAGGGCAGGAGTGACCTGGGTGCTGTGGGAAAAGGAGGAAGACTTGTTGGGGGTCGGGGGGGCATGGGAATTGGACGTCACAGCATGGGCAGCCCCAGCAGGCGGACAGCGGCGGCCGTGGAGGGCCGGGCACACTGGGCATTTTGTACCTGCTGGACCCACGCCACGGGCTTGTGCGTCTGAGGAAACGTGGCGTCTCGCACACGCACTGGGAGCGCCCTCCGCCCCTCCGCCCCTGGGGGCCGTGGAGGAGAGAAGGAGGAGAGAAGGGTCCGCTCCCTCACCGCTGCGTCCCTGGCCCTGGGCCGGCAGACAGCTCCCCGACTGTGACCCTCAGTGGAAGTGGTGCCCCACAGGGGCATGTTAGACACTTGAGAGCTGCCTGTGGCAGTGGCAATAATTGGCCTGGGCCTGCGGCGTGTGATAGCGCCCACCGTGACGAATGTCCTGCACTCAGCCCACCACGCAGGGACCGCTGGGCACGGCGTCAGTGGACAGCCTCCCTCAGCTCCCGTGTAGCAGTGTCTCCAGGAGCCCAGCAGATAGCCCCTGGGACGTGGCCAGTGCCCCCAACACGTCTTGGTGCTCCCCCCATAGGAAACAGCACAGCACGTGGGCCTGTGCATGTGCCCAGGGCGTGGTCCATACAGGAAGAGGGGAAGCGAGTCAGATGCCAGAGGAACTGTGTGGACTGCAGTAATGGGAGGGGTCTGCCTGGAGTACGTGAGCCTGGTACTGGCCTCAACACACCAGGAAGTGTAGCACTCTTTGAGGCTGTTGTGCAGAAGTAAACCAACCAAACAAAAACACATCCTCAACCAGGTTAAGAAAGAGTCAGAGGATTGATTGATGGAGGTGACTGGAAAGTCAGAGATGTGTGTGGCTGCAGGTACAGCTGGATCCAGGTGTTGATGTGTCACTGGGACTTGGGGTACCTCCTTCTTCCAGCCCTGCTTTCCTCAGGGATGGCTCCACATTCAGGTGGGCCCTTCCTTGGAGGGTCTCTCCTGGTAAGTTATGCAGGTGTCCTGGAGCTGGTCAAGTTAGTCTCACTTGACAAATTTGGATTCTTTGTCCACCCGGAACTGTTCACTAAGGGCAGAGGGATGGATTGGCCAGGCCCAGACTGTGTGTCCACACCAAGACCATGGGACAGGGGCCACCCGACCCAGACTGCTCAGGCTGGGGAGGAGTGCTCCCCTTCAGGGGAGCAGAGGCTCTGTTGCCAGAAAAGGAGGGACTGGAAGCCCCACCGGTGGAGGAGGCAGCCGTCCGGCAGAAAAGGATGCAGATCAGAGGGACTGGGCCCTCCGCAGCCACCTGGAAGCTGGTGGCCGCCACCAGCGGGACCACGGGGTGTGTTTTCTACAGAAGCTCGCCCCAGCATCCTCCAGTGAGCAAATCTGCACAGGTGGGGCTGCCCTGGTCCATGCGTCTGCTGTGTCACACCCCCTGCTGCCAGGACAGCTGGGCATGCTCTGACCAGTGAGAGGGGCAATGCGTGGGGGCTGTAGCTGAGAGCAAGGTGTGGGAAAATGCGCCCCCCCCCCCCGGCCCAGGAGGGGACCCGGGGACAGGCAGGTCAGGCCCAGTGTGAGCCCCACCCCCCAGGGCCCTAAAGGCAGGAAGACAGAGGGACAAGGGGCCCCCTCTGGCTCTATTAATTGCTTGTTAGCTTGACCCCCACAGGGCTGGCCAGGCCTGGCAGCCACCGCAATCCTCCAGGTGCATTGGCATGACCCCTCCTTCCTGCCACCCTCACGCTTCCTTCTTTCTTACCCATTGCCCACACCTTTCCTCACGGTGGTGGGGGTGAGGGGCTGGGCTGGACACCAGTGTCTGAGATGCAAGTCCAGGGCTGTCTCCTGGAGCACAGTAGGGGTTAACCCTGGGTCCAGGCTCTCCCACTTAGTAGCATGTGACCTTGAGCCTCAGTCTCCTCATCTGTTAAACAGGATGGCTCCCTGGCAGAGCTGCTGCTGTGGTTGAACTAGGCAACACTGTTGTTGAGACGGACGAGATGAGAAGACTTGGGAGAGAGAGGGTGGAGTGAGAAACTGGGGTCATGCCTGATAGTAAAATGCCGAGGATCCGTTCATCTCACAAATACCGCAGAGCACCGACTGTGTACAGAGCATTGTGAGATGGGGGTGCCCCGAATAATCAGAAAGCCGAGGGACAGGCACACGCAACACCAGCTGTGACGTGTGGTGTGGTTGATGCACCGTGGGGGCAGACTCTACCTGGGGGCATAGAGGAGGGCTTCCCTGAGGAAGTGACTTAAGATGGAGAAGGGCAGAGCCAGGGGAAGGATGGTCTGGCTGGGTGGAGCCCCCTGAGGTAAGATGACCCTGACTACCTGGGAACAGAGGAAGGGCTGGGTGCTTAGAGGACCAGGAGAGGGGAAAGGTGGGAGGAGGGCAGAACAGAGAGCAGCCAGGCCGGGGCCTTGGAGGCCACGGTAAGGAGTTTGGAATTTAGGGATAATGGGAAGCTAATGAGAGTTTAAACAGAGAGAGTTACTGTATCCATTAGAATTAGGTTTGACTGTGAATATCTGAGACCTAGAAAACAGTGATTTAAATGAGATAGAAATTTAATTTAAATGTTTAAAAAAAAAAATCCAGAAGTTATGGTGTCCACAAAGTTGTCAAGGACCTGACTGATTTTAGATCGCCAGCCCACTGTCCCTCAGGTATAGTATAGACCATATCTTCGTGATCCATGATGGCTGCTAGAGCTCCAGCCATCACAGGTTTCAGGAAGGAGGAAGTGAGAGGAGGGGGTGCACCTTCCCTTTACAAAGCCTTTTCCAAAGACCTCACTATACTTGGGTTGACTTCTCCATAGGTAGAATTGGTCACATGGTCACATCTTTGCCACAAGCAAAACGAGGAGATGCAATCTTTAAGTTGGTTATCAGTGTCCCCAGTTGAAAAATGGGGAGTTCTTTTTCTACAGCCTCCCTGCTGACTGTGGTGTGGAAGACAGACTGAAGAGAAGCAAGAGACAGGCAAGGAACCCTTGGGAGGGCGGCCAGGGACAGCCAGGAAAAGACAGGGAGTGGCTTGGACTCAGGGGTGTCCCGGAGGAGATGGGGAGAAGTGGATATAGCGATGGAAGTGGGTGACTTGAATCTTAGTGGTTGGGCCGATGGTGGTGCCATGCGCTGAGCTGGGGAGACCGGAGAGAGACAGAGCAAGGGCCGATTGAGAGGTGTCGCCAGCACAAGACCCCCACCACCGCCACACCTCGGTGATGGGAAGGAGCCAGGAGGACAGCTCCAGGCCGGCCTTCCCCAAACCGTGCACCGCATCCCACTGGAGTGCGGTTCCCAGGATTCCACATCAGACAGAGGAGCACCAACCAAGTGGCTCTAAGGCCCAGGGTTCTAAACCACGCCCTCTAATGGCCTGGCTGAGGCATAACACGGCTCTAGGTGGGAGGGTGTCTCCCCCAGCAGGAAGTCTGGCCCTGCCCACCACCCTCTGGTCCCGACTCCCTTCTCTGCGATCAGGCCAGGCAGAAACCTTGACAGTGGGGTCCAAAGGAAGAAGTTTGGGAACCTGGCCAGGTTTCTCCCTGTCATTCCTCACACGGGTGAGCCTTCCCGAGGTCACGCCGGCACAGGGAGCAGCATCGCGTGTGGGCCCTGACTCACAGGCCTGTTTTTAGCCCCAGGTGGAGGCTCCACCCCTGCTCACCCACCCCTGCCTCCCTGAGTCACGGCCTGCCTAAGGCACTCAGCACCGGGGTCCCAGGGCCAGCTTTCCGGTGGCTGCCCGCAGGAGAGGCTCGGGTGCTGGAGAGGGGCCAGGACTCAGGCTCTCCTGGTGGGAGACCTGGGAATCCGAGGGCTGGGGTCTGTGGGACGCTGACCCTAGGGAGCTGGGTCTGGGCTGGCGTCAGGGGCATGGCCTGCTGGCCTCCAGGCCAGTTACAGCTTCCTTCCCAGGGCAGGCAGGCAGGAGGGGACACAGTGCCTGCACCTTCACGTTGACCTGCTGCATTGGACAGGCCCTGACGCGTGGATAGATACTGAGCTGGACAGCTCGATTCTGAAAGTTTCCACGGAAGGCTTTGCCCCCACATACCTTGGTAGAGACCCATGGACACAGAAGCCTGGCAGGCTGCAGTCCATGTGGTCACACAGAGTCAGACACGACTGAAGCAACTTAGCATGCTCACAGGAACCTTGGCAGAGAGTATTTGTCAGCTGTGCGCCTCCCAGGTGTTGACCTTGCCCCCTTCCTTCATGTCTTTCCCACCCCAAAGGCCACCTGCAGATTTCCGCCTCCTGCTCACTTCCTGCGCCATGAGCCGTGGCCTGCGGGGGAGGGGGATGTCTGTCTCTCTTTGCTCTCTTGGAGGGTGGCGGGGTTCAAAGGACTCAAGAGTGGGGTCACCGACCAGTGATCATTGTTGTGCCCACAAATAAAAGACTCTGTCCGTGTCCTCGTCTCCTCATAGGCCGATGCCAAGATGGTGTGTGACGTGGTGAGTCGGATGGAAGACACAGAGCCCTTCTCTCCAGAGCTGCTCTCTGCCATGATGCGACTCTGGGGCGACTCGGGGATCCAGGAGTGCTTCAACAGGTCCCGGGAGTATCAGCTCAACGACTCTGCCAAATAGTGAGTGTCCTGGGCAGGCGGGAGGCCACCAGTGGGGCAGCGATGTGGTGTGGAAGGGTCTGGGGGCGGGGGCTGTGGGGCAAGGAGGCGTCCTGGGCTGAGGTTGAAACCGCTGTGAGATACTTTGCGTTGTGTGTCAGGAAGGAAGGGGCATCGCCTCCTGCCCATCCCCTGCCCCCCCAGGATGAGAAGGAGGCCAGGGGAGTGGGGGGCATGAGAGATAGCCACCAGCAGGGCTCCCAGAGGGCCAGGGCCATCACCTGCCTGCCCTGGAGTGGGCCGGGCCCCACCAGAAGGAAGGTTTTAGTGAAGCAACCTTTTTTTTCCTCCTGGAGAATCCTTGACCCCATTTAAGTACAAATCAAAGGTAACATAGGCAGAAAATAACTTACATGGTTTTCATTTTGAGAAAATAATAAGCTTTCCATTCCTCTATCTTTAAAAATAAGGAAAATGTAACCCATCAGAAAAGTGAAATAAATAGTCAGGCATACGCTTTAATACTGCATTACAACTAATAAGGAGAAGTAGAGGACAGAGGGGAGGGAGCGACCCCCAGGGCAGGGAAGAAGGGGGGGTGAAGCACTGAAAGCCAGAGACAGTGGGTGGGTAAGACAGGGGAGGGCAGAGGGGTGACCCTTCCTGTGACCGCGGGGTCAGTCACATGACTGCCCGCTGCAGCCTAGTCACTCCAGGCGTCTGGAGGTTTACATGTCCGTGGCCCCTGGATCAGGGGCTCCAGGGAATGATCCTCAGTGGTCAGAGATGCGTGCTCTGTTCGAAGACACTGGGATTGCGTTCCAGCTTTCAGGAAACACACCCACATTTACAGACTCGTGCCCAGGTTTTCAGTGGGCACCTCTGGGCTTAAACCCCACTGCATTAGGACACACGTGCTCCGACACTGATCTGCTCAGCCTCCTCTTAGCCAGGGCCCCTTCGCCCCCCAGGACACACCGGCAATGTCTGGAGAGGTTTTCAGTTGTCTTGACGAGGGTAGTGGTACCGGCATCTGATGGGTAGAGGCCAAGGATGCTGCTGACTTCCTAGAGATACATCGTGCAGCCTCCACAGCAAAGAAATACCACACCCACAGTGTCAGTAGCACCGAGAGTAAGAAATGCTGGTCTCCATGGTGCTGATGAGGAGGCTGGTGCCGAGAAGGCAACCTTCACTAACAGACACTGGGACGTGGCCACTGACCATGAGGACAACTGGTAAACCAGGGACTTGTCTTCCCTGCTGTACACACCTCGATTGTCCCGGGGGCAGGCGCGTGTGTCCTGTGAGTCCCAGGTGGTAGTGACCCAGGCCCCAGTCCCTGATGAGCCCCCAGGACACCTTGGTGGCAGGGATGTGAGCCCAGAGGCTCAAGTCCACGCCTCTCTCTGTGCACTCAAATCATAGATCTCGACCCAGGTGTCCCCCCAACCCCCAGCCAGTCAGGCCTGGAGAGGGGCCCCCTTCCTCTCCCACTCCCTGCCCCCTGCTCAGCCTCAGTCCAGACCCTTCCCATCCCCCCACTACCCTCAGGGGCACCTCAGGACATCAAATCATGCCCCCCACTTAAATGATTGCCACTTAACTAGTCATAATATCAGTCCATTGCAAAAAAAAAAATTTTTTTTAACAGTATGGAAAGGTATAAAATTCATAGTGGTCTCCTCCTCCCAGGCCTGCCCCCTCTCACTGTTAACTATCTCTGTTTATTTGTCCCAGCGATGTCCAGAAAACCTGACCCGCCAGCTCTCAATGGTGTTTAATGGCTGCAGCTGTGAAAGCTGAGGAATTTAGCTCCCCTCCCCCCTTCCAACCTTCCTTCCTTCCTTAACCCTTCTCCACTTCCACCCCCAGTGTTTGGCTAGTTACAGGGTTATTTTTAGTTCCTCTGGTGGTTACCTTGATAAATTGAAATGAGAGACTTGAGTGAGTACTTGTCAACTCCCCCAGGTGAGCTGAGGAGAAGGGCCTGAAAGGTAAAACAGCTCAAAGTAGATTTGTTGTGACGAAGGGAGAGAGAGGCCTAACAGAGCTGTCGCCTGGCACAACTCTTGGTGACATACACACCTCTCTCACACACACACACACACCTCTCACACACACCTCACACACACACACCTCTCACACACACACATTCTCACACACACCTCACACACACACACATTCTCACACACATGTCACACACACACCTCTCACACACACACATTCTCACATACACCTCACACACACACACACCTCTCACACACACACATTCTCACATACACCTCACACACACACATTCTCACATACACCTCACACACACATTCTCACACCCTAGACATACACACCACACACCCTCACACTCACCTCACACACACACACTCTCACACCCGACATATACACCGCACACACACAGTCACATACACCTCACACACATACCCCGCACACACACACCCCACACACACACATGCACATACACCTCACACACACACACTCACACCCTAGACATACACACCACACACACACCTCACACACAGACACACTCCCACACACACACACCTCACACACACACCCCACACACACACACACACCTCACACACACATAGACCTCACACATACACACTCACACCCTAGTCATACACACCACACACACACCTCACTCACACACACACACACACTCTCACACCCTAGACATACACACCACATACACACCTCACTCACACATACTCTCACACCCTAGACATACACACCACACATACACACACACCACACACACCTCACACACCCTTCTTACACACACACACACACACACCTCACACACCCTTCTTACACACACACACACACACACACACACACACACACACTCTCACACCCTAGACAGTGTGAGCGGCTCCCCAAGGCCCAGAGCCCAGTCACCACATGTCCCCGCCCAGCCATGGGGGGCAGGCCAGCCTGCCTCTCACGTTACTGGGAGGCTCCAGGGCTCAGGGTGAGGGGACACCATCCAGCCAAGGTCTCCCTCTGTTGTGGGTCTTTGAACATAGCCGGCACTCCCTCTCCCCTCTGAACGATGGCTCTGAGACAGGTTCCGGAAGCCCAGAAACCCAAGCACATGCCAGCCAGGGCTGTAAGAGGTAATTAGTTCCATGGTTTGGGAGGATCATTTTTCCCCAGACCCGGGTCCCCACTAAAGGTGTGACTGGCAAAGCGCCCTTCTGGTCAGAGCCTTCCAGGGTGAAAGCACAGGCGCTCACACTGACCTCGGGCCTGCGCGCTGTGCCCGCACCTCCGTCACCCGCTGCAACCTCACTGCTTGCTGCCTGCCCCGCCCTGCCCCGTACACAGCCTCTCCCCGGAGCCTGTCCAGCGCCTGCAGGCCCGGCTCCTCCTCCACGGTGGGCGTGGCCTCTGCGCCCACCGGTCCTTTGGCTGGACCACAGAGGCTCATCCCCTCGCTGCCCTCCACCTCCTTCGAATGTTGCCCTGCTCCACGCACCTTCACCAGCCACCTGATATCAAACAGCGGCCCCAGCTGGCCTCCCTCTCCTGATAGCCTGAGTCTTCCCTCCTGACTCTTAGCACCTCCTGGCATGTTGTAGCTTACTTCTCTGTTAATTACCTCCTGCACACACACCCAGGAACAGAGGCTCGGGAGGTGGGGCCTGTGCCCCCACAGCACCCGGGACAGTCGGCAGGCAGGAGACAGTAGGTGCACAGTCCCCTGAGCCCCCCGCTGCCCTCCCGTGGCCGCCTCCCTGTGTGAGGCTCAGCCAGCAGAGAGACAGGGCCAGGCTGTCTGCCTACAAGAGAGTTCCCCAGCTGGGCTGGGGCCAAGACCAGAGGCTCCCAGCCCAGGTCTCCAGCTGGGGATGACAAGAGGAGGCTCCTGAAACCAGCACCGCTTCTGGGCAGAGACAGTGGGGGCAGGGGAGGGGCACGTACAGAGAGGTTGGGAGGATCTGCTTCAGGCTGAGGTCAGAGACCGCCCAGATGCCCATGGGCCTGGCGAGGAGGCTCCATGGCAGCCAGAGCTTTCAGGTCTGCTCTGCCATATCAGCCTCCCTCCTTCCACGGCGGAGAGGAGGCCTGGAGGCCTGCCTAAGAGCATAGGCTCTGGAGTCGGGCAGACCCAGCCTTAACCCCCCAGCAAGTGTCATCCTCTTTCTAAGAGTGTGGCTTCAAGCTCACCTTCCCTGAACCCAGGACCCACCATTGGCTATGTTTACTTAGGGAGCATTCTCACAAGGATTTGAGGCAGCCTGGATTGTTGGTTTACCAGTGGACACCCTCCTTGGTGGAGGCATCTGCCCTTCCCAGCCCCGCGAACATCCACAAGCTGGGGAGTCAGCCCCGCCAGGGGATCTAGGGTGGGTGATGATGAAGCTTGGCCCCTCTGTGCACAGCCTGAGACTCCCACATCACGCCATGACTCAGACTCTTGAGGTTGCTCCCCATGGGCTGTGTGTGACTCTCCCCGAACAGGGGTGGGTAGTCCATTCATTGGCCCTGTGGGTCACTGAATCTTCCTGCCAGTCTGACCAATCTCCTTCCTTCCTGGTTTCCTGGATCCCAGCCTGGCTTAGGGTTGAAACCTTAACCCGTACCAACTCCTAAAGCCTTCCCAGTGTGTGGCCTTGGAGGGCCAAATGCAGAGGCCTGGTCTATCTCCAGGGCAGGTGATGGCATGGCAGGGGCCCTGATGCCGAAGGCCTAGGTCCCAGCAAGGCCCTGACCCTGCCTGGCTGTGTGGCTTCTGGGCCTCCCTCCCAGGAGCACCAGATGGGAAGATGCAACAGCCCTCTGGTAAACCTGAGGTGTGCAAGAGGCGGGCGGAGGTGCAGAGGGCCTCTGGGAAGCACTTCAGGGTACTGTTAGGAGGTGGGATCCCAACCCCTGACTCACGGCTGGGCCAGGCACTCACCTTCATTAGAAAACCTAATGTTTTCTAATCTAGGAAATAATACATTTACCTCAAGAAATTAAGGGAGAAACATGATAATGCACAAAAAGACTAGAATCTAACTATTGCCCATTATTATTTTAAGATGAAGAAAGGACAAACAGTGTTATAAACATGCGTGTGCATACTAGGTTGCTTCATTCATGTCTGACTCTTTGGGAGCCTATGGACTGTAGGCCACCAGGTTTCCATGGGATTCTCCAGGCAAGAATACTAGGATGGGTTGCCATGCCTCCTCTAAGGGATCTTTCCAACCCAGGAATCGAACCCGAATCTTTTATGTCTCCTGCATTGGCAGGCAGGTTCTTTAGCACTAACACCACCTGGGAAGCTCATAAACATGTTAGTCTCATTGAAAAGTCTGACCTTGTGTGAGCGAGCCTGGAACCGTGCGCGAAGCCCTTGGTCTGAGTTAGAGGCTCTGAGCACCTGAGGCCGGGACGTGAGCTTCTCTTCCTCAGCTCCGCCCCACGCCTGGCCCTGGACGGGTGGTGCCATCCCTCCCTGGCCCGCGTCGAGGCTGGCGCTCAGGGAGGGCAGTGCCCACACCTGGTCGATGGTCCCCGTGTGCTGCCATCCCCAGCTACCTGGACAGCCTGGACCGGATCGGGGCCGCCGACTACCAGCCCACTGAGCAGGACATCCTCCGAACCAGGGTCAAAACCACCGGCATCGTAGAAACCCACTTCACGTTCAAGAACCTCCACTTCAGGTGAGGCCCAGGGAGACTCCCCAACCCCGGAGAAGGTGCTAAGACACGGGTGACACCTGCCTCTCAACCTCAGCTCGTCTGGAGCATTCCTGTCTCAGGGAGCTCTCCAGTTGGGACAGGCAGTTGGATGCGAGGAGGGACCTGTGTGTGCACCTCTTTGCCGCCAAGGTCGGGGGCTGCGGTGAGCAGAGAGGCTTCCTGGAGTGGGGCTCTGAGGAATAGGGAGGATTCAAGTGAACAAAGGAGGGAGTCCTATCGCTGCGTGACTTCTGAGGGGGAGGACGGTGGATCACCCAGGTGGTCTTTGAAGATGTGGAGGCGTGGGGAATAAGAGTGGGTGAACCCAAGTAACCCAAGGACCCATGTCGTCTCAGAGCTGGAAAGGGCTTAGAGATCAGCTGGCCTGCTCTCTCCGGATGCATAGGGGAAACTGAGGCCTGGAGGAGCAAGTCTGTTCCTGAGCAGAGAACACAGCTCAGGCCCAGGGTCTGAGCACCATAGGCCCTGCCAGGGGGTCATAGCACCACCTGGGGCATCTTGCATGCCCTGAGGTCTGGGTGCCCCTAGCTGCCTCCACCTGCCTCCACCTGCCTCCCGGGTGTGGTTTCTGGGTGTCGGGTGGAGCAAGAGGAGAGGCCAGGATGGCCGGGACAGTAGACCAGTAGACCCGTGTGAGGCCGCTGCCTGGCCCTGCCCAGCCTGAGGCCCAGCCCCGGCCTGCTCCCACACAGACAGAGGGCTGGGGTTCTGTCTCCATCCCTGTGAGGCTACCTGAGGCCTCCCTGGACCCGAGGAAGGCAGGGATGGGCCAGGCAGCCCCACAAGATGCCCCTGAACCCTAGTCCCTCGGTCCCTCCCACCCACTCCTCGGGGCAGAGGGTGAGGAGCTGGGCTGGGGGCGCCCGGCCCACAGCAGCTGAGAGTACGTGCTGTGGGGGCCTCAGAGGCCGTCACCTGGGCCCAGCATTTCAGATGGAGAAGCGGGGTCCAAGGGAGGCAGTGACAGGACGAGGACCGGACCTGTGTCCTTGCTCCAGGCCCGCTATGGGCTCCGGCCTGCAGATGCTCTCCTCTGTTGGCAGGTCGGGGCCCAGTCCACCTCAGCAGCTGTGCATCAGGCCTGGGATCTTCACTCAGGGCGTTAGATGTGAGGTTGACCTCGCACTTCCAGGACCAAAGCCCCTCTGCCACCATCTCCCCTGACAGCTCTCATGCCCCCGGGGGATGGTGTCTGACAGAGCAGAGGCTTTGTCTGCAGACAGACCCTGGTCTCACCCCGGCTCCTGCTGGCACCCTGTCATTTAACCCCTTGCTGCCTTACTGTCCCTCCATGTGGGAGCTGCAGGTCCCTGCCCGCCTCTCTCTGTCCCTCCCAGGCTGCTCTGCGGTTTCCACAGACCACAGATGCAAACAGACATGTTCAGAAAGCCAGGGGCAGGATGTGCATGTCCCCCCGAGAGGGGGACCTCACAAAGGCGTGTCCAGCTGAGGTCACCCCTCAATGACAGCCCTGAGAGGCAGGGGCGGGTCTTGGCGTTGCTGTGGGGGACACTGCCCGGTCCTGGGACAGAGCAGTGATGGCCACCCCGCCCCGAGGATGCCGTGCTCAGCCCTCAGCCTGGAGTGAGGCTCCTCGGGAGGCTTGTGTGCACAGCAGCCTTCTTCCCCCACCCCTCAGCTCGACCAGTGTCCCCACACCTGCTGGGCTGTCCCTACCCCCCATCCCCAGCTTCTCTGTCTGCCCGACAGGCTGTTTGACGTCGGGGGCCAGCGGTCTGAACGCAAGAAGTGGATTCACTGCTTCGAGGACGTCACGGCCATCATCTTCTGCGTCGCGCTCAGCGGCTATGACCAGGTGCTCCACGAAGACGAGACCACGGTGAGTGGCCCCGGACCGCCCGGCCTCAGCGGCCCACAGCGGCTCTCGGGTGGAGCCGGCCGCGATGGTGGGGGGTTCCGTTGTCGGCTAGATTGTTCTCACCTCTATCCTGACTTCGGCCAGATGCCTCATGATGCCAGTGCAGTGAAGGCAGCCGTGGGTGCCCTGCTCAGAGCCTGTGTGCAGACGCCAGGGCTCGGGCAGCAAGGGTCTCTTCAGTAAACACAGCAGAGATGCAGAGGCCATCAGGCCAGAACCAAATTAAGCAAATCCTAAATGAAATCAGGGTGCAGTCAAGCAAGAATGTATGTAAGACAGAAATAGCGGTTCTTAGCCCCAGCAGCCCTCCCTGAGCAGTGGACAGGGCTGGCAGAGGGTTGAGCAGTGGGCTGGGGCTCATGGTAAGTGACGGGGTGCGGGGCACAGCCTGGGTTCCCACCTTCCGTCACTGCGTCTTCAGTCTGGGGCCTCGGAGAACTGCCAGGCTGGCTTCAGAGCGGGGCCCTCACCTGCAGCGGGGGCTGCCTTTCTCTGGGCCTGGCCCTGGTTTGCTGCTAGATTCAGGGAGCACCCTCTCTGTCTTAGGGGTGTAACCATCATACCTGCCTGGTGGGGCGTGGGCAGTGGGGTGAGAATCTTCAAGGACTTGGCACCGTCTCTGGCTTAGCACTGGGCTGGTGGTCGTGTCGTCCCTGGGGGTTGTCCTGAGCCGGGGGCCCACTGAGCTGCCCACAGAGAGGTGGGCCTGGTGCGGTCTCAGGAGACAAGCATCCGCCGAGGTGGGGCTTCTGGGCCGTGGGGTCACATCCTTGGCGATCGTTAGCTCCTGTGTGTGATGCAGGCAGGGACAGACCCCTGGCACTGAGGTTTTGGGACTGGGCTCGTCACGGTGGGCCTTGAGCAAGGCTGTCTTCTCTCCGGGTCTGTCTCATCGTCGGTCCTGTCCGCTGGTCCCACGGGGCTGCTACCGAGGTCTGCTGGGCTTTGGGGTGTGGTGCTATGGGAGGAGGCGCCGCCGTTCTGAGGGGTCGGGGTTATGCAGTGACGGTGCTGTGGGCAGATGGGGCCAGAGCCACTGGCCGGGTGGGCCATCAGGACTCGTGCTGCGTGCTGGCCTGTCCCCCTCGCCCTTTCTCCTTTGGTCCCCAGAACACTTCTGAGCAGGGCGTTAGCGGAGCCCCACAAACCCTGCCTTGTTCCGGGGCGAGGCTCTGGGACCCCAGCTGTGCAGCTCTTTCTAACGCCGGCACTGTTCTCAGCGGCCTCAGGAGCTGTGGTGTCTAAGGCCCCGAGGCCTGGACCCACTGACCATCCCGAAGCCCAGGTCGGCTCCTGCCGCCCCCAACAAGGCACCGCGTTCAGGTGCCAGCCCGGCACATCTCTCACTGATCACTGTTGACCCTGTTTCTGGACCCACTGTTCACAGTCCGCCTGCCCACCCTGTGATCTGAGCTCCACTTGGTTCATCTTTTCTCCTTGCTATGCCTGGGAGTGGGAAACAGGGTTGGTGCAGGAAGCCGATCCTGCTGTGAGTTTGAAAGAAAACCAAGCACTAGAGTGTTGAGGGCCCCAGGCCTCTTCCTGGAGACCCGCCCTGCTCAGTCCCAAGTCCCAAGTCCCTCTCAGGAAGGGGTGCGCACTGGCCTCCCGAGCATGGGCAGAGCAGAGGACGTCGGAGCGGGTCTGGCAGCCACAGGGCCCCAAGCTCTGTGGCCCGCGGGTCTCAAGTGAAGCCAGCAGGTGCCGGGCCTCACGCTCAGACGGCCTTCCTGGTCTGCCAGCCCCCCAGCCTCTGTCAGCTCCTCACCAGCTCTCGCTCTGGAGCAGGGCCCGTTCTGCAGCGCCTTCCTCCTCGCCTTCCTACTTTCACTGTCTCTCTCCCCTGCTCTCCCTCAGCTCCTTCTCCCCCATTTCCTTGCCCTTCTTCACAAAGGCTGGGTCCGAGGACCTTGGGGAAGCTGCAGCATGTGGGGTCGCAGATGGGCTCTTTCCGGGTTCCTTTCCACCTGGGAGAGACCAGCACCCTCTCCAAGGCTCCGGCGTCGGCTTCACCACTCAACAAGATCCCGCGGAGGCGGCTCCTTGCCATGGTGCCCGTGAGAACAGAGCCCTGGAGCTGAGCAAACGCCAGTGTGTCCAGGGCCAGGTGGACGCAGCCCGGCGTCTAGCGCCACCACTGGCACCGTGGGGCGTGGCGGCCGTTCCACCTGCTCCTCTATAAAGCGGAGCCCACGGCGAGCGGCCTCTGGGCGGCTCTGAGGACCCCGGGGCTGGGGGCTTTCAGAGTGCCTGCACTCGCTCGGGACCCTTCACGCAGCAGACGGCAGCTGCGACACGACTCTGCCCAGGATCACCACTCGAGGCCAGGTGGTGGGACTCGCCTGTGCTGCCCCCGGGAGCAAGAGCTCCAGCCGCTGACCCATCCTTGGTCGTCCACCTTCCTCTCTGATCGGCCCTGCCCCGCCCTCCCAGGCTGGAGGTGGGGGGCGAGAATTGGGGCTGCCTGAGAAAAAGGTGCCTGGGGGCTCCTGGAGCTTGGCCAGGAGCTGTGGGGCTGGTGGCTGCCTGCCCACCGGCCGGCCACCCTGCCCGCCACAGCCCGGACCCCCGCGGCCCTGGGCCTCACCTGCCACAACTTCTCAGCAGCAGCACCGTCACCGCCGCCTGCAGGGCCTTAACTTGCCAAACCAAGGCCAAACCCATGAGCAGATTCTGAGACACGCTGCAATTCGGGCAGGTATGAAGCGCCTCCTTCCAGCTGAGACCGTCAGCTAAGAGTTGAAAGCAGCGGGTTCCCAGGGCACCGCCGGGTGACTTTGCTGTGAAGCCTGCCCCCATTCCCGCGTCCCACTCTCCTCACCGGCCGGCCTAGGCTGGTGCGCCCCACCTCGCCTTCCATCTCCAGCCACACGGTCCACAGCCCCCGGGGGGCCCTCCAGATGGACCGGCTTTGACTTCCTGGCCTGAGACTGGTTGAACTAATTGGGGATTTGTTTTTTTTTTCCCTCTCTTTCCTTCTCTCATGTTTTCTGGGTTTTTTATCCTCCTCTCTGTTTTAATCTGTTTTGCTGGCTTTCATCTTGGGGTTCTTCCGGCCCCTCTACTGGGAAAACAGTCTCGATAAGCAGCTCACACAGAGCCACTCCCAGCCCAGCCATGGCCCAGGCAACCCACCTGGTCCCCAACTAGACCAAGGCCACAGCAAGAGCACTCCCCCGACGCTGTCCCCCTGGTGTCTGCTTCCAACTCTGGATTAATGCGAGGATCCCTCTGTCCTCGGTTAATGTTTCCCAACTGAATGCGTGCATCCTCCCACCCCCGCTGGTGAAGCCGAACGAGACCCCCTATAGAGCCATCTGCATGCCCCGCGGTCCTGCGTGGACATGTGGAGGGTGGCGGGGCCTGCCCCCGCGTGCATGGTGCATGTCCTCTCTGTGGTGGGCTGGAGTCCCTCCGGTGACCTCGCTGCCCCCGCCCGGGTCAGCCCTCTTCAGGGAAGGGGCAGTGCTCCCCCACCCTGCCCAGCCCCCTGCTCCACCCCCACCCCACCCGTGTGTGGAATGCAGCAGGGACCAGGTCCTCGTCCTTATGGGTCCTCGCGTCTCTGTCCCTGGTGGTGTGTTCAGCCGTGTTGGCGGACCGTCCCTTTGCTTGTCCCGCTGTGTCACTGGCCGCGGTGGGTCCGGGCCCCGGGCGCCGCACGGGCCTCACTCGCCTCTCCTCCGCTCTGTTGCAGAACCGCATGCACGAGTCACTGAAGCTCTTCGACAGCATCTGCAACAACAAATGGTTCACGGACACGTCCATCATCCTGTTTCTTAACAAGAAGGACATATTCGAAGAGAAGATCAAGAAGTCTCCGCTCACCATCTGCTTTCCGGAGTACACAGGTAGAGACGGCCGCTCCCCACGGGGACCTCAGGGACTCTCAGTCCCCCTTCATCGTGTGCCGCAGACGCACCAGGCTCTGCCCCAGAGGATCCAGCACAGAACCAAAGGCAGGTCCCCTGCCTCCCTGCAACATGCTGCAGCGAGAGGCCCGGGGCAGCCAGCTGGGCTTCCTAGTCCGGGGAAGCAGGGCTGGAATCTTGGCTCAGCCATTTACAAGCCCTTGACCCTGGCAGCCTCTGCACCTCAGCTTGGTTGTCTGTAAGTAGAGGCTGTCAGTACAGCGGCAACACCAAGATGATGCTGGGGTGAAGATGGGGCTTTGAATCAGACAGCCCAGGGTTCCTGCCCCCACTCTGCCACTCACAGCAGGTTACACAACCTCTCAGAACCTCGATTTCCACATCTTTGAGATGGGTAATCACCGTGATTATCGATTCCTTCCTCCCAGAGTTGCCAGGAGGACAAAGTGAGCAGGAAGGAGCTTATTAGCATGGCAGTGGACGCATAGTAAGTGCTCACTGAACACCCTTTTGTGACTGTGATTACAACTGAGAAGTACCCTGAGGGCACCCCCAGATGGGTAGTTATGAGTCAGAAAGTCTGTTGGATGCGAGAGCCTCATGAGCGGTCCTGCTCACACCTCCCTGCACAGGATGCTGTGGCTGACGGAGGCCACCTTGTCACTGTGCAGCGGGGTCACCTGGCTGTGGGTGGGTGGGCAGCCTGGCCAGGCCCCCGTGGAGCAGCAGCGTGGCTGGAATAGCCCACTGGCTCTTCAGGATGCCCAGGGCCTGGTCAGAGAGACAAGTGGAAGCAGAAGTGGGCATCTCCAGCCTGCCCAGCCCCCCAACCTGGAGAGCACAAGGGGAGTCAGAGTCCCAGCTTGGTAGGGGAGCCTCCAGGCTGAACCCCAATTCCCCATGGAGACATGGGGGCCATGGCCCGGAGCTGGGCAAGTGGTACTGCCCACTGTTTATTCCCTTCCTTGAGATCAGGCTGACGGCCCCCCAGGCCAGACCCCAGCAGCACACAGCCAGAGGTGGGCTGGGCTCAGCACCCTGCACACACACCAGTCGGCCTCTGTTTAGTCACACATGAATTGTGGAGGGTCCATGCATCCTGCCCTAGGTGGCCAAGACTGGCCCACGGGGCAGTGGAAGCAAAGGGGTAAGTCACCAAGGCTGGTTTGGTGCTGACAAGGTCCCAGGGACCCTCTCCCTCACCTCCAGCCCAGATTTAGGAAAGAGCTGTGGTCTAGTAGGCCTTTCAGGCCAGGCCTGGTGGACTGTGCCCCTGTGCCGAGGGGCTAGGTACCCGCATCCCCGCAGGCGTGCCCCTCCTGGGTTTCTGGTCTGCACTGCAGCTCCAAACCCAGCCCCTTCCCTCCCTCCCGCCCTCCCTCCCTCGGCATGTCTGGCCACCCTGCCTGGGCCTGTGGAGGCTTCAGGCAAAGCCAGGAGTCCCTTCTGTCCCTCCCTGAACAGCAGCTGTTCTCCTGAAACCCCACAGAGCAGTGTGGCCGCCAGTCAGGGAGCCAGACAGTTCTTCATCCCGGAAGGTGGACGTGAGAAGGAGGTAGGAGGGGATGAGAGGAAGGAGGCCAGGGAAGCTCACAGGTGCTGCTGAGTGTCCACCCAGCTTGCCCAGCAGCGGCCAAGGCGGGGGCATACCTGTCTGCTCCAAGGAGTGACCGCTGGCAGAGGACAGCCTGCAGGGGCTGGCAGACTTCTGATCCCCTATGAGCGCTGGTTCAGGCTTCTTTGGGCAGGACCCCCAGGAAGGAAGCATGTTTGCATCAGGAACCTGTAGGTGCATCTGTAAAAGTTGAAACAGGAGTTCTGTGAAACAGCACCCCACCCTTAGTGCCAGTGAGGCTCAGTGAGGTCTGCGCTCTCACTTCCTTCATTGTTTTTAAACTGGACATGAGCCACAGACTTGATTTGATAACCTACTGTTGATTGCGCTGAGCTGTCGTTAGGTTCCTCCTGCAGGGGAGTCACTAAGGGGCTCCCGGTGTCCTCTCCCTGGCCTGTGGCCTGACTGGCACCCAGGTGGGGGCCTCGCCTCACCAGCTCCCGACCTGGTCTCTCCCGCAGGCCCCAACTCCTTCACAGAAGCCGTGGCTTATATCCAGGCCCAGTATGAGAGCAAGAACAAGTCCGCCCACAAGGAGATCTACACCCATGTCACCTGTGCCACCGACACCAACAACATCCAGTTTGTCTTTGATGCTGTGACGGACGTCATCATCGCCAAAAACCTCCGGGGCTGTGGCCTCTACTGAGCCCTGGCCTTGCTGCCCAGCCGCCCACCGCCCTGCTGCCCCAGCCCACCCTGGAGCCCTCACTCCGCCACCTCCCAGCCCATTCTCTGCCCTCGACAAGGAAGTACCCGTGGCTGGCACCAGGGGGGTGGACAGGAAGCGCCCTCCATGGCCACCCTGGCCCCAGACACCAGAACACGTGGTAACGGGGCTGGTCGGGATGCCGAGCGCCCACACCTGCCGCGATGGGCAGCTCGCCAGCCTCTGCTTCGTCGTTGCTGGGTGTTTTCCCTGGGGGAGGGGGCTGTGGGGTCAAGGCCGCCGTCCAGCCCCGAGTGGGTGTGTGTTCTACATGTGGTGATTCACGCTCGAAGTCTTGGGGTCTCCTCCTGTCGTCTGAGGCTGTGCCGGGGTGGGGGCGGTGGGAGCCACTGCTTAGCTTTTCTTGGGGTCTCTCTGGTCGAGGGCAGCGCCGTCACCAAAAAGCCAGGGTGGGACCAGGCCACCCACCAGCCGTGTGGGGTCTGGGGGTGCTCAGGCCTCGGCCAGTGCTCCTCCTCCCCTTGGATCTCCGCTCCCAGACACCAGCCCTTCTTTCTCTGGGCTCCCCAATACCCTCCTGGGGAACCCTCACCCCCGACTCTCATAGGTCTGCAAATGCTTCTGAGACTGACTTCTTGCAGAGGTGTATGGGGGGTAGTGGGAAGGGTCAAGTCCCGCGGTGCCTGGACAGAAGTCTGGGGGGAAGGCCATGGTGGGGGGAGGCCCAGGGGAAGTGGCACTTGTGTTGACTGCCGTGGGGGCCTCACACCCCGCCTTTGCAGGCGCCGGGGTGGTTCCTCTGCCTCTCCCCTCAGCCAGGTCTCAGGCAGCCACTCTGGAGTGTGAGCGGATGTGCTTTTTTGTCTTGAATTCAGGGTGAATCCAGTGCAAACCTGCCGAGGCCACAGGGGGCCTGGGGACTGGAGATCCTGGTGTGGAGGAGGCCCAGGGGAGGTGTGGACACAGGCCCTGTAGCCCGTGTTCCAGCCTCCTCCTGTCTTGGTGAAGAAATAGGAGAATCTGTTCACACCTTTTGGGGTCCTGCCAGCTCAGGGGGCAAAGGAGGGCACGTGGACGGGCCCACCACACTAGCGTGCCCTGTGAGGGTCGCAGCCTGGCCCACACACACCCAGTCAGTCCCCTCCTCTGCACCGAGAGTCCTCAGACCGCTTGGAGGAGCTTTGCTCCTGAGATACCTGCGCAGAAAAGGGTGGGGTGACTCCTGGTGAGTCAGGCCCTGGCTGGCCTGGGATGGTGAACACACCTCCCTCTCTCTCCTGGGTGCCCCTAGCTGGCTAATGCAGCCAACCCACAGCCTGGCAGACACCCCATGTGCCTGGGTGGCGGCTCTGCCCCTTGAATGACGGCTCTGCCTGGGGAGACATACGTGCCCATGGGAAGAGAGGGGCTGCCCCTCGAGGCGACTCAGCTCCTCCCTCCTCAGGCCCCCCGCTCCTCCAGTCCCGACACTGGGCTCTGCTCGGTCCTGGGTCAGGCAGGACCCCCGAACTCCCAGCGCAGCCCCGACTGCCCTGCAGCCAGGAGCCCTGGGCTTCTTGTTTCCCACAGGCAGAATTCTGGGTGGTGCACGGGAGAGCCAGGGCACCTGCCCTAGTGCCCAGTGCCCGCAGGGGTGGCTGAGCCCGGTCCCCCAGCTGGCTCTCCGCTGCTGCCCCTGGTCTCGTGGGAACTCGCCAGGCATCCAGGCCACAGGAACCACCCTGCCAGCCCAGGTCCGTTTCGGTCTTGTCTGCCTTGCTGTGTGCTGTACCTTGTACCAGGTGCTGGGTCGTGGCAGAGGTCAGGGCCCTGGAGCCAACTGCCTCCATGTCCTGTGTAGGCAGCCTGGGCCTGTCAGGCCATCTGGCCCAGTGCTGAAAACGTCACCATTATTTCCGGGCACCACCACCCTGGGTATGACCAACTGTGCCCCTCCGTCCGCCCTGTGACCTCAGGCTCAAAAGCAGCTGACCAGCCCCATCTCTAAGGCCATCGTCCTGGAGGTGGGGGTCACCAGCTCTCCTGGGCAGCAGGCAGGTGGGAGGGCCCCAGACCCCAGCCCACCCTCCTGCAGCATTGGGAGGCTGGGAGCGGGGTGCCTGGGGCCTTCCTGCCCCTCCGTCCCCTGGGTGGCCTGCCCTGTCTCTGCCCTGCTCAGCTTCTTGTGCTGTTCCTGCCCTCCGACCCCGGCCTGCCCAGGGGTCCCTGGCTGTCTAGTCACGGCCCCCATGAAGCAGGTGTCTGGGCTGAAATTCCTTCCTGTCCACTGCGTCTCCCATCCGCATCATCCCAGGCGGCTCCACCCTGACTGAGGAGGAGCACCTGAAGTGACAGATGAGTTTCGGCTCCGTCGTGGGGGTGGGGGTGCTGGGGGCGGTGTTTTGAGTGACCAGACAGGGTGGCCCCGTGTGCACGCCCCAGAGGCCATGCTTCAGCCCTCTGAGCGCCTCTTGTCATCAGGCCAAAGGGAACCTGAATCTGGGAGGGGTGCCCGCGCCGAGCCCGTGAAGGCTGCGCCTGCCGTCTGGATGCCCGTGGGCTGCGTCTGTGTCCTGCGCCGATTGCCCTGGAAAGAGCCAGCGCTTGGCCTTCCTGCCAAGAACAGGGAGAGGCCCCAAGGCGCTCTGGCCTGACTGGAGGGGGCAGTGCCCGAGGCCCGCAGATGGGCTCGGTGGAGCCTGTGGGCTCTGCCCTGAGGAGGGGGCAGGGTCTGCCCCAGCCCTGAGCAGACAGCACGGCTCGGGGCCTCTCGCCAACAGCTCGGACATTATGGTTCTGGGGCCTCCTTCCACGGAGCACTAGGGGCCTACGGCCCTGGCCCCGTCCGCTCTGGCAGTAGCA
The DNA here is from genome assembly GCF_019320065.1 of Cervus canadensis. Lineage (NCBI taxonomy): Eukaryota > Metazoa > Chordata > Mammalia > Artiodactyla > Cervidae > Cervus > Cervus canadensis. Next base: position 41,430,584 of record NC_057403.1, read on the forward strand.
GAGCTTGGGTGCTCGTGGCCACATGCTCCGACTGTGGGGGCAGGAGGCACTGCTCAGGCAGACAACCACCCCGGTATCTGGCGCCAGGATACCCCGGTATCTGGACCTCCCAGCTGCCCCCACCCCATATCCAGCTCCACGCCCCAGTGACAAACTGGAGACACCGCTGCCCCCACAACAGTCCTCTGTGACTCCGCAAGTGCCCTCCCTACCCAGAGCACCCACAACCAGGCTGTCCGTAAACCCTCAGTGGGGAGGACCCAGGCCTCAGCTCGCCCAGGCCCTTCCCTTCTGCCGGGGTGAGTCCTACAAGGTGAGAGGTCATCCCCTGGCTTCACCCCGCCCTGCCCTGTGACAGTTTCTGCCTGGTGGGTGATCCTGCCGGTTCTCCACTCTGGCCCGCCTCTCTCCTGGCCCCTCCCTCTTCCTCTGGCCTGACCCAGGGCAGGCCAAGCACATGCCTTTGGTGAGGAAACCCACCGCAGTCGGGCCCCGGCCTTTCCTCCAGACCAGACAGTGTCCTGCCCCCTCTCTGAGAGGTGGGGCACATGGAGCCGCCTCTGGTGGCCTCTGCCCTTCCCTGAGCCTTCTGGATGCCTTCAGGCGCAGCCTGGCAGTTCTCAGAAACTGAGGCCCGAGGCTCTGGCTCCAGGGCCACCGGAGATTCAACCTGGGGTGCCAGAGGCCAGCACCCCCAGACAGTCTCCCCGATGTCAGCCCACAGGCCTACAGAGAGAAGGGTCCAGCCGCCCACAGCAACGAGGCCTGACAGGACAGCCAGGTCAGGAACAGGGTCTGTGAGCTGCTGCCCCCGACTCCACCCCCACCCCCAGAAAGGCGAGTCTCAGCCCTCTGGCCCAGGAGCAAAGTAAGGCCTTCCCTTGGGGCTCCAGGCAGACCCTAACCCAACAAGTGAAGGCCCCTGCTGGGGGAGGGCCTGGCCCGGGGAAGAAGCAGAGAAGGCCCACCCAGGCCGCATGCACCCAGACCCCCAGCCTGAACGCACAGCCCGTTCCCTGCAGAGCCAGCGGCTCACAGGCACTGCTGTCCTGTGGTCTGTCCTCTCCTCTTTGCCCCCCACACCCCTGCACCCCCGTTCCTGCCGCCTCCCCGAGCAGCCAGGCCCTTCACCTCCCTGTCTCCTCTGCCTCGGTCCCCCTGCGTCCTCCTCTCCCCATGCCCCGCAGAGGTGGACCTGGGCACGCCCCTTCCTTCCTAGCAAACCTCCTCTCTTAGGTACAGTGGTCCCACCCCCCACCCCCCCACCCCATATTAACTGTAATTTTGTAAGAAGAGTGACCCGTTGGTTTAATAAATCTCTAGTCACTGTAATAATTTATTGGCTGCCGTAATGTATTTATTAGTCACCACCATTAATAAAAAGTGCCAGCTTTTTCTAGCGTGAGTGTGGTGTGTTGTATCAGTGCCTAGGTTGCTTCCACCGGGTAACCCCCCGCCTGCCCCGTGTCCTGGGGCTGGACTGCGGGTCGCCCAGCAGAGGGCACAGTGCCCCAGGGCAGGAGGATTCCAGGCGCCAGGGGTGTGGTGAGGGCAGAGGCTGCCCTGTCCGTCCAGAGGGCTTGGCGCCGGCCACTGGCCACACTCTGCTGGCGAGTGGGAGAGACAGGAAGGTGACGCTGAGCAGGGGTGGGTGCCATCGCCTGACTGTGACCCCTGGCTTCCTTCTCTTCTCTCAGATGTTGACATCTCTTCTGAACGTGCTCTGGCGTCTGTGTTCTCTGGGCAAGCATGTACGGACAGGCTGGGCTCTCGGCTCCTTGGCAGTGGGTTCCAGTGGGTTCAGAGTGATGAGCAGTGAGGCCTGCGGGGTGAGGAGGGGGTCTCAGCGCCGGCGCCTCCCCTCCCCACCACCGTCCCTGCATCTTCCTCCATCCAGGCTCACTCCCCAGGTCCGACCAGGGACCCTCACTGCCTCCGGGCCCCTCTCCTGGTCTGTGCCGCTCGCTCGCTCGGAACCAGGACCTCTCCACGTGTGTGCATTTTCTCTCCGTGACTAGACTGTGAGCTCTCCACGAGCAGAAGCCTGTGTTGGTCATTCCTGCAGCCCCACAGAGGGCTGCATACAGAGCCCGCTCAGCAGCCCCGGGGCGGGGAGGGGCCGAGCCTTAGCCGAGTGGGACTTGAAACGGGGCAGCTGGCCTGAATCGCTCCTTCAGACCAACGCTTGGCGGCCTCCAGACCTTTCAGCCCAGCCCATGTGCCATATGGTCAGAGTCCCCACTCTCAGCTCAGGTCTCCCTGGTGGCCTCTTCTGGTCCCGGGAGTGCCCTGGGCCTGTGTCCCCAACACGCGCCCCCCGCCCCCACGTCTGTAGATCAAGTTGAGCTAGTTGGGCAGCGAGGTGGGACCTTGCCGCTGGCCGTGGGCTTCCATCTTGTGGTTGAGCAGCTGTAGGCCGAGGTGCTGCTGTGTGGTGGGGAGGTGTTTCCTGTTGAATCCTTGGCTCGGAGCAGCTCTGCTCTGCTTCCCTGGCGGTCCGGGGACCCTGGGTGTTCCCAGCCCTGGCCCTGAGCAGCATCTGCTTGACCTCCCAGGAAACCTCCGCCTGCCGCCTTCTGAACAGGCTCCACTGAAATGGCACCGGGTGGAAGCATCACGTGTTTTTTCCACTGGAGTGTGACTATGCAGTGACCGACCAGCAGAAACTGGGGTGGGGATTGAGAATGAAACGGACTGGTTGAGGCCAGGAGGGTAGTAAGACCATAGGAGTCTGCTGGATTTGTGCGGCAAAGTGGAAGGACCATGCTATTTACTACAGGTCCCAGAGGCTGCAGTAAAACCGTTGTCTAGGGGCAGCTGAGACCCGAGACCACCCCCTCCACCAACTGGCTTTGGCTGTAAGAGCAAGGGTTTAGTGCCAATACCCCTTCCAGGTCACCAGTCTGACAACCCAGCCATGCAAGAGATGACCAAAGACACGCGGCCCTCTGACCATTTATTCTGGCGCCCACAGGCTACTCACACTGGCCGGAGAGACCCACTGTGTGGCAGAAGCTGTGGTCTGGCCCAGAGTCGGGGGCATGTCTCTGTCCTTCCCGGTCCCAGCCCTGTCACCTCAGTGTCCCCTAAGGATTAATGGGTTAAATGACACGAGGCAGGGAAGAGCTGGCGGAGTGGGACTCGGTGACAGGTGGTGGTCACTTCACATTCAAGCAGCCCACTCAGCTCCACTGACTGCTCGTCTGTCTCCGGGGATAACGCCCAGGGACACCCACACCACTGCTTTGCTCTCTCCTGTCATTTGCTTCAGTCTTCTTACTTCAGAAGGAGCATGCAGCCAGGAATTACTCCTGGGCTTGAGCTGCAGACCCCACAGTCTGGGCTTGGGGATCAGACAGGGGGTCCCCCTTCCCCCGAAGAGGTAGTTCACGAGGGAGCCACCTTCCCATGCATAAACGGGTTAGTTCACCGAGAAGGGGCTGCCGAGAAACAGGTTAGAATAAGGCCGTCCTTGCCCAGGGCAGAAGGCTGTCCCCAGGGTCCTGCTTGATTGGGAGTGCACATCCTTTTCGTTCGTTTGCTAAATGAACTCCTGTGTGCAAAGCAGTGCTGCACGGCTTTCAGCTCTCATGACCTGAACTCTGGTTGAGCTTGAGCCAGCGCGAGGGGGTGCGGCCATCCTCCAGGCATGCCCGCAAGCAGCCTGGGCTGTAGCGTCTCCCCAGTCCCCGGGGGATGCTGGCAGGAGCCTGGCGTGACTTCTCCCCTCAGGCCACAGGAGGGGCCTGGAGCCCCTCTCCACTCCCAGAGGACACCCCCGCCCACAGGATAGGCCCAGCAGGAAAGGTGTGGCCCGGAAGGCCAGAGCACAGCTCTCAGGCTCCTGTCCAGCAATCCCCCCAACACAGGCACGTGTGCGCACACACACACATGCACATACAAATACACACATGCTCATACACAGACACCTGGGGGCCACACACACGCACACACAGACGCAGGGAGACCCTCTCGTGGCTGCAGGCTCTGCAGACGGGAGGGTTGGGCTCCTTGTCCTCAGCGTCTCCCGAGGGAGCCCTGGTTGGTTCCCCGTCCCGTCTCTGCCACCGGCCCCGAGACAGGGGGTGTGGGTTGCTCTGAACACTGGACACAAGCAGCGCCGTGCCGTGCGGGATGATCTGCCTGTCGGCCTTCCAAGGAGCTGTGGGGGCCCAGAAGCCCCTCCTGAGCTGCCAGGTGGCCCCGAGCCTCCCTTTCCTGCCTAACTGTCGTCTTCTCTTTCCCTGTCTCCCTGTCTGTCCCTCTCGCTGTCTGTCTGGCCCTCTCCGCCCCCTACCCCGCCTGGGGCTGCAGAACCGCATGCACGAGTCTCTCATGCTCTTCGACTCCATCTGTAACAACAAGTTCTTCATCGATACCTCCATCATTCTCTTCCTCAACAAGAAAGATCTCTTTGGGGAGAAGATCAAGAAGTCACCTCTGACCATCTGCTTTCCCGAGTACACAGGTGGGTGCCGCGTGGACCTGCCAGGGACCCGCGTCTCCCGGGCATCTGGCAGGTGGGGCGGGGATAGAAGAGGCAAGGGTGCCGCCCTGGGCGTGGTGGGAAATGAACCCTTAGGATGCTCGCATGTTGTGACCAGGTGACTTGGAGGGATATGGCAGGATCGGGAGGCCGGACTGCCCCCCAGTTTCCCCCTCTGCTTTCGTCCTGGCCTCCCATCTCCCCAGTACCCCTCCTTAACTCCTGCCCTGGGCCTCTGCTGGGCCACATGGCCCTTTTGCCTGCACTAGAGAGGGTGCAAATGTGCCCGGTGAGTGGGGCCTGGGCCGCCTCAGCCCTGCGTTTCTCTGCTCCAGGCATCAGCCCAGCTCCCTGCCTCCACCAGCATCCCACCTGTCCTCTCCTGCTTTCCCTCCATCCTGGGCTTTTCCCCAATCAAACCACCCTGACTCTGCAGGCCTCCTCCCACCCTGCCTGCCTGCCTCTCTTCCACGCCTTCTCAGGGGCTTTTCCTTCCCAGCTGGCTCCATGGGAGTGTGTCACACATCCCTGTGATGAGGCTGTCTCTGGCGGCTGATGGAGGCTGGCTTGTAGGATGGCCCGGCTCTGAGCTGCTGCTTAAAGGCTAGCGCAGCACTGATGGGAGGTCAGAGCCCAGCCTTTGTCGCCCTGGGGACTGGGAAGCTTCTAGAGGCTCCTCGGGTGGCAGCAGAGGATGTGTCCCAGGTGGGCTCAGTCGGGAACCCTCTCTCCCTGACAGCCCCAGGGCGTAGGCTCAGCTCCCAGGGCGACATGGGTCCTCAAATCCAGCCCGATTCCAGGAGCAATGGATGCTGCCCCCCAACCCCCGCCAACCTCCTCCATTACTGGGGAGAGTCCGCCCTCACCCTTGGGTGTGGAGGAGGGTGCACTGGCCTGTTCTGAGCACTGCCTGTCTCCCCCATGTGAACCTGCCGGCTCCCCGCCCTCCCTAGGCTGTAGGGAGGCTGAGGCAGCCTCTGGAGCCAGACCACACCCTGGGGCAGGTTAGTCGCCTATGTGTGTGCCATCCGGGCCCCACTGTGGACAGGAACCCCCACTGCTTGGGGGAGCGCGGGGAGGAATGGAGAGGATGGCACCCGGGGCCAGGCCTGCGCCACGCCTGCCATCAGCACCTCAGTACCATCCAGAGGATGGACACCACGGACGGGGCACTGGCCGTGTTTGGGGTGCCCTCTGCAGAGCGGGGCGAGTCCAGGCGGGCACAGGACGGGGCCGGGGTGGATGGAGCCAGGCCTTATCCCCTCTTGGCAGCCACCTCTCCCGGCCCCAGCGAGGACCTTCAGGACCTGCTCGGGTCTTCAGAGAGTTGTGGTGACTGGATGGGGCTCGGCAGGCCCTCTCAGGCCAGTGCCACCTCCGAGGGCTCTTCCTTGGTCCCCAGGGACCTGGTGCCCCTGGAGCCCAGTTCAGGACACAGCCCAAGGCGTGGTCAGGCTCATTGCCAGGTTGTGTAGGGTGCTGGATGCGCCCAGGTGAAGTCGGTCTGACTCTGGGAAACACTTGAGTTCTTCAGGATCTCCCGAGGGATCCAGTTTGAGTTTGGAGAACATGATGGATGACAAATGGTCAATGAGGTGGCCCCTGGGGGTGCCTAGGCCTGTGGGGATGACAGCTAGAGGGGCTGGGTGGGCAGGTGGGGGTCGGGATGTCTCAGGGGAGCTCTGAGGGACCGTCGGGCTGTGTAAGGGCACTGACTCAGTGGACGCTGAGAAGGTAGGAACGGGGCACCCTCAGAGTCCCTTCTGGCACTTTTCACCTCGACGGTGCCGTCTTGGCCCCCCCTGCACGGGAGGACCCTTGGTGGGGTCCTCCCTGGGGCTGTGTCTAGTCCCTGAGCTGCCCCCAACTTAATGGCTTCACTGGTGGCCAGCCAGCGGTGGAGCTGAGGAGGCTTTCTGCTCTGTGGGCTGTCCAGAGCTGGTCTCTGTCCTGACCCCCACCCAGAGGTGTCCCCACCCCTTAGCCTTGATCCCTCACATTTAATTATCTGGCTGCAGACACTTTCCAGTGCCCAAGCCACAGACCCCCCTGTGACTCACATGCAGCCACTGGAGACTAGGGCAGCCGAGGGGGGCAGGGGAGGTGTAGCTGCCCACCCTTAATGTCAGACTGTATCATTTCCCTGCTGGCCAGGTCCTAGGGGCACTGAAGAAAATGGGGCGGCTATACTTGGATGGGCTTTTAGGCAATTCTGGGTTGGTCCATGTTTTTTTTTTTTACATTGATTGAAAACTACAGAATAGAGATACGGGGCTTGGGTTGCAGCTGGTGGGCAAACTGTCCTTATGCCATCCACAGATATCCCCACCAGACCCCAGTCAGGATCAAAGGAGCTCCAAGGAATTGGGGGGGGCAGTGGGGCCCCAGTTGGTATTACAATACCACCAGCCCCTCAAACTTCCCACCTGGGGATGGAGGGTACCCATGCCCCCTGTCCTGGCCACTCACTTTAAGCATGGGGACTGTTTAAAGACAGTCCCTGCCCTACTGGTGGAGGAAGCATTCAGGAAAGTGTGGGCATGGCGCCCCGCACGCCCAGAGCCAGCACACCACCCGAAATACCTGCAGCAGGAGCAACAGGACTGGTTTGGACCAGGGCTGAGCGTTGTGAAGGGCGGACCCGCCGGCCTCAGGGTGCTCTTCTAGAAGGCGGAAAGGCTAGCCTGTGGCCACTGTCCGCCCAGGGCCCCTGGGGGGACTGCTTGTGAATACAGAGGGAAAGACCTGGGAAAGCTAGGCGATCGCTCAGCTGTGTGTGGTTTTTAACGTGAGCTGCGACTCTGCCTTGGAGGAGGGCCCCAGGCAGCCTCCTGGAGAAGGTCACGGCCAAGTCTCCAGCCCACCCAGCCCCAAGCCCGCTCTCACCAGGGCCTCCCTCCACCCCCTGCTCTGTCTCTTTACAGGCTCCAACACCTATGAAGATGCCGCCGCCTACATCCAAGCACAATTTGAAAGCAAAAACCGCTCACCCAACAAAGAAATTTATTGTCACATGACTTGTGCCACAGACACGAATAATATCCAGGTGGTATTCGACGCCGTCACCGACATCATCATTGCCAACAACCTCCGGGGCTGCGGCTTGTACTGACCTCTTGTCCTGTATAGCAACCTATTTGGTAATGATTCCAGCACTCACAGAAAAGCTTGCACACATACACACACACCCCCGCCCCCGCCCCCACTAACAAATGCAAGTTGGTAAACAAACTCCAAAAAGGCATAACAAACCTTATATATATAGACAAATATATATTAAAGTTTTTTTAGTCTGTACTAGAAAGAGCTTCAGACAGAACTAACCACCATTCCATTGCTCATCAATTTCCTGGGACAGCACCTGAGCGTGCACTTATGCGCGTACACACACACACACACACACACACACACACACACACACACACGCACTGCGATACAAGTCCTGATTTGGGAGTCCATCCTTTTAAGAACAGTCACATGCTTTCACACTCTTGAGACCCATTTCTGTGAGCAGGGGGAGGGCGAGGAAAGCCCTGGCCTCAGTCCAGCCTTTTCTCGGCTTCCACCCACTCAGGCTGCGTGCTCTCGGTTCTGTCCTGCATTTGTGTGAATTCCAAAACTGTTTTCTAAAAAATGGCCAGCACCCCAAATGTCTCCCTGCCCCATACTTTCCAACAAGAGAAAACTTAAGGATGCTTCTCTTTTGGGTGGCGGAGGTTGTTAACTTCAAGAATTTAGAAGAATCATTGCTCCGATCAATCCACTGTCTCCTGAGTTTTCTTTATTCATGTTAACAAGGCAAGAGTCAGAGAAAAGGGAGACTTGGTCTGCTTCCCACCTGCAGCTGAGGGGAGGGGCCGTCACAGAGTCACCTGCAGAGCTGAAGCCGCTCCTCAGGCTCCCCCTCCAAAAGGGTGGGGGAAAGAGAATGTAGAGAAGGGGCAGGAGCAGCCAAGGGGGGAACTGGTCTGCAGACCTGGCCGGGGCAGGGTCCTTGGGGGTAAGGCCTCCCAGGGGGGCCAGGGCAAGGCTTCCCTTGGGTTCCGGATCCCTCTGCAATGCTGCCCCACCCTGCCCCCACCCCCATGTCATTAAACACGCTGAAGGGTTTTTCGGTCGGTTGGTTGGTTGGTGTTCTAAATCAAGGAAAATGGTCCGACTGGACCCCTTGTCTCTCTCTCTACAGACTGCTTCACGGACTCTTTGCTGTTGACGTTGATCTCCTGGTAGCATGACCTTTTGGCCTTTGTAAGACACACAGCCTTTCTGTATCAAGCCCCCTGTCTAACCTACGACCCAGAGTGACTGACGGCTGTGTATTTCTCTAGAATGCTGTAGAATTCGGTTTTAGTTTGAGTCTTTACATTTAGAATTTGAAAGGAAAGGAAGAACATTTCTCATGTGCTTTGTAGCGTTTAAAAAAAAAAAAAGAGGATAAAGGAAAACTCACCATCTCATCCATCTTTTTTTTTTTTCCTTTGTGAAATAAACATACACACCTGCAGCCTCGCCCACCCCACCCCACCTGCAGAGGTGCCACCTGTCCACACCCTGGGCGCTGGTTCCCGGGCCTGTGCTCAGGCCCCGCTTTCCCAATGCAGCCTCAGCACCCACAGCACCCCTCCTCCGCCCCGCCCTGAGCCATACGCTCACTCCGGGTTTGTATAGATAAAGCACAGCTCTCTCTGGCCAGTAGCTGCCCCCAAAGGATACAGAACATATACATAAATAGAGCCCAATAGAAAACAGTTTTCCCCTCATTCCCTTCCTAGAGTCCCTTTATCATTTTTTTTTTAAGTTGTTTTAGGTTTTGGTTTTCTTTTTGTCCTGATAAGCACTATGTATTACACACCAGATCAGCTTTCGTAGTCTCTGGGAACCGGGTTGTGGTTTTTCCTGCTGACATTTCCGCTTCTCCGTCTCAGATGGATGCTCCGTGTGTGTGTGTGTGTGTGTGTGCGCGCACCCCTCCCTTTCCTTTGTTTCAGTGACCTGTGTTCGCTCTTTCTCATGTGGGGATGTTTGTGCTGCAGATAAAAAACAAAAATTTTTAAATACCACAAGATGGAAAAAAAAAACAAAAAAAATTAAAAAAAAAAAAGATGGAATGTAATGTTTACATGAAAGCCACAGTTCTCATGATCAGTCCAATGTCATTTCTACTTTGACTAGTATCCAAACCCCAAACCTCTTCACAGTTCACTTTTAAGACAATATTTGCTGAAGAAGACCAGTCACAGCCATTTCAGATAAAGAGACAAAAAGACAAAACACAAAAAATTTAAAATGCAGAAAAAAAAAAAAAAAAACTTGGAAAAAAAAAAAAGGAAAAAAAAAGCCCACGGGTCTTTCTAAGCCTTTCTATTCCCAATCGGTGAGGTTTCTGTGATATCTTACACACTGCCAGTCTACTTCTCTGACTAATGGAAAATTCATGTGTAGCTCAATAAAGAGAATGTTTGTCTGTATTCCTGAGTCTTCCCCTCGGGCTTCATTCTGACAGGAAAGGGAAGGAGGGGCTTGACTGGGCCACAGACCCTGGGAGGCTGGTGCGTAGGGTTGTGAGTGCCGGATTAAGGAGCCTTCATCCCGGACCTTCCCCACGCCTGTGTCAGTGCTGCCATCCAGGAGGAACCGGCTGAGCGCAGCCACCTGGGAGCAGGGTGGGTAGACGAATGGGCCACTCTGGGCGGCAGTGCCCCCTTCCTCCTGGTCCAGCACCTCCTCATTGGAAGGGCAGGTAATCCCGTCTCCTGCTAATACATGATCCTGTGCCCAGGGGCTCCACCACAGCATAACAGGTGATCCCAAGGATGAGGCCGAACTGCCCCAGCCCCCTGCACCCAAAGGCTCCTGTGCACTCACTCAGACGTCTTAAAAAGCCTCCCCGGTTGTACCTGGATGCTGGCAGTCCCCAGCAGGCTGAACACACACGGGACAACTGACACCAGCACAGCCTGGTACACGGAATTGGCTCTCGATTCCCCTGGGTTGCCACGTTTCTGCTGCAATTAAACTGCAAGTCAGTTGAGACTGGGGACCTGGAGGAAACACAGCTCGGCAAAATCCTTGCGTCATGTCCTTGGATCACTTAGTAGCCAAGCAGTCAAGTGCTCCACCCAGGAGATGGCAGGGGCTGGGTGAGGTCAGTTAAGCGGACTCCTCCACACACCAGCAGCCCGGGAAGGCCTCTCCCTGGCACTGCCAGTGGCCTTTTAAATCTGGTGAGGATGGAGGGGAGGGGCTGACACTGCTGCAGAGATCATGGAGTAACAAGACACTAGTCCCTTTATATTACTAAGAATGGATCCAGGAGCTCCTTAGCCAGGACAAGCCCGCTGGTGAGCCAGCCAGGCCCGGCCCTTCCCCAGGGCTTTTCCCACCAGCTTCCCTCACCCCAACTTATCTGCAGAAGGAGGCGCACCATCTCAGTTGATGGGAAGCCTGCGCTCTCAGGACTTGACTGAGAAGCTTGACTTCAGGACACGGGTCTGGGGGCGTGTTACAGATGAAAAGCTGAAGGATGCCATGGTTTCTACACGTGGCATCACCTGAATTTCTCAAAAAAGGAGCCACAGGGTAACAGGGTTCTTGCCTAATTTGTTAGTTCTATAGCTAAGAACAACAGACATTTCTTTGCCCTGTCTTACTTAAAAAGGAATCCAGAAGCATTTTGCTTGGGAAGGGTGCAGGGAAAGACCAATTCAATTATTAGAACAAGAAACGTGGGCGTGGAGCCTATGCGGCATGGTTTCCAGACGCTCCACAAGCGACTCTAATGTGCAGTCAGGTTCAGAACCACTCCTAAGGAAAAGAAGGGGTGAGGAGACGGGAGATGAAGGCGTCCCGAGGCAGGCAGGCTGTGTTGTCCGTTGACTAGCTGGGCAGCAGGGCACGCACCTGTGTGTGCGAGGCCCCGCTCCACGGAGCTCTCACCAGAGGACCACACCTGCTGGTCAAAGATCGAAGGGCACACGCTCTACCCAGCTCAAGTGGGAAGCCAGGTCCATGAGGCCACCTGTGCACCCAGAATTCACATCAAAGAACTACAACATCCACAAGGATCATGGATCTCTATGGCACATAAAAGCCTCAAAGTTGGGGGGTGGGGGACAGGGAGGAACCAAACTGGGAACCCAAGATGTCAAAAGAAAATGGAGATTCATTTTTCCAGAAGAGCCCAGAGAGGGCAAGGGCACCTCCACCACCGCTCACAGAGCACCCAAACACCCTCGGTTTACAAACCTGAGCCAGCTGCCTGGCCTCCACAGCGGCGCATGCTGGAGAAGCTGGCACAGCCAAGGGGCTGGGGGCTGGGGGCCACCCCATGGAATTGGGGGGCTGGCCTAGCATCCTGTCCTTGCCTTTAGTCCGTCTCAGATATCGCCAAGAAGTGACAGAAGCCAAGAGACAGTAAGTGTACAGAATCCTTTCCTGTGCAAGTGTAAAATCTAAGGGTGAATTTAGGACTTCTCTTTTGGGGTGATTTTAAAGGCATGTCTCCCCTCTGTGATCACTGTCATATATCTCAGGACCCTCTAAAATTGACTCCAAAACATTCTCTCTTTTCACACATCTGAAACACATGGAATTGGTATCATCTTTATAGGTGCACATCATACACACATACAAAATTGTAAGGCAAAACCCACCAACCAAAACAAGACACACAAAATCAAAACACAATCTAATTTCTGCACTTCTGAAGAAAACTGCCTTAGCTCCAAGCCACACACAACACACTAGGACAGTTTGCTTTTTATTATTGTTGTTGTTGTTTTACAATAAAAACAAATAGCTATGCTCTCAGCAAAACAATTTTAAAAAGAAAAAAAAAAATCACAGAAATTTACTAACAGCATTTCAAGATAAGGCTTTTGAAAGATTTATTGAAATAAATTATCTCAGACTAAACACGTACTTATCGCTCTATTTTCAGTTACTTCTCAATATCCTAAAAACTTTGTTATGTAAAATACATTTAACTTTGCCAATTTTAGGTAATACTGGATTCTTCCCAAAAGGACTACCATAAAACTATGTTTTCAAACATTAAAAAAAAAACACCTTAATCCAGTAGGACATAAAACTGAACTACGTAAGCTATGATTGCGTGTTTCAAACCCTTCAAGTGAAATTTGTCAAGGATTTGAAAAAGTTCAGACCTGGGTCTGCTCCAAGGCAGGTGGACACAACACCTTACCTTTTAACCAACACAGCTATGAAAATGAAGGGTTCCAGGGAAGAAAGATACAAAAGGTATCATTTATTTCTTCAGTGAAGCCCTCCAAGAAATACTCTCCCATCCCCCAAAGACCAAACCCACAGCCTTTGGCATTGCCTAATTGACTTTACCAAGGAATTAAAACCACAAACCAAAGCTTGCTGCTTAACCCTGTCAGTGCTGACCTTCCCCATGTCTGGGGGCAGGTGGGCAGGGAACAATGAAATACAGAGAGGAGAGGATGGACACGCAGGGTGTACTCGTAGATGGAGGAGCACCAGCATTAACGGAAGTAAAGCCAGCTCTGGACAGGGGGCTCGGAAAGTCCTGGATGTCCTGGGACACAACTGTCAGCTCCTCACACCACATCCCTGGGCTTTCCCCTGCTCTGCTCCAGGTATCGAACCAAACATGGTTTTTCCATGATGCCCAGCCAGCCCAGGGTCCAGAAGCCCGCAGCTCTGGCCTCACTCTGTAACATTTCGAATGCCTCCTCACTAAGAACAGCAGCTGGACAGCAGAAATTACCCAGTGGTGTGGAGTCAGGCTCTGGCTGTCCAACTCCACGCTGCTGTGTATGGATCCCCCTGCCTCCAACTCCCATCTGCTGCACACACACTTCCTGCCACGTTTGGAGCTAAAGACACCGGCATCTGTTATGACTTCTGCATAAGGCAGTCAGGGACACTGCCTGCTTCAGGGTCTTTGGTTGCCCACTTCCTCTTGATCCTCCCCACCCCTCCAAAGTCCAGTCAATGCAGAAGAGATCATGCCTAGAGTTAAAATGTGCAGTGTTTCTAAAGGGAAGAGAAATGTCACATAGAAAGTATTACAAAAAAGGATTAAATCTGTCAGCTGTCCAAACACTATTAAGACCACATGCTTTATACAGCGGCGATGCAGTCAAGCCCACTTCTTCACACAGCGGGCACAGCTGGGGACAGGCCTCTTCAGCGGGCCGGGCACGCGGCTCGGCGGAGGCAGCCGAGGAAGGCGAGGAAGCGCTAGGAGGTCTGCTGCTTCTGAAGTCTTCGCTCGGCCGCAGCGGCCAGCATCCTTCGACGCAGGGTCACAGGGTCAGAGGTCGTCCCTTCTGAGGGGAGGCAGCTCTCCGAGGCCGAGTCATCTTCAGAACTTCTGTTCAAGAAACGCCTACCAAAAACCAAAGGTGCGAGTGAGGGACCTGGGGAGCCCTGGAAGACAGGCACACAGAAACACACCACATGCTCCCGCAATCCCCCCTTCCCCGGCACGGCCATCAAGCTGTCACTCAGCACCACCCCATAAACAAGACACCCCTCCCTGAATGGGGGGCAGGAGGTCTCTGCAGCGGAGGCTGCTCAGCCCCTCACTCTCCTCCGCCCCCCCGCCCCCCACTAACACACACAGCGTGAAGTCCCGACTCACCAGGCTGGTGCTGGGCACTGAACCCACCCACGGGAACAGAACACCAGCCCTGTCGCCAAATGTTTAACCACCGAGTGAGTGCCTGCCAAGTCAGGGAAACATTCTCCCTCTGGCTGCCCCCACCGGGGCTGGGGCTTGCGGGGACATGGCCCGCGCTCCAAGGCTGGCCGTGCACAGAGTGGCCAAGACGGAGGACTCGGGAGCTGGGCAGCAGGCTGGCGTGAGGCCCTCGAGGCTTTGGTTTCTTCAGCTTTAAGTCTGTTTAATGGGTATAATCACCGTGCTCCCTCTTAGAGTGAAGAGAATGAGAGAAGAGCTAACATAAAGGGTCTAGAACACCCTGGCATGGAAGTGCTAACCACAGGAGTGTAGGTGAAAGTGCCCACTGGGGACGCTGGCAGCACTGGCCAGAGGTTATCCGGTGGCCCAGTATTACCAGATCCTCTGGTTTTTCAGCAGAGATTTGAAATTGGAAATTGTAAGTGACAGGTGCTAGTTCTCCAGTGCGGGCATCTATGGCAAGGGCTTTCAGACCCCGGGACTGGCTGGGAGGTGCCGCCCAATGGCACTGCAGGCCCGCTCACCTCCGCGCCTGCTGCAGGAGGTCATCCTTGCGTTGCACAAGCATGCGCTGCCTCTCGTCCGCAGACTTGGAGAAGCGGCTGCCCCGGGCCTCGAAGTCTTCCCCCTCACTGGGCTCCGCCTCCAGCTCGCTGAAGTCCAGTGCCTCCTCCAGCCGAGGACTGAGGTCCAGCGGCACCCGCTCGGTCTGGACACAGGAAGCAAGGGGTTGCTGTGAGCAGTCCGGTTCCCCACTTGACTGGAGCCCCTTGTGATGCTCTTCTAGACCCCAAAGGAGAGAGGCTGCCAGGCAGGGACCGACAAACACATGTCAGCAGACAAGGGTTCCTGATGGGCAGGGCCTGACTCACCACGGCATGTTCAACATTGGGGAGTCAGTGAAGGATTACCATATGGAAAACAGAAGCACCTCGAAACTGTACTCTCGGAAGACACACAAGTTAACTACTAATTTGCATTCTGGGAATTTTCTGTTCACCACTACTTACAGCTCTAAAATTTCAACAAGTCTTATCACATGTACTGCACAAATTTTATACCCTCACTTGACTCTGAGAACAGCTACCCTTAAGAAGGGTAAATTCTTAGTATCTTTTTTAAAACTGACATGAGATCCTATCCGTGAGTCACAGGATGTAATAATGGGACTCTCTCCATTACAGCAGCCGTGAAGGCCAAGACAATGCCCAAGGTCCTCCACAGGCTCGGTTAGGGGTCATCGGTGTTGCTCGCACTCCCAGACCCAGGCTGGCCAGCACCAGCCCAAGGCAAAGGCAGAGTTGAGGAGCAAGCGGCTGAGAGGCCTATTTTTAAGTTTCTGGTGGGAGCACTTCTTCAGCTTCTCAGCTGAGCAAGGAGTAACTTCAAGAGAATCCTGGGGCCTGACTTACATGCCCTAGACGTTGGGGGACATGGGGGCCAGTGATGACTAACACAGCTGAGAAACCTGACAGGAAGAAACTGGCTTGTAGCAGATTTAAAAAGGCTTTGACGGGAGCAACTTCAACCTCCACCAACTGTAAGGCACTGCTGTGTGTGCTTTGGGGAGGAGACATGGGTCCTACAGGAGGGTCCAGCCCGAGGCTGCTGAAAGACGGCCCAAGAGGACCACTGCGAGGGGTGAGGGGAGCCCCATCAAGTAAGGGCTGGTTGTTGAAAGACAGCCCAAGTTCAAAGGAAGAATACTCAAGGTTTCTGGTGCTAGACAGGACAGAAAGAACTCTAAAATAACAGCTGTAACACACATGTGTATGTGTGTATGTGTACACAGATGTGTGCGTGTGCACACACACACACCCCCTGGGGTCACATGGCCCATCCTAACCCTCTCTCCTCCTGAGTCTGATCCTAGAGGAGTTGGGAAGAAGAGCCAGTGAGTGGAGGTGGAGGCAGAGATGGAGGGAAGGGCATGGAAGCCCACCCTCAGGCCCTCACAGGCCTCCAAGCCTCATCCATGCAGGCCTGAGCCTGGGCAGAGGAAAGGCCTCGAATTAATGGGCAGAGCTGATCTACTGACTGGGCTAAATTGAGGTGTTTATTAAGTGACTGTTTTCCAAGAACTTATTATTTCCTGAAAACAGCCAAAAGTGTTATATAGCAAGCTTCCTTGTGAAACAAGTACTTTCCTTTCAATACATTAAAAAAAAAAAAAAAAAAAAAAGCCAGAAACCTTCAGGCTCACTCTAAAAAGCAAGCTGGGAAATCAAGACAGAAATTGAATATGCTGTACCCACAAGGACACCCAGTAAGCCCAGCATCTAAATCAGAGCTAAGCCAGCTACAAAAACTGGAAAAGCAATGATCCCCTTCTTCAGAATCCAGATACTATTTTACCAATACTGCACAACCCAGTTGCAGATTCGGATATGAACATGTTAACTCGGCAACAGATCTGAAGAAGTCTTAGGAGTTTTTAGTGTTTCCTGTTTGCAGGGAAAGACCCGTGAGGTGAAAGCAGCCGCTTCCAAACAGCCCTGACCCCCACTGAAGGGAAGCCGCTGCCGTCCTTGGACCCCATCCCTGTGTGGGGAACCCCACACATCTCTCACACACAAGGAAACGCAAAGACAGGGTTGCTTGGGGGTTTTCAGTCCCTTAAGAAAGTTTCCAGCAAGCACGATCATCGAAAAGCAACTGGGAATTACAGAAAACGGATGTGAACTGGCACCCCAGGCTGTGGGGTGAAGAGCTCGGGGTGGAGGTACCTCTGCCCTGGACCCCGGACAGGGGAGCTGTTTTCGGTTGGGGGCAGTCACCCAAGGTCACCCAGAGTGGTTATCTAGACAGATTTGGTTCCCAAGATAACCACGCTTCCCCCCACCCTGGGGGTCTCCTCTTTGTGAAATGTGTGGAAGTTCCTGCAAATGCTGAGCTCAACAAGAGAGGTGTGGGGGAGAATAACCTGATGAGCTCGGCCCTGGAGAGTGGGGCCCATGTGGTCACCCGGAGTCCCGGGCCCAGCCCCACCGCACCCTTCCTGGTGCTACACTCAAATTCACGGTGGCAGGCCGGGCCAGGAGAGCATGGCCCCTTTCTCCTCCAGGTGCTGAGGACAGTCCCCAGGGAGTGGGCTGCCGGCCACACCCGGGCACAGTGAGGCTTGTTAGCCCCACACGCTGAGACAGGACTGGCATACGGGCTGCTCACGACTCGAGCGCTCAGTCACGCCAGCATCAGAGGTGGACGACGACCGCCGCCAGGCGCCCCACCCCACTCCTCCACGCTCTAGGGCACAGGCCTTACCTGAACAGAAGCTTCTCCGTCCTCCTGCTCGCCGTTTGGCCTTTCCACGGGGCTGTTCAATGCGGGCCTGATGCTCTCTGACCGCTGGAAGAGACACCACAGCACAATGCAGAGCCGCTCCGAACTCAAGGAACCGGTACAGGGGGCCCGGGGGTGGGGGGAGGAGCTACCGCCCCGACAGGCTGAGTTCAGCCAACCCCCGGCATCCAAGACACGAGGATGCTAGCTTAATGACCGACAAAGGAGTCTGAGGCCTAAGTCCGAGCGTCATCAGTGTTAATTTCCCTTTCAGTAGTAATAACTGTACCACGGCAAGCAGGACAGACAGCACACTGTGGAAAAGCCCTGACGCGGCCATCTCATCCACCTCCTCAGCGTCCTATGAACTAGGTGCCGCTGTTCTCACGCTCAGCCAGGCTGAGACCCTGGCCGACACGGCAGACACCCCGGGACCCTGTCCTCGTCCCTGCAAGTCTCTCCCCTAGGTGCTGGCTGGCTGGTTTCTGTATTTCATTGCCCGAGGACTCACTCTGGCTGTATGAGGGAACTCTGCGCTCCTCAGAGGAAGCCCTCTGCCAACAACTGATGGGAAATGGCGTATAAACACCCTGGCTCCTCTTCCCTCAGGAGGCACGTGAATTCTACACTGGATCCTAGAAGCCTCCAGTGGCCTCGAGCTCTAGACACCCATGATGGTGACCTGTTGGACAAGTCCTTAACCCACCTCACCGTCCCACCTGCTGCCCGTGTTTCCTAGACTCCTTCCCATAGTTCCCGGAAAATGTTAGTCACTCAGTCATGTCCAACTTTGCAATCCCACGGACTACAGTCCGCCAGGCTCCTACGTCTATGGAATTCTCCAGGCAAGAATACTGGGGCGGGTAGCCATTGCCTTCTCCAGGGGATCTTCCCAAGCCAGGGATGGAACCCGGGTCTCCTGCACTGCAGGCAGATTCTTTACCATTTGAGCCACCGGGGAAGTACCGCATGGTTCCCAGAACACTTCTCAAATTAACTACTGGCATCCAAATCCTTCTCAGAGTCTGCTCCCAGAGCCACAGCCAGTTCCTACAGGTAAGGACCACAGAGCCACCTCTGATACCTCAACTCCTTTGAGTACCAATTCCAGGCTCATTCCCTCTTCAAAGATTCTCACATTTCAAGATTTTTACTAACAGCTTTCCATGTTTTGGCATATCAAAACCGAGTAATTTCTTGGTATATGATAGCCTGCATGTGGCTCAGTCACTTAGTTGTGTCTGACTCTTTGTGACCCTATGGACTGTAGTCCGCCAGGCTCCTCTGGCCATGGGATTCTCTAGGCAAGAATACTGGAGTGGGTTGCTGTTTCCTTCTCCAGGGGATCTTCCTTACCCAGGGATCCAACCCACATCTCCTGCATTGGCAGGTGGATTCTTTACCACTGAGCCACTTGGGAAGCTCTTATGATACTCTAATCACATATTCATTCCTTGGTTCTGCCAGAAAGCTTGTCTTTAAAATGTCAATACTTCTTGTACCCATCAAGGAGGTTTTATGATGGGCCCGGAGACAGGACCTGTTTTAAAAAAGTCAAAAATACAAGCCTCACACAGAGAGAAACTATACCCAGTGGAAAGTCACACTAATGTGCAAAGACAGCTGAGGACAAAAGGTGCTGTCTCCCATGGCCAGGGTTGGCAAACTGCAGCCTATAGGATAAGTTCCTCCAACGGTTTCTGTAAATAAAGTTTTACTGGAACACAGTCATGTACATTCATTTTCATGTTGTCCACGGCTACTTCAGCACTGCAGCATGGAATTAAGAAGCTACAACAGATAATGCATGGCTTGCAAGGCCTAAAATACTTCAATCTGCCTTTTATAGAAAAAGACTGCCAATCCTTGTCAAAAAGTGAACTGATACTATGACCTCCTGGACTGGTGAGGGCAGACTGGTTTGGGGGATACATCTGCATAAAAAATCAGCCAAATATCTGTGTCCTTGCCTTCAGCCAAGCCTCCTGGATGAGCCTGTTCTCAATCATAATTTGGTAGGTTAGGGAATTCACAGAAACCCTTCGTCAAATCATAAATGACACTCAGCGGTTAAGTAACTAGAAAGTTAACTTAGCAGACGAAACCTTGGTGAGGACAGAACTCCCCTGCCGTGCCTGGACCCTCAGTTTACCTGTGTGGGAAAAGGCACTTGCATCCGTCCTTCCAGAATGTTGTCTGTTGTTATTTCAACCGAGCGCGTCAGCTGCAGGTCTTGTAGTACCAGGTGGTATGGCACCTGGGGAAACATCTCTTGGATCTGATGAGCCTGCACGGAGACAAAGAGGCCACGGAAGTCGTCACTCTCAACAGTTACTCCCTGAGGTCACGGGGTGGCTCTGGGCACTGAACTCGGTGACCTGCCGTGAAAACACAAGGATGGGGGCCACCGCCATGCTGCAGGTCACCGTCACACTCAGTAGTTCTCCACAAGGCCAAAGGGAAACCTTGGTGACGGCATCAACTCCAAATAAAAAAAGCATAGAAATACGATCCTGAGGCAGACTGAATTAGAATATTCTAGCTTTAAAAAGTATTCATTTTATTCATCAATCCTGGGTTTTGGCACCAAAAAAATAAATAAATAAATAAGCTCAGTAGCAGGTATACAAACATATTCTCCTTAAAGTTATATATTCCTAGAAGGAACAACAGATGAAATTCAAATGTGTTACGTGAATATTACACTCAAAAGACTATGTACTATAAAACGGTGACAATGTTAGCTGCTCAGTCATGTCTGACTCTTTGCGACCCCACAGAGTCTAGCCTGTCAGGCTCCTCTTTTCCTGGGATTCTCCAGGCAAGAATACTGGAATGGGTTGCCATTCCCTTCTCCAGGGGATCTTCCCAACCCAGGGATCGAACCTGGGTCTCCCACATTGCAGGCAGATTCTTTATAGTCTAAGGATTCCATTTATGTGACATTCCAGAATAAGCAAAATTATAAGGGTAGAAAATTGATAGGTGGTTCCGAGAGGCAGGGGGTGGAAGCAGAAGTGATTGCAAAGGGCACAACGGAATCTGAGGGGAGGGGGAACGGAGCTGCCCTGTGTTTTCATTATGGTGCCGGTTACACTACTGAATGGGTCTGACAAAACTCATAGAGATGGTTACTAAAAACACTGAACTTACTGTAGGTAAGTTACACTTTGGCCGGGGGGGCGGGGTGGGGGGAGATTCTAAAGAATGTAATTGCTAATACTGCTCCAGAGCTGAAGTTCTCAAACTGTACTCTAGAAACGTCACGGAGGCCATCAGGGCTCTAGGTGGTCAAATGTACAGAGGGGAGCAGGCAGAGAGCTCGCACGCCACCATCTGTACTTTCATACGAGCAGCTCCAGATTTTTTTCTCATGCATGTATATTTATTTTACAAATACTTATATTCAGGGTTTTATATGTGGAAAAAGTCCCAATAATCAAAAGAAAAAATGAGGAGGAAAAATATAACTGCTTTAGGGGCACAAGAAAGTCTACTGCTGGAAGAGGACTATGTTGTGATAACTGTTGAAAGAGGGGCAATGTGTCTCAACATCAGACCGAGAGAGGAAAGACCAGGGTGAAACCTGCTTAAAGCTTTGCTTGGGGTCGTTGTTAGGGCAGAGAGGGAAAGACAAGTGTGTAGCACAGAAGGACCTGGTGCTCTGCTGTCCTGGGATCCCTGTGTTGTTTCTATGAACATGAGCTGATCATCTTTCAAAACCCAGGTCAAGTCAAAGCTAACTGGGCAACGGTCCACAACAACCTGGATAATCAAATAACATTCTTCTCTATTCATAAACAGTTCCCCCTTCGTTTCCCAAATAAAGCAAGTCCAAATCATTTCTCCCAGAAAATCCAGCAAATTATATAGTAGATCTTTATAAAAAATATATTGTGCCAGTAAATTAGTTGTGCTAAAAATAGGCTATTCCAATCCACTGTGGATGGGGAGGAAGAACACCAGGACCTGTCTGTTTAGAATTCTAAATGCATCAATTCCAAGGTAATTCTCATTCCTGGGAGGTTTATGCACCCACGGATTCTGACTTTTTTAAGGGGGCAGGTGAGGTGATCGGCCTGAAGAGCTTCAACAGCTGACTGAGCCTAAAGTACCCACGCAGAGCATCGGGGCGGCCACATTCCCAGGCCATCTGCCCTCATGACATCTCTCTCTCTCTCTCTCTCTGCTGATGACCTGGCTGAGTGCTTCACTGAGACAGCAGAAGCCAGCAGGAAGCCTGGTCTTTTTTTTTTTAATGGTCAAAATCATATACGATCACCCATCTTATCCATTTTAAGTATACAGCAGTGTTAACTACACACACACTGCTGTGCAAGACATCCCCAGAATACCTTCATCTTGGCAAAACCACAACACCCACGGAACAGCAGCTCCCCACTCCCTCTTCCCCAGGCAGCCATTCTACTTCCTGTTTCTAAGAGTCTGACTAATTTAGATACCTCATGTGAGTGGAATCACACAGTAACTAGCTGATTTCACTTAGCACAATATCCTCAAAGTTTTTTGGTTGGCTGAATCATACTCCCATTGTGTGAACAGACCATGTTCATAATCCATTCATTGCTTATGGACACGTAGGCTGCTTCTACCTAAATGGTTACTATTAGCCATGCCTTTTTAAAAAACTGTATATCAAAATGACACGCCTGCAGCCATGTCCATCCCTCCCCCAACCAAGGTGACTGCGTCTCTCCCGGCTCTGGCGCCCAGCCCACCCTCCACCTCCAGAACTGCGCCTTCAGTTAACTTTGTTCTGTACCATTAATCTCTCCCCTTCTAGTGATCACTCCTATCTGCATACCAAGCATGCGTCAGAATCTCTTTAAAAAGACTCTTGGGTACAGAAAAGAACGAAAAGCAGGGTCTCAAAGAGATATTTGTACACCCATATTCATAGTCCCATTACTCACGATAGCTAAAACATGGAAGCAACTCAAGTGTCCACTGACAGATGAACGGATGAGCCAAATGTGGTCTATCCATACAAGGGGATATTTACTTAACCTTAAGAAGGAAGGAAACTCTGACACATCACAGCTGAACCTTGAGGACATTAAGCTTAGTAAAATAAGCCAGTCACACACACAAAAAAATTTATGATTCTGCTTACATGAGGTCCCTAAAGTAGTCAAATTCATAGAGAAAGAAAGGAGAATGGTGGTTGCCAGAGGCTAGGAAGGAGGGAACGGGGAGTTACTGCTTATTGGGTTTGGGGCTTCAGTTTTGCAAGATGATGAGTTCTGGAAATGGATGGTGGTAAGAGTTGCATAAAAACATGAATATACTTAATATCATTGAACTGTACACTTAAAAATGGTTAAGTGTACAGTATGTGACTCACTGGAAAAGACTCTGATGTTGGGAAAGATTCAGGGCATGAGAAGGGGGCAACAGAGGATGAGACGGTGGGATGGCATCACTGACTCAATGGATATGAGTTTGAGCAAACTCCAAGAGATAGTGAAGAACAGGGAAGCCCAGTGTGCTGCAGTTCATGGGGTTGCAAAGAGTCGGACACGAATGAGCAGCTGCACAACAAACAACAAAAAATAGGGGAAAAAAAAGATGACCCATGGAGAAAAGAAAAAGAATATATACTTAGCACTCGCTTCTATGTGTATGTCAACACTGTGGAAGTTCACAACACAGAAAAAACTAATCAAAATTATTATTCCGTGAGAGGAGGGAGTCTGGGCAGATGGAGGCAAGGACAGGAGTGTGACTTCACCAGATACTCTCTATAGGTTTTGTTTTTTTGATTTTGGGATTGTTTTTGGTCATGGCTCAAAGCATGTGGGATCTTGTTTCACTGACCAGGGATGGAACCTATGCCCCTTGCAGAGGAAATGGAAGCATGGAGTCTTAACTGCTGAACCACCAGAGAAATTCCCTACAGGTTCTGAAATTTGTGGATCAATGGCCTGCTCAAAAATCTTAAAAAAAAAAAAGAAAATCAACAAAAACTCCTCTGATGGCACACCCCTATTAAGCTACCACCTTACTTCTTTGCGCCATCTTGTAACATACTGCCAGCTACTGACT
The DNA here is from genome assembly GCF_019320065.1 of Cervus canadensis. Lineage (NCBI taxonomy): Eukaryota > Metazoa > Chordata > Mammalia > Artiodactyla > Cervidae > Cervus > Cervus canadensis. Next base: position 41,454,109 of record NC_057403.1, read on the forward strand.
GTCTTCAGCTCCCACTCAATTTCCAATCCAACAATCTAGCATTCAACCTCTCAAGCCACGGAAACGGCTTGTTCCTCTTCAGCTGATAACCACCTCCACTCTGCCACACTCAAGATGCACTTCTCTGACTTCATCTGCTAAGAATTACCACACATCTGACCTGCCTCTTCTCCTGGGGTTTCCTTCCCTCTCAATCATGGCTCCTCTCTCTCTGCCAGACCTCAGTCCTGAGCCCTCTTCTCTTCGTGAGCCACCTTCTTTCCCCTGAAGAGATCCAGTCCCCTACGACTTAAAGCTCCCAAATGTCTCTCTCCAGCTGGATCTCTTTCTTGAAGTCTGCAACTGTCTGCATGACACCTCTACTTGGCTGCCTCATGGACACCCTAACATCCCCGGCCAAACAGAGGGCCGAGGTCCTGTCCTCCATCTGTTCCTCCCTCAGTCCTGCCCATCTCAATACCTGGTACCAGTGTCTGCTCAGCTGCTTAACTGAAAACCAACACTCCGCTCACCCCACTACCCTACATCCAAACCAAAAGCACCGTCAAGTCCTATCAGTTCATCTTCAAAAAGCCTTCAGTCTGCCATTTCCTTTCACCTTTATTACCAACACCCTGGTCCAAGCCGCCATCCTTTTTTGCCTGAACTATTGCAACAGCTTCCTAACTGGTCTTGCTGGTTCCATTTCCTCCCCTGTAAATGTCATTCTCTCACAAGTAAATTATTCTCTGCTAACGGTCCTGTCAGTCACAGTCACCTTGGGGAGGAAAAAAAAAAAAGCCCCACATGGCCCACTAACACTTTCATTACAGAATCCAAACTGGACCGTGGCCTACACATCCCCATGTGACCTGCTCTGCAACCTTGATTATATCCCAGTCTTGGTTTTGACTCACACGCTCCAACCACAATCACTTCCCTTAGTTTTCAGAACATTCTCACCTCATGGCCATTGCACCTACTGTTTCCACTACCTCCTCTTCACCCTTCCTGTCTCAGCTTGAATATCACCTCTTGAGTCTTCTCTGAGTGTCTCCTCTAGAACAGTCTACTCACCACTCCACATCAC